>NC_138557.1:11271865-11821865 GCF_964273705.1 Natrix helvetica
ACTACCATATGTGGTGGACGTGCACATCTGTGAAAAAAATATTGGGGAAAAAAAGATTGGCTGGAGGAGATTACCACACACCAAATGGAACTAAAACCGGAATTATTTCTGTTAGGAATTGTAAAAGGAGATTATGAAAAAAATATTAGATACTTAATTCTACACATAATCAGGGCAGCGAGAGTTACGTTAGCACAAAACTGGAAAAAAGCATTACGCACCAACAGAAGAAAATGTAATAAAAAAATATTGGAATGTACAGAGATGGATAGGTTCACGAAAGGATTAAAAGAGAAAGAAGAATCTGAATATTGCTCCGTGTGGGTTTTATGGTATAATTGTCTAGAGGAAGGGGGTGGGATAGGAAGCAGGAAAGCAAAAAAGAAAGGAAGATCAACAAATTAAAAAAGCAACTACAAAACCAGAAAATGATTAAAAGACAGAAATACAAAATAGACTGTAGCAAATAAACAATAGGAAATGGATGCAAAACGATTCAAATGTAATAAAGGTTGTTATACATAGAATATATAGAATGTTATATATAGAATGAAGAAAAAAGATGTATGAAATAATATAAATGCATATATATATATATATATATATATATATATATATATATATATATATATATATAGTTATAGTTATAGTTATAGCTATACAAGACTTATATGTACAGATAAAAGAATCACAACAGATATGTAAAAGAAGTGTAATGTGTTGCAAAGATGTGAAGTTCGCATAAACAAAATGAAAAGTTTTGTTTTTTTTAAAAGGACTGGGTGTTAGTTAGTAGGATTCACTGGGCCAGGGATTTTTTTGTCTTCCACTGTGAGTTGTGTTGTGTTGGGGGCAGGTGCACGAAGGGAGGCTCAGCCAATCTCATTGTACACATGAGATTGTACTCTGACAATAAAAGGTTTGAATTGAATTGAGATGATGGGAATTCCCATTTCAACTTGAGTGACAGTCAAGGGTGGTTTTTCTGCAGCCAAAGGACGCATTTCAATTCGGTACCTCTAGACAGCTCTCTTCTCTGGTCCCCTATACACCTACCAGTTTATCCTGCTCTTCTCAGCCTTGCAAGGTAGCCCAGATAGGAAGCCCCCACCCACCCCACCCCACCCCAAGTAAGTTAATTCTGCTTTATTGTAGGTTACAATTTACAGAATCTTCTAAGTCTGAAAGTACAAATCTCCTCCATTTCCCTTCGTAGCTCTTTACAGAGAAGATGCAACTATTAGAGAGAGACCCAACCTAGAATTAAGGAGAAATCTCCTGACAGAGAGAACAATTAATCGGTGGAATGGCTTGCCTCTGGAAGTTGTGAATACTCCGACACTGGAGGTTTCCTAGAGAGACCAGAAAGCCACTTCTCTGGATTGGTAGAGGACAAGAATCTCCATGTGTATATGACTGGCTGGAGACTTCTGGGAATTGAAGTTTCCAGCCAGCCATATACTGTGCTGCAGCCCCAAACACCCCTTGTACGATGAAGACTTTCTGGAACCAAGTTCCCTGAACTCTGCCTGCTCTCACACCTGGGTGCTCCTCTGGACTCACAGCAGCAAGGAACTAGTGGAGGTGTGTGTGTGTGTGTGTGTGTGTGTGTGTGTGTGTGTTTGGAGCATTGTGTTGTGGTCCGTCGGCAGCCTGCGGAGCTGGCATCAGAGTCAGACAGTGAGGAGGTTGGGGAGGAACACGGGCCAGTCCTGGAGTCTGGGGAAGGCTCGGACGAAGGCTCTGCATCGGAGACAGAGAGGGGGCCAAGGCCATCTGGTAGTGATGTGCTGCCTCCGGAGCCTCTGGAGTCTTGACATCAGTGAGGCAGAGCAACAGGGGAGCCTGTTCCCAGTGTGCGCATGCGCAGAGCTGCCAGAAGGCAAGGACAGTTAAGACAAAAGGGGCGACTCAGGAGTAAGGCTTAGAGATGATTGGCCCCTCCCATAAGACATAAAAGAAGAGCAAATGGACATGAGGCTTTGCAGGAAGAAATTAGTTCATTCTGGTCGGGTGACATTCTGAGAAGCTCCGTTTGACTCTGTGCTCCATTTGGCCTTGCAAAACTAATGGACAATTAGGTCTCTGGCAGCATTTCAAGGGAGATAAAGTTGGGTGCTTATCAGCATTACCCTGAAAGACTGTGACAGACATCTGTCGGAGTCGTCACAGACTGTTTGTGAATCATTACAGACTGTGAGTGACCATAACTCACAGCCATTTAAATAAAAGAGGGATGTTTGGGACTAAGCATGTGATTTATGCTTTATCAGGAAGCCTAAGTCAGAACACGTTGTTCTTGGACTTACAAGAAACTGGGGGGGGAAAAGTTGGAGCAATAAAAGGGAGTTAAGCTTTCACTCTGGCTGTATTGCTTTCCTGCCCAGCTGTGGGTTATCACAGACCTCCAAGGCATTTCCAACCCCATTATTCTATGTTCTATCGACTAGAGGTTCTCACAGTTTGGGCCAGAATGGGAAACTGCCTTCTGGGCAATTCCAGTGGTGAAGCTGCAGAGGTTCTAAGGCTTTCAGCAAGCCTTGGGCCTGATCCAACACGTCCCCAAGGAGCCTTCATTACTGTAAACTCAGGTTACATCATGCTTGCATTAACTGTTATTTATAGCCAAATGAAGGGGAAAACAAGACATTTATTTCATTCTTGGCTTCGGTGCCCTTGCTTGCATTATGACACCACACTTTTGTTAAATGGTCAATTGTTTCCTTGGGGAAACAATTGGGGAATGTAAAGTAACGCTAAGAATCCTGGAAGCCATTTGATTTGTTTTGCAACTCCGGATAAATGTTAGCTGGGGATGACTCCCTTAGTACAGAGATCCCCAACCCAAAGGTATGGCCCACTACCGGGCCAGTTTGAAACCAGACTGCAGGAGAAGTGGGCAATCACGCATGTGTGAAGCTCCACTTTTGTGAGCGGAGGGCAAGTGCACAAATGCACATGTGTTCTGACCTAGGCTTCTCCCAAAAGCATGAAGCAGATTCCTGGTCCCGAAAAACCCCTAGCTCAGTGGCTAAGTAACGGGACAAGTTGAGCTTGTCGATCAGAAAGTTTGGCGGTTCGAATCCCGAGTGCCTCATAATGGAGTGAGCTCCCGTTACTTGTCCCAGCTTCTGCCAACCTAGCAGTTTGAAAGCATGTAAAAAATGCAAGTAGAAAAATAGGGACCACTTTGGTGGGAAGGTAACAGCGCTCCGTGCGCCTTCGGCATTGAGTCATGCCGGCCACATGACCACAGAGACGTCTTCGGACAGCGCTGGCTCTTCAGCTTTGAAACGGAGATTATCACTGCCCCCTAGTGTCAGGAACAACTATCACATATGTGCAAGGGGAACCTTTACCTTTACCTTAGGAGAAACTAAAAATAACTGACACGGTTATCATGATAGACGTGATAAATAGAAGGCACTTTGACCTGCAAGGAACTATTACTTGCTATGTAATTCATCTCTTTTTACTAAACAGCACAGCTTTCCCTACACCCTACTGAGATAGTGTGAGAAAGCCAGCAAGAATGACATTTTAAATTTGACAGAGGGCTTTGATGCTGCTGCAGACCTAAAACGGAAACATCAATTCAGTCATTCTGCCCAGACTTAAGGCCTTAGAATCTGACGTTTAAAAATATCCCCGTCTATGATCAGAATTTGAAAGGGAATTCAGAAGTTGAAACAGAATTAGGTATGTCTAAGTCTAATGAAGAGAAGGATACCAGGGGTGATAATATCATAGCATTCTTCCGGTACTTGAGAAGAGGGGATTGCCCTGCTCTCCAAAGCACCAGAAGGCAGGATAAGATGTAACAAATGGAAGATGATCAAAGAGAGATCCAACTTAGATTAGAATAGCAGAGTTGGAAGGGACCATGGAAGTCTTCTAGTCCAACTCCCTGCTTAGTCAGGAAGCCCTACACCACTTCAGACAAATGGTTATCCAACATCTTCTTAAAAACTTCCAGTGTTGGAGCATTCACAACTTCTGAAGGCAAGTTTTTGCACTGGTTAATTGTTCTAAGTGTCAGGAAATTTCTCCTCAGTTCTAAGTTGCTTCTCTCCTTGATTAATTTCTATCAGTTGCTTCTTGTTCTGCCCTCAGGTGCTTTGGAGAATAGCTTGACTCCCTCTTCTTTGGGGCAGCCCCTGAGATATTGGAAGACTGCTATCATGTCTCCCATGGTCCTTCTTTTCATTCAACTAGACATACCCAGTTCCTGCAACCGTTCTTCATATGTTTTAGCCTCCAGTCCCCTAATCATCTTTGTTGCTCTTCTCTGCACTCTTTCTAGGATCTCAACATCTTTCCCACCACTGGCTGTGGCTCCTGCCCTTTGGAATAGCATACCCCCTGAGTTGAGATCGGCTCCCACCCTTCTGACTTCCACAGAAGCCTTAAGACCTGGATCTGCCTGATGCCTTGAGGACCCAGTGGGGGAGTATCACACGGGAGGTGGTTGATTAATTAAAAGTCAATCCCACTGCCCCCCACAACTTAGCCCTGCCTTAGGCATGAAAGCTAGCTGGTTGACTGTGGCCCAATCACTTGGAGACAGTGAGTTCTAGTCCCACCATAGGCATGCATTCTGCCTGGTTGCATTTGGACCAATCACTAGGAGATAATGAGTTCTAGTCCTGCCTTAGGAATGAAAGCCAGCTGGGTGAGTTTGGCCAATCAGTAGGTGATGGTGAGTTCTAGTCCCACCTTAACCATGAAATCGGGCTGGGTGACTTTGGATCAATCACTAGGAAATGATGAGTGTTAGGATTACAAATAGCATCCAAAAATAAATCAGAGTCCAAGACAAATTATTGCTCAAAGTCCCAATTTATGAAGAGAGCCATGTTGGCACATCTGGGAAAACCTGAATCTGAAAGTTTCCCGGTTTTCCCCACCCAGTTGAAAGCTCAAGATCTTTCCCCCACACCCACAAGTCCATCACATGGTCCAATCTCCTACTGCCATGCTGGCAGTTCCACCCGTCCAGTTCTGGTCAGGTGCAGAAGTGCAGAGACAAAGGATTGTGAGGGGAAAAACACCCTGAAGAAAAAAATGAGGTTTATGGACCGGGCTGATTCCCAGCAGCATATCATTGAGATGTTAAGAAAAGAAATAAAAGTCTTTGAGGAGTATATTCTAATTAATAAACAAACTTTAATACGAAAATAATAAAAGTAAATAAAACAGAAGTTAACTAAATGTTACATTTTGATAATAAAAGTTCCGTCTGCCAGCTTTCTTGGCAGGCGGACAAAGATCAGAAGGAAAGCTCTGGAATGTATGAAGACATGCGCAATAAAACTTTCTCAGTTTAACTCTTCAGTGTCAGTTTCAGTCAGTTCATGTCTAGCAAACTTTTTAACATCGTGACAAGGATGACCTTGGCTTTCTAGGAAGGAATTTTGTTTGGGCTACATAGCTTCTAAGTCTGTACAATCCCCTCTCCCGTTTTCCCACCATAGAAAATGCATAGTAGAATAATAGACAGTGTGGCAGGCCAAAGATCCAAAAGGAATATGGCTGCAGGCCTGACAGGAAGTTCTTGTCCCACCTTAACCATGAAATCTGGCTGGATGACATTGGGGCAATCACTAGGAGATGGTGAGTTCTAGTTCCGACTTTGCCATGAAATCTGGCTGGGTGACATTGGGCCAGTCCCTCTCAACATATTATGTTGGATGTGTTACGTGCCTTGAACTATTGCTTAAAAATATAATACAGGTAGGATACAAATGAATAAATAAATAGAGAAATCAAACAAGGAAACAAAACAGTTTGGACCACTGAAAAGAGAGAATCCGGATGCCTGTCTGATACTGACTTTTAACAAATAAAAAAAAAACAAGAAAAAGAAATAATAGCAAAAGAGTGGATTTTATGGAGCCCAGCTGAAGATCAAAGACAGTTTATGTTATTTTTATATTTGCCGCTGATGGATGCCTGAGCAAGAATGACTTTGAGACATGAAAACGCCATAAATTGTCCTGGTCAGCATAAAATTTCCCAGCATGTCATTCTTCCTTGCTTCCCTTTTCCTCTTAAGAGCAAATAAAAATTAAATCTTTTATTGCCAGCGCTTTGCTAGCAAAGCGCTCGCTTAATACAATGATTCATGGCTGTGATTTTGCACAGTGACTCTGAGCCCCTTCTCGTTGTTGAATGAAGAACATGAGATCTTGCTGTTGCCTCTGGAACTGTCAGCTTGCGCTTGCGTTTCTATCGAAGGAGACAATGTCATCCATTACTCTGGACCTGCCACGCTAATTTGAAGCCAACAGATTGTCAGCCTGTTTGGGAGGAATACGTTGCTTAAGATATATGGCACGGAATTGCATGCAACTGCCTGGAAGGAGAAATGCTTCAAAGTTAAGAAAAATAAAGTAAAATTCATGCTCTTCTTATCCCGTCAGTGGAGAAATTTGCAAATGTTGGCGAGCCAAGAATAAATCAGTTAACAAAATTGGAGGAAGCATATCTCCAGATACAGGGTGTCATTTTAATAATTGTTTTTGGTGTCCACATGACATCTTTCATATATATGTATTGTGTCACAACTCCTGGTATGCCCAAATATTGGAGGGAACACACGGTTTCCCTTTGTCTGTCTTTCGGCTCACTCCAGGAGACCATCCAGGCAGAAAACCATATTTTTAATGTTGCCTTTGTTATATTTGTGTTGTATTTGTGCTGATAAATAAATAAAGGGAGACTAGTATAGATCTAAGAGGGAGTCAAGCTATTCTCCAAAGCACCTGAGGGGTAGAACAAGGAGAAATGGGTGGAAACTAACCAAGGAGAGAAGCAACTTAGAACTGAGGAGAAATTTACTGACAGTTAGAACAATTAATCATTGGAACAACTTGCCTCCCGAAGTTGTAAATGCTCCAACACTGGAAGTTTTTAAGAAGAGATTGGATATCCATTTGTCTGAAGTTATGTAGTGTATAGGGTTTCCTGCCTAGGCAGGGGGTTGGACTAGAACACCTCCAAGGTTTCTTCCAACTCTGTTATTCTGTTCTGTTCTGTTCTATTCTTTCCTGTCAGAAATAAATGTAGATTTATTGTAAACCTATTTTCTGAAGCACCAGAAGCCAAGATTTTTTTTAAAAAAACCAATGGTTGGAAACTAATCAAGGAGAGAGACAACCTAGAATTAAGGAGAAATTTCCTGGTAGTGAGAACAATTCATCAGTGGAACAGAAGTTGCCTCCAGAAGTTGTGAATGCCCCAACACTGGAAGTCTTTAAGAAGATGTTGGATAGCCATTTGTCTGAAATGGTATAGGGTTTCCTGCCTAGGCAGGGGGTTGGACTAGAAGACCTCCAAGGTCCCTTCCAACTCTGCTATTGCATTGTATAAAATTGGATGCAGGATTCCAAGTGTGGCCTTACCAAGGCCTTATATAGTGGTACTAACACTTCACATGATCTTGATTCTATCTTGATTCTATCCCTCTATTATTTAGCTACTACATTTGTTAAGCCCTCCAATCTTATCCTGCTGAGTAAAGAGGAAAAACAAACCAAAGTAAAAGTTAATAAAAGATAACATGAGTCAAAAGTTATTATGTACAACGCGGAAATCTTTCAGTAAAGACATCACTTCAGAATGGCCATTTATGCCAACAATCTTGCTGAGAAAACCCAGATCTGGAGTATGAAGGCCAAAGATATAAAAGATGATGGTTTCAAATCTTGGCCTCTTCATAAGTACCTGCAATGAAAGAGATAACAACACCACACACACACACACACACACAAATCTGTTATCTGCTAAGGCTTAAGCAACATGAAGAGAAATCTCAACTATTTCTCAGAAAGGCAAAGAACTACCTTTAAGTAGATTGAGCCAGCAGAATAAACCAGGATAACTCAGACAGATTATTGAGGTGTTTTTTTAGGAATGGCAATAATTTATTGCTGCTGTGTTTTTCTTCTTCATGGCCAAAATTGTGTCTATTTTCACGCTCAAATTAATTCATGGTACCTTTTTCTTGCTGGTTTTATTCAGCTTGATGGGCAAGAAATTGCTTTTCATTCCACCCCCATCCTGAAGACAAGTGGAGAGATCTTGTGCTTACCTTAGTAAGGGGACAACTAAGTGTATAATTCTCCTTTCTTTTACTGCTCACTGCTCACTTTTAAATTCGATTCTAGGGAATCTTTTTTTTAAAAAAATTCTCTCCCATAAACAATAGAGTGAGATGTAGGTCCCATACTGGATTGAGAGGGTGCCATAAAGAAGGGGGGGTCAACTTATTTTCTAAAGCACCGGAAGGCAAGAAAAGAATTAGGTGAGCGTGGCTAAGTGGTCACGTAACTGGGTGGGTGTGGCCAACTTGATGTCACTCAAGTTAAGGGGCACCTCACTGCTCTCTACTCACCCCTCCCCTCCCAGTTATTCCTTGCTTCCCCACCTGGGCTCCTTAGGGCCCCAACAGGAAGCAGTTGTTGGAGCTAAGCGGCCACCATGAGAAAGAGTTGGCAAAACAGCTCAGTTCAAATTGGATCTGACCGAGAAGGAGGCCCAGCAGAAACACCTCACTGAGGACTAGGAGCCTAGGCTTTCCAATCAGAGGGAAGATGCGCGGGAGTGTAAGGCCAGGTACTGGCGCCTGGAGACTCACTGAGCTGAGATGGTCAGCCAGTTCCAGGCCATGATGCAGTCCCACTGGAACGAGGCCCTCCGGCTCTTTGCCACCAGCGGTGCTTCCCTCCAGCCTTCGCCCAAAGCCCCCCACCAGGAGGTGGAAGCAGACCCCAAGTTGGAATTTCTGCCCCCCTCCGACCTGCACAAAAAGACCCTGGAGGGGGAGACTCTCTGCAGCAACACAAGCGTTCATTGCATGTATCCGGCCCAGGGGATGTACTTTGAGGATTCCTGTTTTAGTGCAATATAGAAAAATGCAAATCATTTTTCTGCAGACCACCAAAATTTTCTCGTGGACCACCAGTGGTCCATGAACCACCAGTTCTCTAGACATACCTAGTTTCTTCAATCATTTATCGTATACAGTTTAGCCATGCCCAGTTCCTGCAACCGTTCTTCCTATGTTTTAGCCTCCAGCCCCCTAATCATTGGTTGGTTGCTCTTCTCTGCACTCTTTCTAGAGTCTCAAAAAACTTTTTTGGGGTATCGTGATCCCTGAAATGTGATGCCTTATTCCAAGTGTAGTTGTACCAGTGCTGTATAAAGCGGTACTATCAACTTTGCGTGATTTTGATGTCATCCTTCCGTGGAAGATCAGAAAGGTCTTAAACAGGTAAAACCCAAGGCTCTGTTTTAGGCCCAGTACTCTTCAACATCTTCATCAATGATTTGGATGAGGGAATAAATGGGGAACTCATCAACTTTGCAGATGACACCAAGCTGGCAGGAATAGCCAACACTCCAGAAGATAGGCTAAGATACAGAAGGATCTTGACAAACTTGAACATTGGGCACTATCTAATAAAATGAAATTCAATGGTGAGAAGAGTAAGGTTCTACATTTAGGCAACAAAAATGGAATGCACAGGTACAGTATAGGTGGTACCTTGCTCAGTAGGAGTAACTGTGAAAGGGATCTTGGAGTCCTAGTGGACAACCATTTAAATATGAGCCAGCCGTGTGCAGCAGCTGCCAAAAAAGCCAACACAGTCCTAGGCTGCATCAACAGAGGGATAGAATCAAGATCACGTGAAGTGTTAATACCACTTTATAAGGCCTTGGTAAGGCCACACTTGGAATACTGCATTCAGTTCTGGTCGCCACGATGTAAAAAAGATGTGGAGACTCTAGAAAGAGTGCAGAGAAGAGCAACAAAGAGGATTAGGGGACTGGAGACTAAAACATAGGAAGAACGGTTGCAGGAACTGGGTATGTTTAGCTTAAGAGAAAGAAGGACTAGGGGAGACATGATAGCATTGTTCCAATATCTCAGGGGTTTCCACAAAGAAGAGGGAGTCAAACTATTCTCCAAGGCACCTGAGGGTAGAACAAGAAGCAATGGGTGGAAACTAATCAAGGAGAGAAGCAACTTAGAACTGAGAAGAAATTTCCTGACAGTTAGAACAATTAATCAGTGGAACAGCTTGCCTCCAGAAGTTGTAAATGCTCCAACACTGGAAGTTTTTAAGAAGAGATTGGATATCCATTTGTCTGAAGTTATGTACTGTATAGGGTTTCCTGCCTAGGCAGGGGGTTGGACTAGAACACCTCCAAGGTTTCTTCCAACTCTGTTATTCTGTTCTGTTCTGTTCTGTTCTATTCTTTCCTGTCAGAAATAAATGTAGATTTATTGTAAACCTATTTTCTGAAGCACCAGAAGCCAAGATTTTTTTAAAAAAACCAATGGTTGGAAACTAATCAAGGAGAGAGACAACCTAGAATTAAGGAGAAATTTCCTGGTAGTGAGAACAATTCATCAGTGGAACAGAAGTTGCCTCCAGAAGTTGTGAATGCCCCAACACTGGAAGTCTTTAAGAAGATGTTGGATAGCCATTTGTCTGAAATGGTATAGGGTTTCCTGCCTAGGCAGGGGGTTGGACTAGAAGACCTCCAAGGTCCCTTCCAACTCTGCTATTGCATTGTATAAAATTGGATGCAGGATTCCAAGTGTGGCCTTACCAAGGCCTTATATAGTGGTACTAACACTTCACATGATCTTGATTCTATCTTGATTCTATCCCTCTATTATTTAGCTACTACATTTGTTAAGCCCTCCAATCTTATCCTGCTGAGTAAAGAGGAAAAACAAACCAAAGTAAAAGTTAATAAAAAATAACATGAGTCAAAAGTTATTATGTACAACGCGGAAATCTTTCAGTAAAGACATCACTTCAGAATGGCCATTTATGCCAACGATCTTGCTGAGAAAACCCAGATCTGGAGTATGAAGGCCAAAGATATAAAAGATGATGGTTTCAAATCTTGGCCTCTTCATAAGTACCTGCAATGAAAGAGATAACAACACCACACACACACACACACACACAAATCTGTTATCTGCTAAGGCTTAAGCAACATGAAGAGAAATCTCAACTATTTCTCAGAAAGGCAAAGAACTACCTTTGAGTAGATTGAGCCAGCAGAATAAACCAGGATAACTCAGACAGATTATTGAGGTGTTTTTTAGGAATGGCAATAATTTATTGCTGCTGTGTTTTTCTTCTTCATGGCCAAAATTGTGTCTATTTTCACGCTCAAATTAATTCATGGTACCTTTTTCTTGCTGGTTTTATTCAGCTTGATGGGCAAGAAATTGCTTTTCATTCCACCCCCATCCTGAAGACAAGTGGAGAGATCTTGTGCTTACGTTAGTAAGGGGACAACTAAGTGTATAATTCTCCTTTCTTTTACTGCTCACTGCTCACTTTTAAATTCGATTCTAGGGAATCTTTTTTTTTAAAAAAATTCTCTCCCATAAACAATAGAGTGAGATGTAGGTCCCATACTGGATTGAGAGGGTGCCATAAAGAAGGGGGGGTCAACTTATTTTCTAAAGCACCGGAAGGCAAGAAAAGAATTAGGTGAGCGTGGCTAAGTGGTCACGTAACTGGGTGGGTGTGGCCAACTTGATGTCACTCAAGTTAAGGGGCACCTCACTGCTCTCTACTCACCCCTCCCCTCCCAGTTATTCCTTGCTTCCCCACCTGGGCTCCTTAGGGCCCCAACAGGAAGCAGTTGTTGGAGCTAAGCGGCCACCATGAGAAAGAGTTGGCAAAACAGCTCAGTTCAAATTGGATCTGACCGAGAAGGAGGCCCAGCAGAAACACCTCACTGAGGACTAGGAGCCTAGGCTTTCCAATCAGAGGGAAGATGCGCGGGAGTGTAAGGCCAGGTACTGGCGCCTGGAGACTCACTGAGCTGAGATGGTCAGCCAGTTCCAGGCCATGATGCAGTCCCACTGGAACGAGGCCCTCCGGCTCTTTGCCACCAGCGGTGCTTCCCTCCAGCCTTCGCCCAAAGCCCCCCACCAGGAGGTGGAAGCAGACCCCAAGTTGGAATTTCTGCCCCCCTCCGACCTGCACAAAAAGACCCCGGAGGGGGAGACTCTCTGCAGCAACACAAGCGTTCATTGCATGTATCCGGCCCAGGGGATGTACTTTGAGGATTCCTGTTTTAGTGCAATATAGAAAAATGCAAATCATTTTTCTGCAGACCACCAAAATTTTCTCGTGGACCACCAGTGGTCCATGAACCACCAGTTCTCTAGACATACCTAGTTTCTTCAATCATTTATCGTATACAGTTTAGCCATGCCCAGTTCCTGCAACCGTTCTTCCTATGTTTTAGCCTCCAGCCCCCTAATCATTGGTTGGTTGCTCTTCTCTGCACTCTTTCTAGAGTCTCAAAAAACTTTTTTGGGGTATCGTGATCCCTGAAATGTGATGCCTTATTCCAAGTGTAGTTGTACCAGTGCTGTATAAAGCGGTACTATCAACTTTGCGTGATTTTGATGTCATCCTTCCGTGGAAGATCAGAAAGGTCTTAAACAGGTAAAACCCAAGGCTCTGTTTTAGGCCCAGTACTCTTCAACATCTTCATCAATGATTTGGATGAGGGAATAAATGGGGAACTCATCAACTTTGCAGATGACACCAAGCTGGCAGGAATAGCCAACACTCCAGAAGATAGGCTAAGATACAGAAGGATCTTGACAAACTTGAACATTGGGCACTATCTAATAAAATGAAATTCAATGGTGAGAAGAGTAAGGTTCTACATTTAGGCAACAAAAATGGAATGCACAGGTACAGTATAGGTGGTACCTTGCTCAGTAGGAGTAACTGTGAAAGGGATCTTGGAGTCCTAGTGGACAACCATTTAAATATGAGCCAGCCGTGTGCAGCAGCTGCCAAAAAAGCCAACACAGTCCTAGGCTGCATCAACAGAGGGATAGAATCAAGATCACGTGAAGTGTTAATACCACTTTATAAGGCCTTGGTAAGGCCACACTTGGAATACTGCATTCAGTTCTGGTCGCCACGATGTAAAAAAGATGTGGAGACTCTAGAAAGAGTGCAGAGAAGAGCAGCAAAGATGATTAGGGACTGGAGACTAAAACATATGAAGAACGGTTGCAGGAACTGGGTATGTTTAGCTTAAGAGAAAGAAGGACTAGGGGAGACATGATAGCATTGTTCCAATATCTCAGGGGTTTCCACAAAGAAGAGGGAGTCAAACTATTCTCCAAGGCACCTGAGGGTAGAACAAGAAGCAATGGGTGGAAACTAATCAAGGAGAGAAGCAACTTAGAACTGAGAAGAAATTTCCTGACAGTTAGAACAATTAATCAGTGGAACAGCTTGCCTCCAGAAGTTGTGAATGCCCCAACACTGGAAGTCTTTAAGAAGATGTTGGATAGCCATTTGTCTGAAACAGTATAGGGTTTCCTGCCGAGGCAGGGGGTTGGACTAGAAGACCTCCAAGGTCCCTTCCAACTCTACTATTGTATTGTATTGTGTATATATATAAAACAGGTGGGGAATTCTTTGGAAGAATGAAGTTTTGGCATAAGAGAATCTACTGCTTGGACTGAGATACTTCATCGATCGAAGCGATAAATAATGGCTTTTGGGAGATTTCTCTCTTTTTTTAAAAAAAAAAAAAAAGGATAAGTCCTTCTGGCTATTCATTAATCCAGATGTACACATTAAAAGCTATTGTGGGGAGGGGGCACCCCCCAACCTCAGAATAGATGCTCAGAGCGAGTTATTGAACTCCTATGAATTGTCTTAAGTATAATGAAATCTGAAGTGCTCTGGGGCTGAATTCAAAAGGGAAAACTAAGATATATTCAGCTTTAATAATGTAGGGGCTCAAACAAGACATGAATAAAAGAAAGGGGGAAATAGTTGAGAGATTCCTTCTACCGATATGCTTTGATGAATATTTATTCATGTTTGCATAAAACATTCTAGAAGAAGCCCTAAAAGGAGGCTCAGACTCGAGCTCTACAATGTTAAAAGAAATTATTTAAAAGCTCAGATTGGAAAATCTTATAGAATTATTTAAAAGAGATTATGGGCAATATGCTTTTCAAAACTGCTCCCATGTTTTATTCCAACACTAAAGATGCCCTATTATGGAAGGAAGTCGCTGTGTAAGATCAACCTCATGGAAGGTCAACCTCGTACCTCCAGAGGTTGTGAATGCCCCAACACTGGAAGTCTTTAAGAAGATGTTGGATAGCCATTTGTCTGAAATGGTATAGGGTTTCCTGCCTAGGCAGGGGGTTGGACTAGAAGACCCCCAAGGTCCCTTCCAACTCTGCTATTGTATTGTATTGAAGGGATGGTGGCCTTGATCCCTGCCAAAGTCTTGATTTTGTTGACCATCCCTTCTATGGATGGTCATTCAAATATTTTATTTTATTAATTCGTCAAACAAAAATGACAAATCTGAACAAACAAAATAGAAAAAAAAACCTAAAATGTGACATAGATGATAGGTATATTAATGCACTTATGTTGTTAGTTGCGAAGTCATGTCTGACCCATCGCGACCCCATGGAAAATGTTTCTCCAGACCATCCTGTTCTTTACCATCCTCTGGAGTCCATTTAAGCTCACACCAACTGCTTTGGTGACTCCATCCAGCCACCTCATTCTCTGTCGTCCCTTTCTTTTGCCCATTGTTCCCAGCATGAGGCTCTTCTCCAGGGAGTCCTTCCTTCTCATTTGGTGGCCAAAGTCTTTGAGTTTCCTCTTCAGGATCTGGCTGCCTAAAGAGCAGTCAGGGTTCATCTCCTCTAGGACTGTCCAGTTTGATCGCCTGGAGAAGACAGGAGTCTTCTCCAGCACCATAGCTGAAAGGCCTCCATTCTTTGGCGCTCAGCCTTTCTTATGGGCTAAATTTCACAGCCATACATTGCAACTGGGAAAGCCACAGCCTTGACTAGATGCACTTTTGTTGGCAGGGTGATGTCTCTGCTTTTTAGTATGCAATCCACTTATACACGTTCCTTTAGGAAGTTCTAAAAATGTGAGGTGAGGTACACAGAGATTAAGTTGGAATTAAAACTGTGAAAATTAGTCGCCGAGACATCTGAATCGGGTAAGATATTCCAGATGTCGACAACTCTGTTACAAAAAAACCAGAGTTTTTATATTGCATCCAGGTTGTTCTACACCAACATCCCTTTCTCTTCACTCTGCCTTCCCTGTTGCCGATTTGTCTTCTTTTCTGCCTTATAATTTCTCCATTGATTTAGTATTGCATTTTGGTGTTTTGTTCGATGTGTGCTGCTAATTGTTCAGTCTGGGTTGTTTGATGCAGTTTTATGTTTTATCTATTTTTATGGATTTCAGCGGAGGGGGCTGTTGTACATCACCCAGGGTCTATTGGCTATAATAAATTCGAAATAATAATAATGATGATATAATACTTTCATTTATCTTTAGCGCATTCAAATGTCACTCCCTACTCATGCATTGGGTTGTGTGTGCCAGAGTAGTCACAGAGGGAATAGCATCTTTGGATTAACAGACATTTCCTGTGTGAAGCCTGGGAACCAAAGTTTTTTTGCGTCATTAAAAATGTGAGTTCTGATATCCACCTTTGTTGCATTCTGTTGGTGGACAAGAGCCAGGCAGTATTAGAGGGCTCTGCGCTCTTGTTTCATAATATCTTTTTTTAATCTGAAGATGCTTTGCTTCCAAGAACTAATTCATTCTCTCACACATGAAGGCAAGCATTTGATCCAATCTGGGTTGATCACCAGGACCAAAAGTTTTATCTTCTGAGCCTTGTACTCATTCTTTTTCTCTTCTCTCATCTCTCTTCACTCTCCTCTCTTCCCTCTCTCTTCCCTCCCTCCCTCCTTCCCACCCACCCTCTCTCTTTTCTCTTTCTCTCTGTGTGAAGGACAGATTCTTTCTCCCACTTAGCAGTTCATTTTTCATGTGAATTGAAGCCAGACTCCAAAACTCTTGTGTGACAAGAATTTTGGCTAAGTTATCACCATCAGGCATTTCAAAAGCTTAATTTACTCTCCTGGAGCATCCTATTGCAAGACAGTTGCATAAGATAATTAGCTGTTGCCTCAGATCTTGCTTACACCTTTCTGCAAGCATCTAACTACTGTCTTCGCCGGTGTTAACCAGATCGTAGTGCAATAATGCAGTAGCACTAATTGTGTATCTGAACAGCATGCGCAAACTGCAGTTCACCGGTGTTTCTACACCACATCCACAAGCAAACGCAATACTCAGAATTCAATTAATATCACAACTGCAGGTCATACTTACGTCTCTTGACAGTATCATTGCTATCGCTGCCATCATCTCTGCCTTAAGCAGCTTATCTTACTCCTTGGTGAAGGATGACAACTTATGATGGAGTGGGAGATAATAATAAGAGGAGAAAAAAATGAGAAAAGGACGAGTATGAACCCTGAGAGCTTTCCCAGAAAATCACATTGTGGTTGGCAAAGCACATGTAAAAAATCAGTAACAGTATAACAGAGTTGGAAGGGACCTTGGAGGTCTTCTAGTCCAACTCCCTGCTCAAGCAGGAGACCCTCTACCATGCCAGAAAAAAAGGTTGTGTAATCTCTTCTTAAAAAGCTCTAGTAATGGAGCACCCAGAACTTCTGGAGGCAAACTGTTCCACTGATTAATTGTTCTCATTATCAGGAAATGTCTCCTTAGTTCTAGATTGGATCTAGATAAGTTTGCATCCCTTTTTTTTTGTCCTGCCCTCAGTGTCAGTGTTCCAAATACCGTCCAGAATTAAATCAGAGTTCAAGCCATAACTCTCATCAAAGTTCCAATTTAATAAGACAGACATGTTGGTACATCTGTGGAAACCCAAATCTGAAAGCTTCCTGGGTTTCCACCCAGTTGAAAGTTCATGATCTTGTCCCCACACCCACAAGTTCATCACATGGTCCAATCTTCCTCTGCCGTGCTGGATTTCCACCCATCTAGTTCCGGTCAGATGCAGAGGTGCAGAGACAAAGAATGACCTTGATTTCTAGAAAGGATTTTTTTATTTTGAAAACAAACACATTCTACTCCTTACTATCCCATCCGTCCCCCCCAATTCCCCACTAATGAACAGCATAGTAAAGAAAGAAAGCGAGTGTGGCAGGCCAAAGATCCTAAAAGGAATATAAGGAATATAACTGCAGGCCTGACACTCAGGTGTTTTGAAGGGTAGATCGGCTTCTTTGTGGCAGCCCCTTAGATATTGAAAGACGGTTATCATGTCACTCATATTTCTTCTCTTTCACAGACTAGACACAGCTAATTCCCTCAAACATCCATTATATGCTTTATCCTTCAGACCTCTTAATCGTGACAGTTAGAACAATTAATCAGTGGAACAGAAGTTGCCTCCAGGAGTTGTGAATGCCCCAACACTGGAAGTCTTTAAGATGTTGGATAGCCATCTGTCTAAAATGGTATAGGGTTTCCTGCCTAGGCAGGGGGTTGGACTAGAAGACCTCCAAGGTCCCTTCCAACTCTACTATTGAATTGAATCATCTTTCTTGCTCTTCTCTGCATTGTGAACTATTTTCCTTTTCGTTTGGCTGTTTTAATTATATTTGTATCATGAATAACGATCAGCTGCAAACCACTATGGTAGATTCGAGTGTATAGACATATAATAAATTGTCAAGTTTGCTCAGGATCAAGTGCCTCAGTTCATTACGAAGCTCCGAGAAAGGAATTAATGGGTTCTTCTTTGGCCATTTTTTTTTTTGCTTCAGAAACTGCCAGTGGGGATTTTCCTCTTAATGCAAATAGAAGGCAACTGTTTCCCCCTTTACTGACCTGGATTAGAAAGCTTCAAACATTGCCAAGTTTCTATTCTGGATGAATGCAGATTGTATGAATGGTGTCAGATCTAATGTAACCGTAAGACAGGATTTGGAGAAGGGGAATGGAACAGATTGTAGATCTTCTCTAGCTACATGCCTAAATAGTCACATCTTCTTACTGATAGTTCTGGGAACATACCGTGTTTCCCCAAAAATAAAACAGGGTCTTATTTTCCTTTGACCCCCCAAATAAGGGCTTGGCCTTATTTTTGTAGGATCCAATCTGGGTTGATAACCAGGACCAAAAGTTTTATCTTCTGAGCCTCATTCTCATTCTTTTTCTCTTCACCCTTTTCTCTTCTCTCTTCCATCTTCCCTCTCCTCTCTTCCCTCTTCTCTCTCCTCTCTCTTCACTCTTCCCTCTCCTCTCTCCTCTCTCTTCTCTTTTCTCTCAGCCATGAGGTGACCACAGTGAGCGTGGTCACCTCATGGTTGCTGCTGTGTTGCAATATTTTCAGGGAGGGCTTATTGTCCGGGGCGGTCTTATTTTGGGGAAAATAGGGTACAAGAGCAACTGTTGGGAAGCAATGCAGAACCCTTGTCCACTTGCTCAAGGAATTTTCTGACACTCGATCTATGATAAGATGCTTAATGGATTTTTTGAGACGGAGTGTTTTTCTTAGAAGACGTTTTGCTTCTCACGATGAAGATCATGAGGAAAGAAAAAAAAAACAAGAAAGTCCAATTGCCTCTTGAAAAAATACCTTTGGGACAACCACGACCTGTGTGGGTGACTGAGAATCTCCATAGACATTCTGAAGGCAAGCTATTCCATTGGTTGATTGCTCTCACTGTTAGGAAACTTCTCCTAAGTTCTAGGTTGCTAATCTCCTTGATTAGTTTCCACCCAGTGGTGGGATTCAAATAATTTAACAACCGGTTCTCTGCCCTAATGACCAGCTGGGTAGGCAGGGCTTGGTGGTCATGTGACCATGTGGGTGTGGCCAACTCAACATCACTCATGTCGATGGGCGCTTTGCCTTAGCTGTTACAATGTAATAAGGGTTAACTGGAGAGGCAGTTTCTGTAAGTGGGGCAATAAAGACGAGGCTAGAACCAACACCAGAATGTTTCCTTCCTGCCTTCGTTACAGGATAAGCCCTGTAAAGTGGGGAAAAACAAAAGGAGATTTCTTTCAACAACCGGTTCTCCGAACTGCTTAGAATGTTTACAACGGGTTCTCCCGAATAGGTGTGAACTGGCTGAATCCCATCAGTATTTCCACCCAATGCTTCTTGTCCTGCCTTCTGGTGTTTTGGAAAATAGTTTGACCCCCTCATATTTGTCTCAGCCCCTCAAATTTTGGAACACTGCTATCATGTCTCCCCTAGTGCTTCTTTTCTATTTAGACATACTCAGTTTCTGCAACCGTTCTTCATATGTTTTAGCCTCCAGTCCCCTAATCATTCTTGTTGATCTTCTCTGCACTCTTTACAGAGTCTTTTTAATCGTTCTTTTTTTCCTTTCACCCCTTTTTGGGGAAAATCAGTTAGCGAATAGGAGAGAATTGACTGGTGGGAGTCAGCTCAATTCTATATCTGTGTAGCTGTATGCTGGGGCTTGAATTTGAACTCCTGGGATTCAGCTGTTTGAGTCAATTATTCCCTTTTGGCTTTCCCACGATGTGTTAACTCCCTCAGGGACTACTTAAGTGGGTCAAGATACCTTAATGAAGCTGTGATAGAAAAATATCAGAATGCGCAGAAATGGAGAAGTTAACACTTACAATTAAGGAAAAGATAGAAACTGAATATTTTTATGACCTGGGATTTATTTTATCAATGCAATACAGAAGCTAGAAACAGGGAAATATATGAAAGCATCAGTGATATAAGGAAGATATATTAAATTGGTTAAACAAACAGTATGATTATTACTGTTAATATTAGTGTAATTGATGTTAATGCAAGGAATATTGTTGTAAACACTTTGATTATTACTTCTTCAAATGACTTGTACCCAGATAACACACTGTTCAATTGAAGTTGGAATTTTTATGTTATAAAATGAAATAAAAACTTATTACCAAAAAAGGATATCTTAACTATTTTTCCTTTTTACTTTCTCTTTTCCTTCTTGACTTTATGGAGATGAGCACTCATTACTGAAGAGAGATTATCTATATCTATATGTCTCTCTCTCTGTGTGTGTGTGTGTGTGCGTGTGTGTCCAGCCTAACTCTGGAACGCCTTGAGCAATTTCAACCAAACTTGGTACACAGCTGACGTACTCTCTGGAAACAAATACTGTGGGAGTAAGACCCCCCTAACACCCCTTGGGTGTGTGTGTTCTGTTAAGATACAGCCTGTTGTGTCTTAAAATGACTTCTACCATACTGCTGTAAAATGGCTTCTATTGTACAGCGCAGTGGAGTTGCCATGGTAATGGCTTCACAGCACTCCACAAAGTGGCTCCATCTGATAAAGGAGAAAATCCAACAATAGAAATTACGTTTCGTCCGGACATTTTCAACACGGTGGTATCATTTTTCTTGATTCTTGGGGCACAGGGAAAACATTTGTAACTAATCTAATTGTTGCCGAAATCAGGGCTTTCCCTGTCTAATACAGGATTAGGATAAATAAATACCTGGGCAAAGCCCGGTTATCAGCTAGTATTTTATATATATAAGTTATATTATAGCGGCTTTTTGCTTGCGATCAATGCACTACAAGCTAAATGCTAATTACAAGTCAATTATCAAATGTTGGTAGTGAATTTTAATTGTTGGGTGTCCTACACCAACATCAACTATTTGGAGATGTAGATGTAGGTAGAAGGCAAAGGTTCCCCTTGCACATATGTGCTTGCTGTTCCCGACTCTAGGGGGCAGTGCTCATCTCTGTTTCAAAGCCGAAGAGCCAGCGCTGTCCAAAGACGTCTCTGTCGTCATGTGGCCGGCATGACTCAACATCAAAGGCGCACGGAACGCTGTTCCCTTCCCACCAAAGGTGGTCCCTATTTTTCTACTTGCATTTTTACGTGCTTTTGAACTGCTAGGTTGGCAGAAGCTGAGAGAAGTTACAGGAGCTCACTCCGTTATGCGACTCTCAGGATTCAAACCGCCTAACTGCCGACCTTTCTGATTGACAAGCTCAGTGTCTTAGCCATGTAGATGTAGTACATGGCCCCTGAAATCCGTGCCTCATCCCCCTCTGGTGTAAGGTTGGGGGAAAGAGAGAAACCAAGTGTGTCCCTGGTTGCAATTGAAATCCATTTTACATATTTGGAAACGAACAAAAACAATCATACAATAGGGAGAAAAATGATACCGGGACAGAAAAGTGTTTGGCAGAGCAGCCAGTATCGGTATTGCTTTAAATTAAGATTTGCAAATCCATATTTAATTAGGCAGTTACTGGACTGCATGGTAAGTAAACACCAACTAATTACTAAACATGGGATTTGTTGAAGTAAAATAGATAGGCATAAAAAGTCCCATTTGTCAAACCTGAGCAAACAAGTTTTAACTAATCAGTTATTTCTCCAACCTTTACAAATTAGGAAATTTTTTTAAAAAAGAGTCATAAAAAATACAGCATCTTTGAATGACTACCTCCAAATCCTTTCCTAAAAATTATTGGAATAGAAGATGACCCAGCAATTGTTATAAAAGAATGGCAGTAGTTTTATACCCTGAACAAGTTATTACCCTTGGCAGGAGCTGGGCTAAAGCCAGAAGATTCAGCCAATGAACTTGCAGGCAATAAATTCTGGATCGTTTTAATTTACCACCCTGGTGAACACTTTGCTTTAAAAAAAAAAGAGGGGAGGGGGAATTATAAAAAAATAACACAAACAGGTCAAACCTTTGTCCACCCCCTTCTCTTTGCCAATCCCTCAGGGCTGGAGAGAAATTGCTGTTCAGAAGATTGCTAAGGGATTCTTCTTAGATCAGAAAGTGGGAAGATCGGAATTAAATGTTGGATTTGCAGGAAGGGAGTTTTGAAAGCGTAGCTATTTAGCAACTGCAGTGAAATGAGCTGGGTTTTGTTGGTGAGTTGTTGTTGGTTGCCTATTTTTTGTCAGGCCGGCGAAAGGGAGAACATGGTGTGGCACCGTAGGGCAATTGTGGGACACAGAGAGAGCTCCACCATCGACTCAGAGTACATAATACCCTGTTTCCCTGACAATAAGACCTCCCCGGATAATAAGCCCAATCAGACTTACTTAGCATGCGCTAAAATAAGCCCTCCACTGAAAATAAGCCCTTCCCCAAAATATTGCAACATGCAGCAGCCATGAGGTGACCATGCTCACCGTCTCCTGAACCTAAAAAATAATAAGACCTGCCCAAAAATAAGGCCAAGCTCTTATTTCTGCGGTCAAAAGAAACACGATAACAGAGTTGGGAGGGATCTTGGAGGTCTTCTAGTCTAACACCTTCTCAGGGCAGGAGACTCTATACAATTCCAGACAAATGGCTGTCCAATGTCTTCTTAAAAACCTCCAGTGTTGGAGCATTCACAACTTCTGGACGCAAGTTGTTCCATTGATTCATTGTTCTCACTGTCAGGAAATTTCTCTGTAGTTCTAGGTTGTTTCTCTCCTTGATTAGTTTTCATCCATTGTTTTTCGTCCAGCCTTCTGGTTTTTTTGGAAAGTAGGTTTATAATTTCTGTCGGGAAACCTCTTATAGACTTTTCGCATGGAATGAGCAAAAAAGCACTTGGGACTTGTGGTTTTGATGATTACAAGTTGGAAGGGATCTTGGAGGTCTTCTAGTCTCACCCCCTGCTCAGGGCAGGAGACTCTATAACAGGGGTGTCCAAACTTGGGAACTTTAAGACTTGTGGACTTCAACTCCCAGAATTCGTTGAAGTCCACAAGTCTTAAAGTTCCCAAGTTTGGACACCCCTGCTCTATAACATTCCAGACAAATGGCTGCCCAGGCTCTTTTTGAAAACCATCAGCACCTACAACTTCTGGAGACAAGCTATTTGTGACACACCTCTGTCCACTTTGGGAAATAGGAACTGTGGAAAATATAGCTATCAGCCTGATAAGTCAGGAAGTCCATTCTCTAATATACGACCGGCAATCGAATATGGTCCTCAAACAATATCAAAACCAGGTCTACATTGTATGTAGGCAAACGTTGTTAAATTAGTAACATGGTTGTTAAGTGAGTTCTCATTGAGGCTTCCTCATTGTCTTGGCTTGTCAGAAGGTCACAAAAGGAGATCACATGCCCCAAGGACACTGCAACCGTCATAAACATGAGTCAGTTGCCAAGCAGCTGAATTTTGATCATGTGACCATGGGGATGCTGCAATGGTCATAAGTGTGAAAACTGGTCATAGGTCACTTTTTTCAATGCTGTTGTAACTTTGAATGGTCGCTAAATGAACTGCTGTAAGTTGAGGACTACCTGTAAAGGACAGAGCTTTCTTTGTTTTATCCTCTAGCTGAAATGTAGCCTGGGTTGTTACAGATTTAGTGGACCAATGAAAAAGCCCATGTATCACTCCATTACAGAAAGCTGAAAAGATGCTTCAATTTCCCAAGAGGTTTTCTTGAAGCCAACTCTGACGTTATGTGCTCTAGAATTCCAACTCTGGTGTTCTGTGCTCTAGAATTCCAACTCTGGTGCTCTGTGCTCTAGAACCCCAACTCTAGTGTTCTGTGCTCTAGAATCCCAACTCTGGTGTTCTGTGCTCTAGAACCCCAACTCTAGTGTTCTGTGCTCTAGAATTCCAACTCTGGTGCTCTGTGCTCTAGAATTCCAACTCTGGTGCTCTGTGCTGTAGAACTCCAACTCTGGTGTTCTGTGCTCTAGAACCCCAACTCTAGTGTTCTGTGCTCTAGAATTCCAACTCTGGTGTTCTGTGCTCTAGAACCCCAACTCTAGTGTTATGTGCTCTAGAATTCCAACTCTGGTGCTCTGTGCTCTAGAATTCCAACTCTGGTGCTCTGTGCTGTAGAACTCCAACTCTGGTGTTCTGTGCTCTAGAACCCCAACTCTATTGTTCTGTGCTCTAGAATTCCAACTCTGGTGCTCTGTGCTCTAGAATTCCAACTCTGGTGTTCTGTGCTCTAGAACTCCAACTCTGATGTGCTGTGCTCTAGAACTCCAACTTTGGTGTTCTGTGCTCTAGAACTCCAACTCTAGTGTGCTGTGCTCTAGAACGCCAACTTTGGTGTTCTGTGCTCTAGAACGCCAACTCTGGTGTTCTTAAATTCTATGTTCTGGAAATCCAAATCTGATAGTCCATGTTCTAGAATTCCAACTAGGATGGTCTATGTTCTAGAATTCCCACTCTGATGGTCCTTGTTCAAGAAATTCCAACTCTGATGTTCTTTTCGTTTATGGTGGAAGAGCTGTGGTGGTGCAGTGGTTAGAGTGCAGTACTGCAGGTTCCTTCTGCTGCCTGCCGGCTGCCTGCAATTTGGCAGATCAAATGTCACCAGGCTCAAAGTTGACTCAGCCTTCCATCTTTCTCAGGTGGGTAAAATGAGGACCCAGATTGTTGGGCTCTGTAAACCACTTAGAGAGGGCTGTAAAGCACTGTGAAGCAGTGTATAAGTCTAAGGGTTATTGCCCTTCCTTCCTTCCTTCCTTCCTTCCTTCCTTCCCTCCCTCCCTCCCTCCCTCCCTCCCTCCCAGTGGTTAGAATGCAGTATTGCAGGCTGACTCTACCCACTGCCAGCAGTTCGATCCTGATGAGCTCAAGATTGACTCAGCCTTCCATCCTTCCGAGGTGGGTAAAATGAGGAGCCAGATTGTTGGGGGCAAGAGGCTGACTCTGTAAAACCGCTTAGAGAGGGCTGCAAAGCACTGTGAAGCGGTATATAAGTCTAAGTGCTATTGCTATCAATTTCTTGCAGGTTTAACACTTTCTATGTTATACGCAGGGGTTGTCCTGCATGATTTTTATTTATTTCTAAAAACACAAGTGCTTTTTATCATTTGGTGTCCTTGCCAATGTACAGCCCAACCAGGTGCCAGCCAAAATGAAATGTCAGGCCAACTCATTGCAATATAGGATTGGTAATCCACAAAGCATCTTTCTGATTGCTGCTCTTTAAATTTCCTGTCCTTCCATTGCTGCAGGTTTTGAATTGGGCCAGAGCAATTGGTGGCAGTTTCTTCCTGCAAACGGATGCAGACAAGCAGATACGATAGTAATAATTGATTAAAGTCAGCAGCATGTGAAGCTAAAGGGAAGGAAAAGACACAGAATGGGAGAACCAAATGGGATGGTAGGAGAGATGTAGGAGGGGTGGAAATCAGAATAAAACTTGGGTTAAAGACAAAAAAAAAATTAAGGGAAAATTGCCCTAGGTCCTTTCTTGCTGTGTTTGTCCAAAATATAATTCAATATTTCCAATGATCAGAAGAACTGTTTTCTTTTTTTCTTGGCCAAGGAACTGTATCAGTTAAAACCTAATTCTAAGGGACAGGTGGACAGACTATATCTCTTTCTCTCTATTTCTGTTTCTATTTCTCTCTCTCATCTCTCTCTGTCTCTCTTTCTAATTCTAATTCTCTTTATCTCTATCTCTGTCTCTCCATCTCTCTGTCTCTCTATCATTTCTCTCTCTTTATTTCTCTTTCTTTCTAATTCTATTTCTCTCTGTCTCTCTGTCTCTCTGTCTCTCTGTCTCTCTATCATCTCCCTCTCTGTCTCCGTCTCCATCTCAAACGTCAACTCCATCTCCATCACCAACTCTTATCTCTCATCGCTATACTCACACACAATATATAAATCTGATGGTCTGTTTTCTAGAATCCCAACTCTGGTGTTCTATGTCCTAGAATTTCAACTCTGGGGTTCTGTGTTCTAGAATTTCAACCCTGGTATTCTGTGTTCTAGAATTCCAATGATCTGTGTTCTAGAATCCCAACTCTGGTGTTCCGTGTTCTAGAATTCCAACTCTGATGTTCTTATGATCATCATAAATACGTTTTACAATACTTTATGACTCAATAAAAATGTTAAACTATAAATACGAACCAATTGCCAATTGAATTTTGATCATGCAACCATGGGAGATGCTGCAAAGGTTGTAATTGTGAAAAAAACGGGTCGTAGGTTCTATGTTCTAGAACTCCAACTCTGATGGTCCATGTTCTAGAATCCCAACTCTGATGTTCTATGTTCTAAGCAAAGCAGTTTCTCAAAGCCCCGCAGAGCTCTATGGACTACACTGCCCTTGTTCCTGAACCCTTCATTATTTGGAATTAGCTTTGGCCTTCATCTCCTTTGGGCAGACCCAGAGTTGGAATTCCCTTTGAGAAGTTTCAGGCTTTGCTTGACTCACATTCAGGACTTTGCAGAGTTAGCTACTCTGCGGAAGATCTTGTCCACTAATGAAAATTCCTCTGGGATGGCATTAAAAATCCAATCAATTTCCCTGCTGGGAACTGATTTGAGGAATGTAATCCGTCATGCTGCAGATGCAGAGGTCATCTCTTTGGCCAAGCCTTGCAGGTTTGTGTGCATACCCAATGCTTTCCTTGTCACTGTTTGCAAACAAAACATAACAAAAGCAAGCAAAACATTTCTGAGATAGGCATTGGGGTGAAAACATAAGCAAACCAAACTTATTAGGCTCTCAGGATGTCACCTGTGTAAAATGGCACCAAAAGCAGAGAGCTCCAGCCTTATCTCCCAATTGTTTTATCTGAGTCGGTCTAAAGCCTACTTTGGTTTCCACGGCTTGCAAACGTCATTTTGTTGTTTATCATCATTTGTCAGAGTTGAAAAATAACTGTGCCGACACATTTCAACAGAAAGAGCTTTTGGCACGGAGACATGGATGCTATAAATCAATTTCACTCTTTGGGTAGCATTTCTGGCATGTTCCCTGCCAGCCTTTGTACTCCAGGCTCCCCCCCTGCCAGTTTCCTTCTCGCTGGCCCAAAGATGACACAAAGCAAAACTGACAAGTTGTGATGTGGTTTGGGAAAGGCTCACTCGTTTTCCGAAAGGGAAACTGGAAGGGGAAAAAAAATGGAGGAACCAAACATCCTGATCATGTCATTGTCTTATCATGTCACTTTTTCATGGGATGCTAGGAGTTGTAGCCCATCATCCAGGACAGGTTAGTGCATGGCAAGTATGAAAACAACAACTACTACTACTTCTATTTGGTCACTGAGTCACTGAGTGGTGGCTCAGAGGCTAAGATGCTGGGCTTGTCGATCAGAAGGTTGGCAGTTCGGTAGTTCAAATCCCTAGCACCGCATAACGGCGTGAGCTCCCGTTACTTGTCTCAGCTTCTGCCAACCTAGCAGTTCAAAAGCATGTGAAAATGCACGTAGAAAAATAGAGACCACCTTTGGTGGGAAGGTAACAGCATTCTGTGCACCTTCAGCTTTTAGTCATGCTGGCCACATGACCACAGAGACGTCTTCAGACAGTGCTGGCTCTTTGGCCTTGAAATGGAGATGAGCACTTGCACGTTTTACGAGCTTTCGAACTGCTAGGTTGGCAGAAGGGACAAGTAATGAGAGCTCACTCCATTACGTGACACTAGAGATTCGAACCACTGAATTGCCGACCTTCTGATCGACAAGCTCAGCGTCTAAGCCACTGAGCCACCATGTCCCACCAATTAAGGGACTACTGGGACGTAAATAGGTTATTTTTCCAAAGATCAGAATATGCGGTCCTTTTCTGTGTCCCTGACATGATGTACGACACATTTTGTTTGGTAAGTCAGCTCCCCCATCTATTTGCCAGAATTGTTCAGTGATCTCGTGTTATCTATAGCTGACAATATGGGGATAGATGACTACTTATATTTTGTGCTTTGCTCAGACCCTTGTGCGTCTCCTCTTGAATCGAAAAGCTTGACATGGAAATGCCCGTAGCTGCATTATAAATCAGAACAGACCTCCGGCCCATCCTTTCCAATTTTGTCCACTCCAACCGCTTGTCCTGGGCTTGAGGCTGTGAGAATTCATGATCAGTTGTTCCCATTATATTTATTAAAGTGAAAATGCCAAGGAATAAACCTGCTATGGAGGAAATCCCTCTTTAAAACAAACAAACACAATCTAAAGAGAGATGCCAAAATGTTTTGAATATACTTTTTAAATTTAAAAAATGAGATTTTGTGAGGCATCTATGCCCACTGTCATCTTTACTTCCAAATCCAATTCCACATAGGCACCATAAATATTGCAATTAAAAAAAATTGCAGATGGCTGTCCAGGTAGTTACAATCATTCGTTTTGTGATCATTTGAAGTTGCAATGGCACTGAAAAAGTGACTTAGTGTTGTGGCCTGCCATGGGCTAGCGGAACTGGCAGCAGATTCGGACAGGGAGGAGGTTGGGGAGGAACCTGGGCCAGTCCTGGAGTCTGGGGAAGGCTCTGATGAGGGCTCTGTGTTGGAGGCAGAGAGGGGGCCAGAGCCATATGCCAGTTATCAGCTGCCTTCAGAGGCAGACATCAGTGAGGCAGAAGAACAGCTGGAGCCTGTTCCCTGTATGTGCATGCACAGAGCTGCCAGACGAAGGGAGCGGCTAATGAAGAGGGGTTGACATTTTCCTCCTATAAATAAATACCAGAGCAACACTGGCTCATCAGCACTAGTAGATAATAAAAATAAGCAGTCTCTGTTGTTTTGGTTGTTTATTTGAGCTTGGTGGTTTACTTGCAGATGTTTCATTACCCAAGTAGGTAACACAATCAGTGCATCTAACGAAAAGAGGAATTCTTGAGGATGTTAGATGGTTGGATTGGTGAAATGTCTACAAGAAAACAACCAAACTCAGAGAACAACGAAGACAGTGGTGGGTTGCAGGCGGTACTCCCTGGTACGGGTGTACCAGTGGCTGCCCGGAGCACCAGGTACCATTCCAGTATGGTGCTCCAGAGGGGCCACCTGCCCGCCCGAGCTCCTTACCTGATTTGACTAAAACTCAACCCTTCCAAGACGGAGTGGCTGTGGCTTCCGGCCCCCCAGTTCAACCAGGTGTTTCCATCTCTGGCCATTGGGGGCGTGCAACTAGCCCCCATGGAACAGGTGCGCAAATTGGGCGTCCTCCTAGATGCCCGGCTGTCCATGGATGACCATGTAACAGCCGTGGCGAGGGGGGCGTTCCATCAGGTCCGCCTGATGTGCCAATTGCGCCCCTTATTGGACCGGGATGCCCTACGCACAGTCACCCATGCGCTAGTGACGTCTCGCCTGGACTACTGCAATGCTCTCTACATGGGGCTTCCCTTGAGATGCACTCGGAGACTACAGTTGGTCCAGAACGCGGCCGCGCGGGTGATTATGGGGAGGACTAGATACTCCCCTGTAACACCTCTCCTGCGCGAGCTGCACTGGCTTCCTGTAGTCTACCGAGTGCGTTTCAAGGTTTTGATTATGATCTTTAAAGCGCTTCATGGCATAGGACCTAGTTACATGCAGGATCGCATCCTGCCCCACACATCCCAACGACCAATTCGCTCACACAGAGAGGGACTTCTCCGGGTGCCGTCCGCCAAACAGTGTCGGGGGGCGACACCCAGGAGCAGAGCCTTCTCTGTGATGGGCCCAGCCCTGTGGAATGACCTCCCCCGTGACATCAGGATTATTTCCGATCTCCGCTCCTTCCGTGTACAGTTGAAGACCCACCTCTTTCAATTATCTGGCCTGGCTCAACTGTAATTTTTCATATTCCTCCTGACTGCCTTTTTTAAATTTTAAATTTTTATTGTATATTGGGTTTTTATTATTGGGGTATGTTAATGGTTTTAATTGTCTAAATGTTGTAATCTATTACCTCCTCTGTGCATGTATGTTTTTGTATATATGTATGTTTATATATGTCCTAGTGTACGCCGCCCCGAGTCCTGCCTGGAAAGGGAGCGGCTAATAAATCCAAATTTATTATTATTATTATTATTGAGCTCTTCGGCGCTTCCACACACGCACACGGAGTGCACGGTGCCTGCGCGATGCTCCGCCGAGCAGTTGAAGTGTTGAGGAGTCATCTCAAGAGGTAACATGCATGTTCAAGTTGTGGACGTCTGGCTCTGTTGCAACCGTACCAGTTGCAGTGGGATCTGGAACCCGCCACTGATCAAGGAACACCTCATTTCAACCCTGAGCTACCAATATTCTCCTTTGCTGGTATTATAGAAATAGCCTGGGTGTATTTTTTGCCCTCTCCTCTCTCTTGTATCCTGTGAGTCATGGGAGAGCCAGACTGAATCTCTTTCAAATCCTTTCCTGCCTCCCGAGGCTTAACACATGTTTCTACTCTTGTTGCCTTAATGGGTTAGGAATGGTTTTTCCCCCAAGGTCGTCATCATAGTCCCTTCATGAAGTCAACAAAACGTCTGCGAAGAAGCCGTTGGCAAACCCATTTCTATGACCAAGAAGGCATCATAGACGCAACCCCAAAATAAACTTCACCCAAGCGTCTTAAATGAAAGTGATGTGACCCATAGCATAACAGCAGTTTAGTGGCAGCACCGCAATGTACTTTGAAAAAGTAAACACCCACTTCAGCAAATATTTGCTAATTCTTACTCTTCTTTTTTAACCTGGCAAAGGGGAGACTACAGCAGGCTCTACGAGGGACTGGGGTTTAAATAGTAAGGCCAGAGCTGGGTTTCACAGAGGTTTAGCACCAGTTTGCCACCTACACACTCGCTTCGTCAGCCCGTGCGCCTTCCGTGCCTGTGTGTGACCTTCCGTGCTTGTGCGTGGGACTTGCACGCATGCACGTGGCTTTGAAAATGTGGCTAAATAGGGTGGCTTAGAACCGAAGCGGCTGGGCAGACCCCCACCTGCAGGTAGCCACTGCCAGTTTTTATTTATTTTTATTTCTTAGATTTTTAGACCGCCCCCTCTCCCAAAAAGGGACTCGGGGCGGTGAGTTTGCCCGAACTAGTCCGAACTGGCTGAATACCACCTCTGAGTAAGGTCTACTATTGATCAACAAATGAGAAATGATGCATCCTTTCTTACTTGAGAGTGTTAATTTTTCATGCAGAGACTTTCAAACTAGGACAGTGGCAGAGCAGAGAAAAAAAATGCTTTCTATAATTCTTGATCCTGATGGTTCTCTCTTCCTTACTCCAAAGTCAGTAAGGATTCTTTTCCTTTGGAATGGAAAGGGTGCAGGGGATGAGTGCAGAAAAACTGTTCATTTTATTGGGCCACTCAAATATTCCAAAAGGCCAGTGAACCTTGGAACGAGTAGCAGGATCATTCTGTCAAACTCAACAAACCAAGGAGGACATGTGGAGTTACTTCTGAGTACTTTCTTTACAGGGACGTGGTGGCTCAGTGGCTGAGGCTCTGAGCTTGCCGATCAGAAAAAGTCGGCAGTTCAGCGGTTCGAATTCCTAGCACCGTGTAACGGAGTGAGCTACCGTTACTTGTCCCAGCTTCTGCCAACCTAGCAGTTCAAAAGTATGCAAAAATGCAAGTAGAAAAATAGGAACCACCTTTGGTGGGAAGGTAACAGCGTTCTGTGCACCTTCGGCATTTAGTCATGCTAGCCACATGACCATGGAGACTTCTTTGGCCAGCGCTGGCTCTTCGGCTTTGAAACGGAGATGAGAACCGCCCCCTAAAGTCGGGAACGACTAGCACATATGTGCGAGGGGTACCTTTACCTTTACTTACTTTATTATTCACCTACAGACAGAATCTTGCCAGACTGTATAACTGTATAACTATAGAGATACTCTATTAATTACTAGGGAGGATCTGACTTGTCCTTCTTCCTGCCAATCAGACATTCCAAGCTCCACTGTCTCCTCCAGTTCAGTACTTTTTTTGCCAGTTCTTTTTTTTAATCAAGCCTTTATTATTTTTATAAATAATTCAAGGGGGCAAATATATCTAATCCTCCTTCCTCCCCTTAGTTTCCCCACAATGATAACCATGTGAAGTGAGATGGGTTGAGAGGGAATGATTGGCCCACAGTCACCCAGCGTGCTATCATGCCCAAGGTGGAAGTAGAACTCACTGCCTCCTGGTGATTGGCCTGAAGTCATCTGATTGGCTTTCATGGCTAAGATAGTACTAGAACTCCCTATGTCCCAGTCATTGCCCAAAAGTCACCCAGTCAGCTTTCATGCCTAAGGTGGAAATAGAGCTCACTGCCTCCTGATCATTGGCCTGAAGTCATCCAATTGGTTTTGATGCCTAAGGTGGGATTAGAACTCACTGTCTCCTGGTGGTTGGCTCAAAGTCACAAAGTCAGCTGTCATGCCTAAGGCAGGACTAGAACTCACCATCTCCTGGTTTCTAGACTCATCTCTGTCTGGACACCTCCTTAGTGAGGTGTAATGATTGTTCTCTCCCAGAGAGACTGACACTCAAAAGCTTCTAGTGCAAATTTCCACTCAACCATGTAGTAGACTTTAGTTTAGTTTACTTTAGTGTCATTGCACATGGTACAACAAAATTAAATGCCGTCTTCAGTGTACATTATAACTATAAAAATAAAAACAAAAACACATCCTTTACATTCTATATAATTGAAATAGAAAACCCCTGATATTGCATTAATATTGCACTATACTGTAGAATTCAATGTAGTTACTGCCCTGGGATGGAAGCTGTTTTTCAGCCTATTTGTCCTTGTTTTTATTGTCCTGTACCGTCTGCCAGGTGGTAATAGTTCAAAAAAAGGGTGCCCGGGATGAGATGGATCTTTAAGGATGTTTTGAACTTTCTTAAGGCAGTGGGAGCTATCAAGCTCTTCCAAGGAGGGGAGGGGGCAACCCATGATCCTCTGGGCAATGACGCTGACCCTCTGGAGCTCTGTCCTATCTGCCATTGTGCAATTGGCAAACCATACACAGGCACAGGAAGTTAAAATACCCTCTATGGTGCAGCGGTATAAGGTCACCAGCAGTTTTTCCTTCAGTTGTTGTTTTCTGAGAAGTCTCAGGTCATATCATCTCTGCTGGGCCCTTTTGACCAGGGCTGCAATGTTCAAACTCTGCAAACCTGAACCGAATTCCCCTTTTCGTAAAGTGAACCATGATGATAAATGAAGAAACGGGCTCACATGAACTTCAGTCCCTGCCCCCACCCCGAATCTAATAATAATTTTGTTTATAAACAAATAACGTGTATGTTTGTGGATTCAGAGAAGGTCATTTAAGAAGGCTCACTTCCGGGAGAGACTTTCAGGAGCGGGATTGAAATATGAACAATACAAAAGGAAAAAAAACACCAAAATCAACATCTGGAAATGGGATGATGATTACTGCGCATGTATTGATCCAGGAATAAAGCGATATAAAGAACGGACAGAAAGTATCAGACCTTCTGACTTACCGTTATTACTGAAAATGTGCAAGAAAGAAAAGGGGGTTGATTTTTTAAAATACAATACAATACAATGCAATAGGAGAGTTGGAAGGGACCTTGGAGGTCTTCTAGTCCAACCCCCTGCCTAGGCAGGAAACCCTATACCGTTTCAGACAAATAGCTAACCAACATCCTCTTAAAGACTTCCAGTGTTGGGGCATTCACAACTTCTGGAGGCAAGCTGTTCCACTGATTAATTGTTCTAACTGTCAGGAAGTTTCTCCTCAGTTCTAAGTTGCTTCTCTCCTTGATTAGTTTCCACCCATTCCACCCAAAATAAAACAATGAAGTGTGTCGATTTATCCAAAGCTCTTGGCTGAAGATGACGGTGATTATTTTGGTTTTTTTTAAGGCCCAGATTCCACTTTCTCTTATTGTTTGCGATGTCCGGTATATTTAATAGGAGGGAAACTCTGCTAGGTAGAACAGATTGTCATAATCTGCGGGTAGATTTGTGAGCCCTTCATCCACCGCGTGATTCATCATCAAATCTGATTCTGAGCAGAGTGCAAGCTAGCTCATTAGAAGATTGAATAATGGAAAAGAGACAGTGGCGAATTGATTTTTCTGGCGTAATGAAAGCTGACAACAAGAAATTAAACATATCTAACTTTGTAATAAAGTGCTGGTTTGATAATAACTCTGAACTGTGTTTCCCATTTTTCCTAATTATACCAGCAAACATTAGCCTGCCGATTAGTGAGAAGGGACATGATGTCTAAAGAGAGGCAAGGAGAACTAAAAACAAAAGGAAGAGAGCTGGTGGATTGCAAATATACAGGACAAATAAGAATAGAATAGAATAGAATAGAATAGAATATCAGAATGGAATAGGAATAGGAATAGGAAAGGAAAGGAAAGGATAGGATAAGATAGGACAGAACAGAACAGAACAGAACAGAATATCAGAATGAAATTGGAATAGATAGGGTAGGGTAGGGCAGGATAGGATAGGATAGGATAGGATAGGATAGAATGGGATAGTGATAGGGATCGGGATAGGATACATTAGGATAGAATAGAATATCAGAATAGAATAGGAATTGGGATAGGATAGGATAGGATGGGATGGGATAGGATAGAATAGGAGCAGAGCAGAGCAGAATTGAATTGAATTCCTTAATGCCAAGTGTGATTGGAAACACAAGGAATTTGTCTTTGGTGCGTATGCTCTCAGTGTACATAAAATAAAAGACACATTAATCAAGAATCACACTGTACAACCCTTAATGATAGTCATAGGGTACGAATAAGCAATCAAATCATGCTAGGAAACAATCAATATAAATTGTAAGGATACAAGTAACAAAGTTATAGTCATACAGTCATAAGTGGGAGGAGATGGGTGATAGGAACAATTAGAAGATTAATAGTAGTGCACACTTAGTAAATAGTTTGCCAGTATTAAGGGAATTATTTGTTTAGCAGGGTGATGGCGTTTGGGAAAAAACTGTCCTTGTGTCTAGTTGTTCTGGTGTGCAAAGCCCTATAGCATTGTTTTGAGGGTAGGAATTGAAATTTACGTCCAGGATGTGAGGGGTCTGTAGATATTTTCACAGCCCTCTTTTTGTCTTGTACAGTATACAGGTCCTCCATGGAAGGCAGGTTGGGAGCAATTTTTTTTTTCCAGTTCTGATTATCCTCTGAAGTCTGTGCCTGTCTTGTTGGGTTGCAAAACCAAGTCTGTACAAATAAACACATAAGCTTCTCTTTGCATCCACTTTGCAGAGCATCCAAATAAGTCAAATGCTAAGGATACTTTAATGCTCCCCATCTTTTGTCAATTGTCAATTACTGAATATTATTATTACACATGTGGCAGCTCCCCCCTGCCACCTACCTCGCCTCGCCTCGTAGTGGTGCTGCGAGGTCTCCTGCTCTGTTGTGGCCACAAGCAGCCAGACAGTCTGATGGAGTGGGCAGGGAATGGAGATTTCGCAGTACCCTTCCCCTGGAGTGAGGTGGGAGTGGAGATTTTGCAATGCCCTTCCCCTGCCGTGCCCACCAAGCCATGCCCACAGAACTGGTAGTAAAAGAAAATTGAATTTCATCACTGACTTTCCCACCAGGTGCAAGGAGGTGGGATCTGCGCCCAAACAACTCTTCAACTCTGTCTTGAATGGTCCATGTGATGAAGTACATGGGCAGGCGAAAGAGAATTTAACTTTTAATTAAGGGGGAAACCCAAGGGAGGGTTTAGAGTCAAGTTTCCCCAGATGTGCCCATATGACATCCTAATAAATTGATATTTTGAGGAACGTGCCTGCCTTGGAGTTTTGAATCCATTGAGTGTGTTACTTGGAACCCTGACATTAACAAGGGCTTATTTTTGGGGTAGGGCTTATATTAGGTACAGATGTGAACCTCGGGATAGGGCCATGATGGCGAACCTATGGCACATGTGCCACAGGTGGCACGTGGAGACCTCTCTGCAGGCAGACCAGCCGTCATCCCATGCGCACGTATCCCCGCATGCGTGGGGGGTGGGGTGCATGTGGGGATACGTGCGTATGTGCAAGGGATGGGTGCATGCATAGGGGTACTCCCATTGCATTTTGGGGGGCCCGCACAGTGCCCCATGCCCCGTTTTGGTTTCCAGGTTAGTGCAGGAAGCCTTCCAGGCCCAAAACAGGGCACAGGGGTGCATGCAGTCCCCGTGCCCCATTTTGGGCTTGGAAGGCTTCCTGCACCAACCTGGAAGCCAGAAATGGTCAAGGGGTGGGTGGGGCACATGTGCAAGGGGGCAAAGGGGGTTTCACGTCCATACATGGGGTGGGGCATGCAGGGGGGGGAGGCGTCTTGCACATATTGCACTTTCGGCACACGACAACAAAAAGATTAGCCATCACTGGGCTAGTGTCAGGTTTCCTAAAAATGCCTTAATTGATTCATGAGTATCGAGCCAAGTTTCAATACAAAACCAGTCATTTATTAGGAGCACCATTAGGCAAGGCCTTTTCGCAGTCAGATCTGAGCTGCGTTTGAGTTATAGTTTAACTTTACCCCTGTTCCTTCCCTCCCCTTAGTCTGTGTCATGAATCACATTCCCCAATGAGGTGCACGCCTCCCAAACCTGCTGCAGTTATCTGAGATCCGCCTTTAGCCGAAAGTATGCGTGGAATGCGCTTCCCCCTTCTCTCACTATGGCAACTTTAGGAGTTGACAGCTACTGCTTCTTTTCAGGGTAGGTTGTATTTTCAGGGAAACACGGTAACTGGATTCAGTCATTAACACCTATTACTATTTTGATCTAGTTCTCGGTTCACACGTTGCCCTAATGCATGCATGGTGATTTGCTTGGGCTGTAAGTCACATGTGAACCCAGCCATCGAATTTGCAATTCATTATGCATCAACCGGACTCTTGTGGCTTGTTACCTGATTGAGCAATGAAGTATGAAGGTAATCAGTATGGAAATCTGTTCAGGGCTACTCTTAAAATTACACTGATGTGGCCATCAAGGGACAGCAAATGACAGGGACTCTACATTAACAGAAGGGGAAAAAATCAAGATCATGTCAAGTGGGTTAATATTGCTTTATAATGCCTGGGTAAGACACACACTTGGAATTCTGCATACAGTTTTGGTCACTCTTTCTGAGAGTCGTGGAGGCCACTTGGAGGTTTATCTCTGTCCTCAGGGTCCATCTGAGTAGTCCAAATGCATGTGGAGCCTTTTTGGAACTGCTGAAAGGAGTCACAGAAAGAGAGTCCTAAGCACCAGACGTCGGCAAGGAAGATAAATCCTTCCATCTTCCATCATTCGGTCATAACTGAAGAAGCTTCCTTGAAGACGTCTCACTTCTCACCCAAGAAGCTTCTTCAGTTCTGGTGGAATTCTCCACCATTCAGTCAGAACTGAAGGAGCTTCTTGGATGAGAAGCGAAACGTCATCAAGGCAAAAACAAAGTCCAGTTGACTTTTGAAAAAAGCACCATTGGGACAACCGTGACCTGGAGATTGAGAATCTCCATAGACATGCCATGCTATACTTCTTCACAGCACTCTCTGGGACACTTACAAATATCCCCATATTGCCCTCAACAATCTGGGCCCTCATTTTACTGACCTCCGAAGGATGGAAGGCTGTCAAGCTTGGGCAGTGAGAATTGAACTGCTGGCAGTGGGCAGACTCAGCCTGCAATGCTGCATTCTAACCACTGCACCACCACAACTACCTATTGTTGTGGCCCACCAGCGGCCAGCAGAGCTGGCAGCAGATTCAGACAGTGAGGAGGTTGGGGAGGAACATGGGCCATGTTCTGGAGTCTGGGGAAGACTTGGACGAGAGCTCTGCATCAGAGGCAGAGAGAGGACCAAGGCCATCTAGTAATTATTTGCTGCCTCTGAAGCCTCCGGAGTCTGACATCAGTGAGGCAGAAGAACAGTGGGAGCCTGTTCCCAGTGTGAGCATGCACAGAGCTGCCAGAAGGCAAGAACAATGAAGAAAACAGGGTCAACTTGGGAGTAAGGCTTGGAGATGATTGGAGGGAGGAGTGAATGGGACATGAGCTTTTCCAGGAAGCAATTAGTTCAACTGGTCGGCTCAAGCTTTGAAAAGTTCTGTTTGACTCTGTGCTAAGTTTAGTCTTGCTCTTCATTTGGCTATTAGGTCTCTGGCAGCATTCCAAGGGAGATAAAGGTGGGTGTTTGTCAACATTCCCCTGAAAGACTGTGGAAACTCGAGCAGACATCTGTCGGAACCTTCACAGACTGTTTGTGAAGCCTTGCCGACTGTAAATGGCCATAATTTACAGCCATATAAATAAAAGAGGGATTTGGGGACTAAGGTTGTGATTTATGCTTTCTCAGGAAGCCTAGATCAGAACGCCTATAAGAAGAAAAGGCCCATGGAGCACTTGCCAATCCCTTTTTGCAATACAAGTGCTTAGAGCAATCCACAGGGACCCTGTCCTCTTTTAAACTCTCCATATAAAGTGAGCTGAAACACACATACAAAATGCTCTGCTTTTCTTTTTGTACCCCCTCCCTTCAAAAATATGAGTAATATATTTCAGCTTCTGCATTCTGTTAGATCTGGTTTGTACACTTTGAAGACGTAATGGGATCATATAATTTTCTGTAATGTAATTTTTGAAAAGGGAACGAAATATTCATGGATCGGTGTCTCTCTTTTTTTTTGTTTATGTGCTTATTTTTCTCTTCGGACTTCTGAGATGATCTTGCTGTGATTTGACTTCCGTTTTAAATTCCCTTAAAAATATTCCTGCTTGCATGGTTGGTTTTCCCTTTTTATTTTTATTTTTTATTTTCTGGACTTTAAAAAAGTTTCTGATGTGATTGGCTCTTTTCAAGATGGAATAGCTTAGGGGAAGAGGCAACATGGCCAAGTAGCAGGGAAAAAATACTTGCGAGGAGTAATGCAATTGTATTAAGAATAACTGAATAAAGTTACAAAAAAGAGTCAGCTCCCATATCAATCTAAGTCATAGTTTGCTTAATAATAGTCTACTGAGCATGTCACAGTTAGATGAGCTGAAGCACATACTATGCAGTAAATCAAGGCTAGGCATCTTTGATCCAGCTGGAGCCATATTTTACGTAGGTAAGTAGGTAGGTAGGTAGACAATTAGGGGACTGGACGCTAAAACATATAAAGAACAGTTGGTGGAATTGGGTATGTCTAGTCTGATGAAAAGAAGGACCAGGGGTGACATGATAGCAGTGTTCCAATATCTTATCTGCCACAAAGAAGAGGGAGTCAACTTATTCTCCAAAGCACCTGAGGGCAGGACAAGAAGCAGTGAGTGGAAACTAATCAAGGAGAGAAGTAACCTAGAACTAAGGTGAAATTTCCTGACAGTTAGAACAATTAATCAGTGGAACAACTTGCCTCCAGAAGTTGTGAATGCTCCAACACTGGAAGTTTTAAAGAAGCGATTGGATAACCATTTGTCTGAAGTGGTGTAGAATTTCCTGCCTAAGCAGGGATTGGACCTCCAAGGTCCTTTCCAACTCTTCTATTCCATACCTTCTATTGTGACAAATGAATAGATAAATAGATAGATAGATAGATAGATAGATAGATAGATAGATAGATGATAGATAGATAGATAGATAGATAGATAGATAGATAGATAGATAGATAGATAGATATAGAGGATGGATGGATGGATAGATAGACAGACAGATAGACAGATGACAGAGTGATCGATGATAGACAGACAGACACCTAGCAAATAGAGATAGAAAGATAACCACAGACAGAAGTTAGACAGATAGTCAAAGTTTGCCCTTGAAGGAATACAGGAAGCCAATATTGATGCATTAGATGGGATATGGTCAACATTTGGTAGACTTCTTTCTTTAAAAGGACTTGCTCAAAAAGATGTAGCCAAAATATTCTTATCAATGCTTTCAACACCTTGTTTCTAGTGCTTGTTCAAGCAATAACGGATGGGTTTTGCTCAGCTTTATGCAGTAGCAACTCTTCAGTGACTTTTTTTTTAAAAGAGTGTTACTGTTTCTCCACTTAATCTTATCTTTTCTAGAACTCGATTTCAATTGAGGATCCTTCTCTTAATCCTAAAGTATGATGGATCTTCATAAACCCTAACTGTGTAAAAAGAACATTTCCTTTTTGCAAAGAGAAGCTGAAAAAAAGGGGTTGTTTTAATTTGTAAACAAGAACAATTAGTGATCATTTTTTTTATATTTGAGTGCTCTTGGGAGAGTAGAATACAAAATATAAATGCTCTCATTTCATTAGGTTCCTACATCAAAAAGTGATTCTCTGGCTTAGAATAGAAGACAATTGTACAATATATATTTTATGTTTAAGCCTAATTTTAAATCAATAGGTCAAGAAAGTGAAGGAAAAATATTCAAAGAAGGATTTATAAAGTTCTAGAGAGTTGTGACAAAGTCAGAGAAACTCTGTTAATTTAAGGGATCTCGTATCATGAAAATTTGTTATACCTGCATGTCAATCAAGACTGGACAACTTCAAAGAAAGCACACTGAAAATGTAATTATGGAAGCGAAAGTACCTTTGTACAAGGAGGGAAAAAATATTTTGATTTTCATTACCTTTTCCCCCCTGAATGGGAAGAAAAATAAGTTAAAATTGCTTCCTATTATTGTGCAATTTTGGAACAAATGCAGTTGCTGGAATGATAATGAAAGTTTGAAGCTCCTCATAAGTAAATCAGTAGTAATCTAAAATTAATATGATCATTTCCCTAGCCTCCCTCCCCCCCACGGGGAAAAAGCCACATAAAAATATGTATCTTCTAATCAGAACCTAGAAAGCACTCCCATTTTACATTAGGAGCTGTCCATTGATTTTAGTGCTGAAAGCAACTCAGTTGTTCATAAAGTGGAGACAAAGTTACTGTCTTAAAAACACTCCCTTAGGAATGTATGGACATGCATGAGTGAAACAGAGGGAATCCTGAACAAATTTCTAGAAACGGGGAGTAAAAATTTAAAGAGGGATGAAACTCAACTGATACAAAGTGCCTCTCCTGGTGCCCAACAGATGGAAGCTCTATTTGATTGAGCAGCTCACATAAAATAGCAATAGCAATAATACTTAGACTTAGATACCGCTTCACAGTGCTTTACAGCCGTCTCCAAGTGGTTTACAGAGTCAGCATATTTGCCCCCAAGAATCTAGGTCCTCATTTTACCAACCTCGGAAGGACTGGATGCTGAGTCAACCTTGAGCCTGGTGAGATTTGAACTGCCAAATTGCAAGCAGCCGGGCAGTCAGCACAAGTAGCCTGCAGTACTGCACTCTAATCACTGCACCACTGCATCTTCTCTTCTCTTCTCTTCTCTTCTCTTCTCTTCTCTTCTCTTCTCTTCTCTTCTCTTCTCTTCCCTTCCCTTCCCTTCCCTTCCCTTCCTTTCTCTTCTCCTCCCCTCCTCTCCTCTCCTCTTCTCCCTTCCCTTCTCTTCTACTCCACTCCTCTCCTCCCTTCCCTTCCACTCCACTCCATTCTTTCCTAATTTCATTCTCTTCTCCTCTCCTCTCCCCTCCCTCCAATCCTCCCTCCCCTCTCCTCCTACCATTGTTTGCCATATTTTGAGTCTATCAATTGGTGAGGCAGTTCAGAAGTGCACCAACAAAGCCAACCAGCAAACAAGCCTAGTGGCTGATATCCAGGCTTCTTTGGATGAATGGATGCTTTCATTGAGTTTGTCCTTCCTGTTTTCTGTTTTTGTTGTTAATCCATTGAGTCAACCCGAGTAAGCAATTCAGTCAATATTTACTAGCTCAGAAAAGAGATTCCAAAATACGTATTGGATAGTCAGCAACGCTGAAGGTCTACAAAAGCTAACACCTGTGAATCTTCACTCACAATGCCTAATGCTGCATCAATAAACCCCTGATGAAGATGAAGGTGGGCTATTTGGACAGTATCCAGGGGAATTATAAAACACATTACCTTTGGACAAAGGCAAATATGAAAGTCCTACTGAGTATTTAAATTGTTACTTTAGAGACTCCTGTATTGTGATCAACTCACTGGACAACAAAGATTTGGCTTCCTAAACACTTTTGGGTCTATCTTTGTCTGCTAAATCATGAAAATAACCTGTGATTTAACCTATCATGAATATTTTATAGAAATCATCTATTTTTACACAATGGCAACATGTTCCCTTCAATATCAGATGTCTATTTTGGAGGCAAGGGATGCGGTGGCTCAGTGGCTAAGACGCTGAGCTTGTCAATCAGAAAGGTCGGCAGTTTGGTGGTTCGAATCCCTAGCGAGGCGTAATGGAGTGAGCTCCTGTTACTTGTCCCAGCTTCTGCCAACCTAGCAGTTTGAAAGCATGTAAAAATGCAAGTAGAAAAATAAGAACCACCTTTGGTGGGAAGGTAACAGCGTTCTGTGCGCCTTCGGGGGTTTGAGTCATGCCAGCCACATGACCACGGAGACGTCTTCAGATAGCGCTGACTCTTTGGCTTTGAAACGGAGCTAAGCACTGCCCCTTAGGGTTGGGAACAACTAGTGGGAGAGAAACCTTTACCTTTACCTTATATTGCAGGCATGAAAGAAACACACAAAAACATGGAACTATTTTTGAAGCAACATGTCAGTGAAGATTCTCAATCTAAGCAGGTAGACCTATCCAGAAGCTGAACCATGCAGCTGGACTTCTTTCCTTGTTGGTTTGAAATGTTTCACTCCTTGTCCAAGTAGCATCTTCAGTCTGAGCAAGTTGGTTAGGGGGACACCATCTTTGTCGTGGCGGCTGGTTTCATTTCCCACCTAATCTGAAGAGGCAAATTAAGTGAGTTGACAAACTGTCATTGGAATGTAAATATAGAATATAGAATAGCAGACTTGGAAGGGGCTTTGGAGGTCTTCTAGTCCAACCCCCTGCTCAGGTAGGAAACCCTACACCCCTTAGACAAATGGTTATCCAACCTCTTCTTAAAAACTTCCAGTGTTAGACCATTCACAACTTCTGGAGGCAAGTTGTTCCACTGATTAATTGTTCTAACTGTCAGGAAATTTCTCCTTAGTCCTAAATCGCTTCTCTCCTTGATGAGTTTCCACCCATCGCTTTTTGTCCTGCCCTCAGACAAGAAGCTTTGGAGAATAGATTGACTCCCTCTTCTTTGGGGATATGGATATATTGAGATATTGTGTGTCAGTTGTCAAGCATCTGAATGTACATCACGTGAAAAACTTTTTATCAGCGCCAGTGTAACTTTGAATGGTCACTAAGTGGACTGTCGTAGGTGGAGAACTACCTGTATACCAAGGAGACCTGCGGAGATCTAAAAGCAATAGCTCTGCTGCTTGGAATGCAGCTTAAAATTAACATGGATTTTTTTTCACTTCTTTTTTTTCCTGATTCTTATTTTCTATATGCTTTCTCTCAAACCCTTAATCTTCTCTTAATTTTGTATGCTCTTTATTGCACTGAAAAAATTCTAATTAAAAAGAAAAGAGAGAGAAATCGGGGGGGAAAAGAAATTATCCAAAGAAAAGATAAATACGGCAGTTGGAATTGGTTCTGAAGCTGGAGATTTGTGTTGGATTATACATATAATCTACATAAATGTCTCTGGCAAAAGCAAGGAAATGTCGCCATGACAATGGATGGCCTCTTATTCATCCCAATGAGCTGGTAATCAGAGCTGTATGGTCTTTTAACCCAGAATTTAAATCAAAAGCTTCCTTTTAATTGTCCAAATTGGAATATGCATCCATGGACAGAAAAATGGACACACACAAACATTGGGCTGTCTTAACACATGGGCCTGATCAGCACTTGCCTGTGGCCCCATGAGCATGGGGGCCCCATGTGTATGTTACAGTGGTGGGTTTCAAACATTTTTAGAACATTTTCTGTAGGTGTGGCCTGCTTTGTAGGAGTGGCTTGCCAGCCACGTGACCGAGTGGGAGTGGCTTGCCAGCCATGTGACCGAGTGGGAGTGGCTTGCCAGCCATGTGACTGGGTGGGCGTGACCAACTTTTAAAATATGGTGAAACTCACTTAACAACGCTCTTGCTTAGCAACCAAAATGTTGGCTCAGAAACTCTGGCATTTGAAGCACGCAAGTCTTAAAGCTGTCAAGTGACAAGACCCTTGTACCCCTAACCCTTTAGAGAAAAAAAACCCCAGGGGTGTTCAAACTCGACAGCTTTAAGACTTGTGGACTTCAACTCCCAGAATTCCTCCTCTTGCTTTTCATCTTGATGATGTGCGGACGGGCAGGGGGAGGGAGCTGGAACCGGTTCTAAACGGCACTGTAGATTTGTGGAACCTCTTCTATAGAAGAGGTTAGAACTGGCAGGAACCCACTCCGGTATTTTAACCCTTCAATGCTCCTTGTATCATATAAATACAGTAACATATTTATTACATTTTATTGCATTTTTAAAGTAATACTAACATGCAATTGAGGGGCACGGTGGCTCAGTGGCTAAGAGGCTGAGGTTGCCGATTAGAAAGGTCGGCAGTTCGAATCCCTAGCGCCGTGTAATGGAATGAGTTCCCGTTATTTGTCCCAGCTTCTGCCAACCTAGCAGTTTGAAAGCACGTAAAAATGCAAGTAGAGGAGAAAGGAGCTGACGTCGCGATGACACGACGTGCTATCTCGGAGCTCCAACATCGCAGTCAACACTTTTGCTGCTGGACAGTCCATCTGGACCAAAACCATCCCAAAGAGATGGTGACAGGGAAGAGTATGTTTTGCTGATCTCAGGGACATCGCAAAGTCCCTGATTGATCCAAGAGAATCTCTTCTAGCCAGCGACAAAAAGCACAGCCTCAAGCTGCTGAAGTCGGGACAACTCCACAACGAGAGGAAAAGCAGAAAGAGAAAGTGTGTCCATCTGGTGAGGAAATCTTATTTTTATAAAAGACTGCCCAAAAAAGATTGAAGTTAAATTAAATTGGTAAAGTAAAGGAAATAAGCGGCGGAATTAAGCATTATTGAACAGTGTGTTATCTTTTTTTATTTTATTTTTTTGTATCGATGGAAGTTTTGTGAATATTGTTTACTTTTTAAAGTGAACGTTTTGGATTTTTTTTCTTCTATTTCTTTTTTTATCTATGGATTAAATTTTTTCTTTTACTTCTACAATACTGGTTGGGATGGATTTTTTCTTTTTATTTGGTTTCATTTAAGAACTTTATTTCTTCTAAGCCTGAAACATAAAGAAGATTTAAAAGGTATATAAAGAGGGTAGTAACCTTAGAGGGAAAAGAAGTTACACTGCCACTTGGAGGTTGGAGGTTGGAGGTTGAGACATTGCTTTTTCTTTTTTCCCTTTGGTCATTTTGACCTTGCACTTCAAAGGCTTCAGCTTGTTTATAAAGAAGAGCATGGATTGTTTATGCAGGTGCGCTCTGGATGCTTGTTGCTAGCTGGAAAGAAGTGAAAACAAAGATTTGTTTTTAAACTAGAGTGGCAGTGTTTATTAATTGGAAGGATGACATGACTTCAAAAAGAAACTATAACATTACAACAGATTATGTCTGGAATTCAAAGGTGCTTTACTACAGATTTCAAGGTATAGAAGAAGAAAAAAGAGAAGAATGGATGGATTTAAGGAGAGAAATTTTGACAAAAACACTACTGATAACCAAAGATAAACTGATTAAGGAAGTTGATGGAGGGTTTCGAGATTTTGCAAGATATGTAATAAGCAACAAATTACGAAGAGAAGTCCAACAAATTTGATTAAGGAAATAACCAGAAGACAATTCCACAAATGGCAAAATAAATAGGACACAGGTTGAGATATGAAAATTAATAATAAAAACTAGTTAAATTTAGTTAAAATTAGAGCATTATGTTAAAAATGTAGTGATAATGATAAAGTTAGGTAAATAATTGATGATAACAATGTATACATATGTATTGGTTTGATAAGAGGAAATTTGGTATAAGTTTTTAAATGGTGAAAAAAAGGGGGAAAAGTAAGTTAAACATAGTCAAACTATTGTTAAAAAAAGGCTGATAATGATAATCATGTAATAATTTGTATTGACATGATAAAAGGGAAAATTGGATATAAATTGTAAACAAGGATTAAGAAAAGAGGTTTACAAATTTTGTTAAAATTAAAGCATTATGTTAAAAATGTAGTGTTAATGGATAAAGTTAGATAAATAATTGATAATGATAACAATGTATATATATATATGTATTGGTTTGATAAGAGGAAATTTGGTAAAAAATTTAAATGGTGAAAAAAGGGAAAAAAGTAAGTTAAACTTAGTCAAACTATCATTAAATAAATGACTGATAATGATAATAAATTTTTTTTATATTATCTTATTGACCGCCCCCTCTCCCCAAGGGGACTTGGGGCGGTGTACAGACAGAAGCTAAAAACCGTATATACAATAACAATATTAAATACCCCTTTTTAAAAACAAATTAAATGTAGAGTCTGTACAATGATCATAAAAATTAAAACAGATTAAAAGGACAACCCCTTAAGATTTAAAATGCCGGCCAGGAGGATTGAAAATTAAAACTACGATTGGGCCAGGCCAGCTGATTGGAACAGGTGGGTCTTGAGTTTCTTGCGGAAGGAGCGGAGATCGGTAGTAGTTCTAATGTCGGGGGGGAGGTCATTCCAGAGGGTCGGGCCCATCACAGAGAAGGCCCTACTCCTGGGCGTCACCCGCTGGCATTGCCTAGTGGACGGCACCCAGAGGAGTCCCTCCCTGTGAGAGCGAATTGGTCGCAGGGATGTGTGGGGTAGGATGCGATCCCGCAGATAGCTAGGTCCTGTGACATGTAATAATTTGTATTGACAGGATAAAAGGGAAATTGGATATAAATTGTAAACAATGATTAAGAAAAGAGGTCTAAAATTTTATTATTAAACATAATGAATTTTTATTTTGAATGTGTTATAAAGGTAAGTATAATGTGGTTATATATATATGTTGTATTTGTACTGATAAATAAATAAAGGGAGACTAGTATAGATCATATATATATATGATGTAAAATAGATAATTTGATATGAATCACAGGTAATGACTGTGGAAGGGATGCACGAAAGCTCTTTGTAACCAATTGAAACACTTTCTACAATTTGTAATGGAGGATGATTTTGTTTGTTTTTATTTAAAAAAATAAAAAATTGAGAAAAAAAATGCAAGTAGAAAAAATGGGGACCACCTTTGGTGGGAAGATCATAGCCTTCCAAGCTCCTTTGGAGTTTAGTCATGGTGGCCACATGACCATGGAGACGTCTTCGGACAGCGCTGGCTCTTCGGCTTTTAAACGGAAATGAGCACCCGCCCCCTAGAGTCGGGAACGACTAGCACATATGTGCGAGGGGAACCTTTACCTTAGTTTAATACTTGGCATATAGCTCAAACACAGCAAACCAACTGTATAGGAGAGATTATTCCTCATTAAAAAGGGGTAATAATCCATAAGTAAGATTTCGGTTTTATCATTCAAGGCAACAATATTAATTAAAATGCAATCAATGATAAATTCCTGCTGTGCTGATGTTTCAATAAGCAATAAGGGGGAATGATTGCATGCAAATAATAAAACACAGCGGTAGTTAAAATGCAAAACAAAGTCAAATTTTACAGACAGCATTATAGCCTTGATTTATTGATTTGTTCAATTTCGATAGTTACCGGTCTCAATCAAGGAGTCTGATGGGCCTTATAGTTTAAAAAACCCATCTATTACAGTTAAAATACTCAAACATTTTAAAATAATAATTAAAAAAAACACAGCAACTGTAGGAACATTTTCATTTTGTGTCATTTGTCATGTCAATGGTTAACCAATTTGTAAATATGAACCTAATTATTCTACTCTTATCCCACTAAAATTGATTTACTTGTAAGTGCAACAGGGGAGTTGGAACTCAGGGGAGAAAAAAACAGGAAAATATTCAACCACCCCACAATATTTATTAATTAAAAGTTTCTTTTTTGGGGTGGGGGAAGAGCCAGTTTGGTCTAGTGGTTAAAGCACCAAGTTGGAAACTGGGAGACCGGGAGTTCACATCCAGGTTTAGGAATGAAAGCCAGCTGGGTGATTTGGGACTAAACATCAGTCTCACCTTAGCCATGAAAACCAACTAAGTACTTTTGGGCCAGTCTCTCTCTCTCTCTTAGTCAAATCCACCTCACAGGGTTGTTGTGGTGAAAATAGAAGGAGGAAGGAGTATTAGGTATGTTCACCATCTTGAGTTGTTTATAAAAATAAGGCAGAAAATAAAATAGATAGATAGTAGATGATAGATAAATAGGTAGGTAGGTAGAATAGAATAGAAATAGAATGGAAATAGAATAGAATAGAATAGAATGTAGAGTAGAGTAGAGTAGAGTAGAGTAGAGTGGAGTGGAGTGGAGTGGAGTGGAGTGGAGTGGAGTGGAATGGAATGTAGAATAGAATAGAATAGAATGTACAGTAGAGTAGAGTAGAGTAGAGTAGAGTAGAGTAGAGTAGAGTAGGGTAGAGTAGAGTAGAATTCTTTATTGGCCATGTGTGATTGGAATTTGGAAGGAATTTGTCTTTAGTGCAAATACTCTCGGTGTACATAAGAGAATAAAATGCATTCATCAAGAATAAAAAGATACAACACTCAGTGATAGTCATAGGTTACTAATAAGCTATCAAATCATACTAGTAAACAAATAAAACAATATAAATTTTAAAGATACAAGCAACAGGGTTTTAGTCATAAGTGGGGAGAGATAGACATTAGGAAGGAAGAGAAGAGAAGAATAACAGTAATATATTCTTAGTAAATTATTAACAGTGTTGTGGGAATTAGTTGTTAAGCAGAGTGATGTCCTTGTGCCTAGTTGTTCCGATGTGCAGTGCTCTATAGCATCGTTTTGAGGGTAGGAGTTGAAGCAATTTATGTCCAGGATGTGAGGGGTGAGTAAATATTTTCACAGCCCTCTTTTTGACTCGTGCAGTGTCCAGGTCCTCAAAGGAAGGCAGGTTGGTAGCCATTGTTTTTTCTGCAGTTCGAATTATCTGTTGAAGTCCGTGTCTGTCTTGGTGGGTTGCAGAGCCAAACCAGACAGTTATAGAGGTGAGATGACAGACTCAATAAAGATAGATAGATAGATAGATGATAGATAGATAGATAGATAGATAGATAGATAGATAGATAGATGATAGATAGATAGATGATAGATAGATAGATAGATAGATAGATAGATAGATAGATAGATGATAGATAGATAGATGATAGATAGATAGATAGATAGATAGATAGATAGATAGATGATAGATAGATAGATAGATAGATAGATAGATAGATAGATAGATAGATAGATAGATGGATGATAGGAAATAAATACACAAATAATGACAGTGCAATGACTTTGGTGTTAAGTGTTAAGCTTAAGTCAGAAGCCTACATTATATAACATGATTTAAAACAATTTTCAGTTTTCAATTTTCAGTTTTTTCAATTTTCAGTTGGTTATTAATGGCACATTTATTTAGCCTTAGATGTAAAATTTAAACAACGGCGCACTCCTTAGCACGATCATTGTAGAAATCGGTTGCTATTGATAGAAGTGTCACTTTCTTCATCTTTTAATGTTTTAAGTTCTCTCCATGATAGAGAGATTAATGATCTCCGATCCATACTGTATGAACACCACTATTCCCAAACAATTAATGTCCCACTTGTGCTTTACAATAATACAATAAAACAACACTAAAATAAAAAAGAAAAAATAACTTTTTTTTAAAGGTTAAGTTTTATATGCAACAAGTGAGTCAACCTCTCTAAGCAGCTGATCAGGATTTGGTCTGGATTTTGTTTCTCTGAATCAGCGATGAGGTCCTTGCAGCTGTCACTTGGTTATTGTTATTTTTGGCGTTAATACAGGAGATCCTCGACTTATGACCACAATTGAGCCTAACATTTCCGTTGCTTAGCAAGGCCCTTGTTAAGTGAGTGGCAACCACATTTGACAGCATTTGTTTTGCCACAGTTGTTAAGTGAATCGCTGCAGTTGTTAAGTGAATCACATGGTCATTAAGTGAATCTGGCTTCCCCTATTGACTTTGCTTGTCAGAATCTAGCTGGGAAAGTCACATGATCCCGGGACAGATGCAACGGTCATAAATACATGCCAGTTGCCAAGCGTCCGAATTTTGATTATGTGATTATTGGGATAGCAGTTCAGTGGCCTAGAGGTAGAGCTCTTGCCTCACAATCAAGAGGCTGTGAGTTTGATCCTAGCTAGCAATAGATATTTCTCTCTCTGGGCACAATGAGTAATTACGTGCTGAGAACTCTGCATTGGTGACAGGAAGGGCATTTGGCCAGCAAACGCCCAGTTCCATTCAGTTGTCCAGACTCCACCACAATGTAAGGGATTAAGGTAAAGGTTCCCCTTGCACATATGTGCAAGTCGTTCCCGACTCTAGGGGGCAGTGCTCATCTCTGATTCAAAGCCAAAGAGCCAGCCCTGTCCGAAGACATCTCCGTGGTCATGTGGCCGGCTTGACTCAACGCCGAAGGCGCACGGAACGCTGTTACCTTCCCACCAAAGGTGGCACCTGTTTTTCTACTGGCATTATTTACGTGCTTTCGAACTGCTAGGTTGGCAGAAGCTGGGACAAGTCACGGGAGCTCACCCCGTTAGGCGGCGCTAGGGATTCGAACCGCCGAACTGCCACCCTTTCTGATCAACAAGCACAGTGTCTTACAGGGTTATTAAAAGACCAAAAATAATAATAATAATGGTTGGGATGGTGCAACGGTCCTAAGAGTGAAAAAGTGACTTTTTTCAGTACCATTGTAATTTGAACGGTCCCTAAACGGATGGTTGCAAGTCGAGGACTAGCTGTATAATCCTTTCCAATTTACACATGCTGTGATTTTAGCAGCTCTTATGACGGCTGCGTCCTAAGTGACCCTGAGTGAAAAATGAATTTGACGTATCATAACTGGAATTATTTTATTTTATTTTTTAAAAAAGAAATGCAATGCCTTTCCTAGCTCTTTCTCGGAAATTGTCAATTTTGCTAAATTCTATCTCTATTCCCCTTCCCCCGATGTGATTCATACGCCGTTTCTTTGTGTGTTTAATTCTGAGGCCTAATATTCTGCATTGTTAAAAAGCCATTTTGGACGGTCTCCTGTCTTAGAACAATCAATGCTTAAATATTCTCAGCAGAACGCGCCTGTTTCTTTGAAAACAGCGGGCAAGCTTTTAATGTTGCCTTTCCTGGCTCCCTAATGGCTTATATTTTTTATTAACTAATATGCAACTCCAGAAAGCCATTTGCAGCTAATAAATAGCTCTTTTGAATACTCACCGAAACTTCCATTTCCCCTTCCTTTTGTGATTTAAATGACAAGCAAAGGTATTTTCCATTCTCCTGTCTCTTGCAATCAAGAGAGCCTCGCTTATAACAGCAGAAAAATGCAGAGAATAGGGGTGGGGAGGGAATAGTCATTGAAAAAGGTATTGTGCCAAATCTGTGCTCCCCATTTCTTTTATAGTCTCCACATAGAATACTGCATCCAGTTTTGGTCACCACATTATAAAAAAAAAAAGATGTTGAGACTCTGGAAAGAGTTCAGAGAAGAGCAACCAAGAGGATTAGGGGACTGGAGGCTAAAACATACGATGAACAGTTACAGGAACTGGGCCTGGCTAGTCTAGTGAAGAGAAGGACCAGGGGAGACAGGATAGCAGCCTTCCAATAGCTGAGGGGCTGCCACAGAGAGGAGGGGGTCAACCTATTCTCCAAAGCACCCAAAGGCCAGTCAAGAAATAATGGGTGGAAACTGAACAAGGAGAGATTCAACCTGGAAATAAGGAGGGATTTTCTGACAATGAGAGCAATCAATCAGTAGAATAGAAGTTGCCTTCAGAAGTTGTGGGAGCTTCATCAATGGAGGCTTTCAAGAAGAGATCTGGACTGCCATCTGTCAGAAATGGTGTAGGGTCTCCTGCTTGGGCGGAGGTTGGACTAGATGACCTACAAGGTCTCTTTGTTAATATGTGCGAGGAGAACGTTTACCTTTGCCTTATTATTATGTTGCTGTTGTATTACACTCCCTTAGATAAGATGAATGGTGTAGGAATTGAATAAATAAATAGTGAGCAACTAAAAGGCAAACATGATATGAGGCCATTGTCATCTTCCGGGAAAAAACAACAACTTTCACTAGGTTTGGCTAAGCGGCTACCAGGTGAGTGGTACCGACACCTCTGTAGATCTCGAATGAGTTAATATATTACCTCTTTCGAAACGGATGTCTCATTCAAAGTTCAGAAATCCCTGGGAATGCATTTGCATTTTTTTTCTGGGCTAATGGACCAGTACCACATGTTGCTTGATTTTAATATGTATCTCAAAAGGAACAGATTTGAAGCAGCCAGATGGATTATCCGCCCTGCAATAATATTTCACCCAAAATATTTCATAGTTTCTTTCGCTAGTGCGTTTTTTTTTAGTTCAAGCTGCACTTTTTGGGGGGCTGTGTTGCTCTTATTTTAACCTCAACTTCTACTTTGTAAAAAAGATGTTGAGATTCTAGAGAGAGTGCAGAGAAGAGCAACCAAGATGATTAGGGGACTGGAGGCTAAAACATATGAAGAACGGTTGCAGGAACTGGGTATGTCTAGTTTAATGAAAAGAAGGACCAGGGGAGACATGATAGCAGTCTTCCAATATCTCAGGGGTTGCCCCAAAGAAGAGGGAGTCAAACTATTCTCTAAGGCACCTGAGGGCAGGACAAGAAGCAATGGGTGGAAACTAATCAAGGAGAGGAGCAACCTAGAACTAAGGAGACATTTCCTGACAGTTAGAACAACTAACCAGTGGAACAACTTGCCTCCAGAAGTTGTGAATGCTCCAACACTGGAAGTTTTAAAGAAGAGATTGGACAACCATTTGTCTGAAGTGGTGTAGGGTTTTCTGCCTAATTAGGAGGTTGAACTAGAAGACCTCTAAGGTCCCTTCCAACTCTGTTATTCTAAATTTTAGTCTTCACATGTTAAGATGTCAGCCCTGGTTAGTTCTCAGATGGGTGTCCATCAGAAAATGGAAGGCTATTCTGGAAATTTGGGGGGAAAGAAATCAATGTATCAGAGGTGAGCTAGCATATCATTTCCATATTTTTGCCAAGCAACCTACGTGGACATGTAGAGGTTGAGTTTCATTCAAGGAAGTATTCCTTCAATTGTTATTTGTTGGAAAGAGTAGCTGGAAAAAATTGTTCCAGTGAATATCAATGGTGAGGTAGACCATAATTTTGTAATCTAAAAGGCACATTTTAGGTAGATAGGTTGCCTTCAAATTAGGGTTTACTCCTGGTAACTGCTTGAACAATTCCCCGTGGTTTCTTGCAAACTGGCTTTTGTGCCTAAAATGGGACTAGAACTCACAATCTCCTGGTGATTGGTCCTAAATCACTCAGCCAGCTTCCATGCCTAAGTCAAGACTAGAACTCACAGTCTCTTAGTAATTGGCCCAAACTCAACCAGCTAGCTTTCATGGCTAAAGTGAGACTAGAACACACCATGTTCTAGTTTCTAATCTGGTGCCTTTCCATTTGACCAAACTGTCTCTTAAAAAGTCGCACTACAGAAGGAAAAAAAAGAGAGAAGAGAATAAAATGCAAACTTGCCATCAGTTCTTAAGGGCATGCAAATGGTCAACTGCTAAGGTGAAGTCTTGGTTTGTACAAATGGTGAACCACCAATGACCTCATTTCATTTTAAGGCTAGCTGGGTATGTGGTGGGATCTCATTCCTTGTATCAATAGAATAGAATAGAATAGAATAGAATAGAATAGAATAGAATAGAATAGAATATACTAGATAGAATAGAATAACAGAGTTGGAAGGGACCTTGGAGGTCTTCTAGTCCATCCCCCTGCTTAGGAAGGAAACCATACACCACTTCAGACAAATGGTTCTCCAACATCTTCTTTAAAACTTCCAGTGGTGGAGAATTCACAACTTCTGGAGGGAACTTGTTGCACTGATTCATTGTTCTGTCAGGAAATTTCTCCTTAGTTCTAGGTTGCTTTTCTCCTTGATTAGTTTCCACCCATTGCTTCTTGATCTACACTCAGGTGCTTTGGAGAATAGCTTGACTCCCTCTTCTTTGTGGTAGCCCCTGAGATATCGGAACACTGCTATCATGTCTTCCCTAGTCCTTCTTTTCATTAAACATTAGACATACCCAGTTCCTGCAGCCGTTCTTCATATGTTTTAGCCTCCAGTCCCCTAATCCTCTTTGTTGCTCTTCTTTACACTCTTTCTAGAGTCTCCACATCTTTTTTACATCGTGGCGACCAAAACTGGATGCAGGATTCCAAGTGTGGCTTTACCAAGGAATTATAAAGTAGTATTAACACTTCATGTGATCCTGATTCTATCCCTCTATTAATGGAGCCTAGAACTGTTTTGGCTTTTTTGGTGAGAGCTGAATGTATTTCTCTTCTTTGTAGTTCTCTAGGAATGGCTCTGAAGCAGCCTAATGCTTTTAAGAAACTTTATCCACCTTAGTTTTCTTTCACCCACCCCTTCCCTTCCTCCTTTCCTACGCCGCTATCCAAACTGTTGTGCAAAATACCCCTTGAAATATTTCCCTCTATTCTCTTTTCCCCCAGAGTCTTGTAAATTCCCCCCACCAATCTTTTATTCACACAGCATTCGTCCCTCTGACGACATCGTCTGGCCACAGGGGAGGCATTTTTCATATGATTTACCTTCTAGGTTTTCTGGGCTCTTTTGCACCATTGGGGATACTGGCAGATATGATGAAGCACCCTTTGCCAATAGGGGATGATAGATCAACTACCGAGCTAAGATGCTTCAGCAATAAATCCCCGAACCAGGTAGGATTACAGTGAGCATTTTTGCAAGGGTTCGTTTTCTAATGTCCACTGTTGCTGCTTTATTTTATTGCGTTTTGCTTGCTTCGCATTTCCAAGTGTCTTTGACCTGTCGGGATCTTTGATTTATTTTTTGGAACAAGTTCTGATTGTGTCCTCCCTTGCATCGGTGAGGGTATTTGGTTGGTGACAGAGGTGGCATTCAGCCAGTTCTGACTGGTTCTGGAGAACCGGTATCGGAAATTTTGAGTAGTTTGGAGAACTGGCAAATAGGCTGGCCTCGCCCCTGCTGCCTCCCAGCCTCCCAGCTGATCTTCTTTTGTTGCCCTGAACAGGAGAAGAGATCTGGAAAGCAGTTAGTTCGGTGGGGAGGGAATGGGGATTTTGCAGTAACCTTTCCCTGCCACACTCACAAAGCATGCCCACAAAGCCACACCATACTCACAAAGCTATGCCCACAGAACCAGTAGTAAAAAAAATTGAATCCCACCACTGGTCCGTGGGCTGCATGTCACCCTGAAACCTTCTATTTTAAAAGACCCAGAGCTAATTGTAATAGCATAGCCAACACTATGGCAGCAAGTAGGCCAATGCCAGTGATGTATCTTACGGCTGATTTCCACTATTGTAGGAGAAGGACATGCAGAGACAGAGGTGGAGTCAAGAGGGTAATCAGCCTAGAATCAGTACGTTCCCACAAGTGATCTAATTTCAACCCCTCTTGCATTTAGTGAATTTAGTGCTGACCATTAGTTGACTAGGTTCTTGTTGCTGTACTTGTTGTTGTTGTTAGTTGTGAAGTCGTGTCCGACCCATTGCGACCCCATGGACAATATTTCTCCAGGTCTTCCTGTCCTCTACCATCCTCTGGAGTCCATTTAAGTTCACACTGACTGCTTTGGTGACTCCATCCAGCCACCTCATTCTCTGCCGTCCCTTCTTCTTTTGCCCTCAGTCTTTCCCAGCATGAGGCTCTTCTCCAGGGAGTCCTTCCTTCTCATTAGGTGGCCAAAGTATTTGAGTTTTCTCTTCAGGATCTGGCCTTCTAAAGAGCAGTCTGGGTTCTTGTACATAGGAATAATCAACAAATCAGTTTAAGTAGAATTTAAGATGTGGTCCGAATTCTTCATGCCTGATAAATGATGCAATTGAAGCTCCATCCATATTTTAATGTGCAAAATCTTTTTTAAAAATTGGTGGGGCTTTGATTGCTTCTGTGTGGCTGCCATGTTGGCTTTTTTCCCTACGAGATCCAGCAGACAACAAGCATGGGAAATCACTCAAGTGAAATATAAGATTGGCTCAGCACTACAGAAACTCACTCACAAAACAACAAAAGGACACTTCCCCTAACAAATCCAGAAAAAAAATCGCATAACATTGTGATACCGTAGCTCTGGTCTTGCTGGGGTACTTGGTCTACAAAAACAGAAATATTGTCCATTTATAAAGATAGTTGAAGGGACGTGGTGGCTCAGTGGGTAAGATGCTGAGCTTCTCAATCAGGTCGGCAGTTCAACGATTTAGATCCCTAGCACCGCGTAATGGAGTGAGCCCCCATGACTTGTCCCAGCTTCTGCCAACCTAGCAGTTTGAAAGCATGTAAAAAATGCAAGTAGAAAAATAGGGACCACTTTTGGTGGGAAGGTAACAGCATTCCGTGCGCCTTCGGTGTTTAGTCATGCTGGCCACATGACCACGGAGACCTCTTTGGACAGCGCTGGCTCTTTGGCTTTGAAATGGAGATGAGCACTGCCCCCTAGAGTTGGGAACGACTATCACACCTTTACCTTTACCTTAAAGGTAGTGGACTAGTGGACAATGCTAATTCTAACTCTGACTTTATTCTCTCATTAATTCTACATGAAGTGTTGATGCTCATAGTTTCCTAATTTCCATAGGAATGTGAAAATGGGAGAGGAAGAGAATTACCTATCCTTTTAGTCTTCTCCCAAACAATGTACTTTATTAAGGAATTGAATTTAAAACAAATAAGCAAAGTGCTGAGTTCCTAGAAAAAGTATAGAAAAGAGCAACAAAGATGATAAAGGACCTGTATGGACATTTGAAAGACCTAGGTATGTCTAGCTTAACAAAGAGAAAGATTGGGTGGGGGGACATGATAACTGTCTTTGAGCTCTTGAGAAGCAATAGCGGAGAAGAGGGGGAGTCAACCTGTTCTCCAAAGCACTTTAGAACTTACAGGTAGAAGATCGTTCAACCTGAAGAACAGTTGCAGGAACTGGGTATGTCTAGTCTGATGAAAAGAAGGACTAGGGGAGACATGATAGCAGTGTTCCAATGTCTCAAGGGCTGCTACAAAGAAAAGGGAATCAAGCTATTCTCCAAAGCACCTGAGGGCAGGGCAAGAAGCAATGGGTGGAAACTAATCAAGGAGAGAAGCAACTTAGAACTAAGGAGAAATTTCCTGACAGTGAGAACAATTAATCAGTGGAATGGCTTGCCTCTGGAATTTGTGGATGCTCCATCATTGGAGGTTTTAAGAAGAGATTGCATAGCCATTTGTCTGGCAAGGTATAAGATCTTGTGCTTTAGCAGGGACCTGGACTATTGTAGAAGACCTCTAAGCTTCCTTCCAATCCTGTTATTCCATGTACTCTGTTCTTCTCAGTCATTGTTTAAAATAATACTTTCAAATGCTTAATCCTGTTAGAGGTACTACATCAAGCTAGATAATGATTGGGCATCCAGATGTTTTGGACTCTAATTTCCACTTGTGTTTTGGCCAGTGATGAAAGGAGAGGTGGACTGTGGCCCAGAGATAGAGATATTTGGTGTGTGTGTGTGTGTGTGTGTGTGTGTGTGTGTGTGTGAGAGAGAGAGAGAGAGAGAGAGAGAGAGAGAGAGAGAGAGAGATAGTTTCCCCATCTCAATATTGTATGATAATATAGCATCATTTCCATAGAACGAGAAAAGCATTATTAAAAATATATTAGAGTCAAAGGATCAAGATCTGGCTTTATAAACCAGCTCATTCCCTTATCCAGAAAATTATTCCTTTGGGATAGTAGTAACTGTGAGAGGGATCTTGGAGTCCGAGTGGACAACCATTTAAATATGAGCCAGCCGTGTGCAGCAGCTGCCAAAAAGGCCAACACAGTTCTAGGCTGCATCAACAGAGGGATAGAATCAAGATCACATGAAGGGTTAATGCCACTTTATAACAACTTGGTAAGGCCACACTTGGAATCTTGCATCCAGTTTTGGTCACCACGATGTAGAAAACATGTGGAGACTCTAGAAAGAGTGCAGAGAAGAACAACAAAGATGATTAGGGGACTGGAGACTAAAACATATGAAGAACGGTTGCAGGAACTGGGTATGTCCAGTTTAATAAAAAGGACTAGGGAAGACATGATAGCAGTCTTCCAATATCTCAGGGGCTGCCACAAAGAAGAGGGAGTCAAACTATTTTCCAAGGCACCTGAGGGTAGAACAAGAAGCAATGGGTGGAAACTAATCAAGGAGAGAAGCAACTTAGAACTAACGAGACATTTCCTGACAGTTAGAACAATTAATCAATGGAACAACTTGCCTCCAGAAGTTGTGAATGCTTCAACACTGGATATTTTTAAGAAGATGTTGGATATCCATTTATCTCAAGTGGTGTAGTATTTCCTGCCTAAGCAGGGGGGGTTGGACTAGAAGACCTTCAAGGTCCCTTCCAACTCTTGTTATTCTAAGTGATAGGAATACATAAACTTCTCATGACTTCAGCTGCAAATAATATGTGCTGTTTTTAAATGAAAGAAGAGCAGAGTTGGATACATGGGTATGTTGTGGTTTCCTCACAACTCAAGGAAGGAACGGATGCCTGAAGGCTAAAACGACTGTTTGTAGCAGCTAACAAAGGAGCCTTGACAAGCCACAACTTGCAACATTAGATTGGGCATAAGTGGCACGATAAATAATAATTCCCAGATGTCCTCTCAAACAGTGGGGAGCAATTTGTTGCAATGATGTCACCATATAAATGTCCAAGGCGATAATGAGATTATCTTTAATCATGCTGAGAGAGAAACCTGAAGAAGAAAGGATAACAAGGAACCTATCAAGTATTCTTCTGTTTGCGGGATTTATGGTTCTAGAGGAGATCCACCCTGACTGCTCTTTAGAAGGCCCAGATCCCGAAGAGGAATCTCAAAGACTTTGGCCACCTAAGGAGAAGGAAGGACTCCCTGGAGAAGAGCCTAATGTGGGAACGATGGAGGGCAAAAGAAGAAGGGGACGACAGAGAAGGAGGTTGCTGGATGGAGTCACTGAAGCAGTTGGCGTGAGCTTAAATGGACTCCAGAGGATGGTAGAGGACAGGAAGGCCTGGAGGAACATTGTCCATGTGATAGCGATGGGTTGGACACAACTTCACAACTAACAACAACAACAATTGTGGCAGTAGCAAGACTGTTGTATGCACAATAGTGGAAGGACACTACCATGTTGATTCCTACCATGAACGAAGAAGAAGAAGCAGCAGCTTGAAAATCAATTCTTGACTGAATGAAGACTGTCTAAACAGCCTTTCCTCTTCTTCCTATATGTTACAAAGGAAACTTTGCAGAGCCTTTGATTTTTTTTTAATGACAGAGCAACCATTACTTAGCAACAAGCCAAAATACCTTAAGCACGAAGACATGCATTCATTCACTGTGTTTGGGGAAGGCTTCTGAGAACATTTTAAGCTGCTTTGACCTCCTTTTATTTACGCGACTGTGAATTCCTTTCATTCACAGTCAGCGAGGCTTAATAAACAGTTTTTTTTATGGGCAAAAGCCCACTCCCCATTCTCTCCTCTTTTGTTTCCTCTGGGCGGGGCCAATCACTTCCAAGGTGTGGCTTTACTCTTAAGTCGACCCTGCTTTCTTAGTTGTTCTTGTCTTCTGGCAGCTCTGCGCATGCGCACACAGGAAACAGGCTCCAGCTGTTCCTCTGCCTCACTGCTGTCTAGCTCCCTCTCTGCCTCCGACACAGAGCCCTCGTCTGAGCTTTCCTCAGCCCCCAGGACTGGCCCATGTTCCTCTCCAACCCCCTCACTCTCCGACTCTGCTGCCAACTCCTCTGGCTTCGGCCAGGCCACAACAGTTCTTTGCGTATCATTCCCTACCGTGTAGGGTTGGAAGAAATGTTCTTCTGGGTTTTCATTGCAGACTTGACCTAAAGCCTACATGGCCTCAAGTCTGCCTGGGGATGGAGTGGGACGGTGGATGTGTGGGAACCGATAAAATGATTTTCCCCACATCCAAATTAAAAAAAAGGAAAAGCAAACAGAAATCATTTCAAGGAAGGGCAATCGCTCCCGTCTCATATCCTTCTGTGAATTCCTACCGACAGGGCACCCTACTTCAATCTTTTCCCTTGCTCAAGTTCTGAAGGGGTAATTTAATTGCTCTGCCAGCATCTCAATCACCTGGTACATTGTTGAGAATATATTGGCCCTTTGTGGCATGTCAGGATAAGGTGGTTATGGTGAGGAATGCAGGTTTTGGACTAAGTAATTTGAGTGAGATGAGAAAGATATAGAGAGCTGAAAACCATTTGGCCGGCCTGCAAAACCCCAGCTGAGCCATCCTTAACACGGTGCTTTGCGCCAAATCTGTTGGTGTCAGCAATAAGGAGGGGGCCATGTTTGTCCCCACAATCACCTCTTCACAATGGCGGTGTGAAAGGATGAAATAGATCCCAGGTGTGCTATTACTGCAGTTGTCCTCTCAGTTAGTATTTATTGAGTAGCACCAGGAGAAGTAAGGAGAGAACAGAGATGGGGAGATAGTTCTCTCTTTCTCTCTCTCTCCCTCCCTCCCTCTCTCTTCCTGTCTCTCTCTGTCTCTTTCTCTTTCTCTCTCTCTCTTTATCTCTCTCTCTCTCTCTCTCTCTCTCTGCGTCTCCCTCTCTCTCTGTCTCCCACTCCCTCTGTCTTTCTTCCTCTCTCTCTGTCTCCCTCCCTCCCTCTCTTTGTCTCTCTGTCACTGTCTGTCTGTCTGTCTCTCTCTCTCTCTCTCTCCCATTGCAGGGAAGTCAATCTGTTTATTAAAACAGCTCCCTGTTTCTTTTCCTGAGAAGGCAAAGCTATTGACAGTTAGCTGATTGACAGTTCCATCTTCTACCTCCTGGCAAACATTTTATTGGGGAATTTTTAAGGGAATTTTAATATTTGTATTTTAACTAAGAATTGTACAGTATATTTTTTACCTCCTCCGTCTACGTCCACGTCTATGTCTATGTCTATGTCTATGTCTATGTTCATGTCTATGTATTTGTATATGGTTTTAACATGACTGTACACCGCCCCGAGTCCTGCCTAGGAAAGGGCGCGGTCTAGAAATAAAAGTTGTTGTTGTTGTTGTTATTATTATTATTATTATTATTATTATTATTATTATTATTATTATTATTATTATTATTATTACACTCCACACTGTTCGTCCTGGAGCATTTTAATTACTACAACAACATATTGACTTGGAACCTGAAATATTTTTGCTGGGGATTTTACCAGAAAATTATAGTAAAGAAAATGTAATATTTGATTGTTCATGTTATAACAACAGCTAGGATTATATTTCCACAAAATTGGAAAAGTGAAGAGATCTTTGAACTATAGTGCTGGAGAAGACTCCTGCAATTCCCTTGGACTGCAAGGCGATCCATCCGGTCAGTCCTAGAGGAGATCAACCCTGAGTGCTCTTTAGAAGGCCAGATCCTGAAGAGGAAACTCAAATACTTTGGCCACCTAATGAGAAGGAAGGACTCCCTGGAGAAGAGCCTCATGCTGGGAAAGATGGAGGGCAAAAGAAGAAGGGGACGGCAGAGAATGAGGTGGCTGGATGGAGTCACCGAAGCAGTCGGTGTGAGCTTAAATGGACTCCAGAGGATGGTCGAGGACAGGAAGGCCTGGAGGAACATTGTCTATGGGGTCGCAATGGGTCGGACCTGACTTTGCAACTAACAACAACAACCCATTACCTCTTGTCCTGCTCTCTTGGTATCCAAGAGAATAAATTTATTCTCTCTACCTGGGCTACGTTTGATCTCTATCATATCTCAGAAAGGAGAAAAAAGAACATTCTAGTCTTCCCCAGAATATTCTATCCCAATAAGTCATTTACACATTCCTAGCAGTAAAACTACGTTCACACCGTGTTTCATTCGACTTCAGCAAAACCAAATTATACTTTCTAAGTTCTTCACAGCCCTTTCCTTTCCTCCCCAAAAACCTGTCACCTATCTAGACAGTGTCAAATGCAAGAGATCCTAAAATGCATCAAAATATAACTGATTAATATAAAAAACCCTCAAAACCACTATTAGAAACCTCCCCCCCTCAAATACAATGTAATTTAAACAACATGGACAGGAATAAATGAATGCTCAGTGTATTTTTCCATTGGGATTCTATTCTATTCTATTCTATTCTATTCTATTCTATTCTATTCTATTCTATTCTATTCTATTCTATTCCATTCCATTCCATTCCATAAAAGAAAATATTTGTAGCTCAGGGTTGAACTATAAGGCCCTTGCTCTCTGAGCTTGATTGTTATCTTTCTCACATTTTATGACCCAACTAAGTAACATCATCAGTCCTAAAACTGAAGATGTTACCTAGTTGGATAATAAAACATCTGCAAGAAAACAAGGAGGCTCAGGGAGCACCAAGGACCCCACAGTCCCCCTCCTCTTCTTTTTTTAAAATATATAAATGTTTTTATTTTTAATTTTCAAAACAGACACAACGCAAAGAATCCTCCTTCTTTACATACTGTAGAAAGTGTATTGGTTGGTTACAAAAAGACTTTCGTGCATCTCTTCCACAGTCATCAACCATAATTCATATTAATTCAAGTATTTTAACTCAGATATATTTATACATGTTACCATCATCATACCTCCATTTTCATTTGACTTCAATGGTTTAAACGTCCTTGATTTAATACATAACCACATAATGGCATTTCATTTGCTATTTCTAATATCCTCCAATAACACTGAATCCTTATGGCCTATTCTGGCTAAACATCCATAATATCTAGTAACAAAGTTTTCTAATCCTCTATCATAACATTTCCCCCCTAATAATCAAAACTTAACTAAATTTAACTTAGTTCTTTTTTATTAACCTTTATATATAACCAAAAAAAATTCTAATCTTCCTTTCATAGGTACCATTCAATATTAATATCCAATTATTACTTATCATAGCAATACATATGTATACACTATTATCATTATCAATTATTTATTTAACTATATCTATTGTCACTACATTTCACTAAGTTTAACTAGTTTTAGATTATACACTTTCATCTATCAACCTGTATCTTTCCAGTAGCAAAACAATCTCATGTCTTTTGCCATTTGTGGTATCAGTCCTCTAATCATCTCCTTAATCAAATATATATGGAGTCTTATTTGCAACTCATTGCTTATTAAGTCTCTCGTGTAATTTCGATGCCCTTCTTCTGTTTCCTTGATCAGCTTATCTTAAATTGTCAGTGGTGTTTTCAATGATGTTGCTAATAAAAACTCTCTCTTTAAATCCATAAATTCTTTTATTATTTCTTCTTCTTCTTCTTCTTCTTCTTCTTCTTCTTCTTCTTCTTCTTCTTCTTCTTCTTCTTCTTCTTCTTCTTCTTCTTCTTCTTCTTCTTCTTCTTCTTCTTCTTCTTCTTCTTCTTCTTCTTCTTCTTCTTCTTCTTCTGTATCTTGCCATCTCAGGTAGAGTTCCCCTCCATTTAATTCCTCTTTCCGTATTCCACTCTTTCCATTTCCAGACACAAACCAATCACCAAAGATATCAGCGGATTTAATTTCTTTGTGGTCATTTTTCTCTTCTGTTTTTAGGACTCTAACCTCAACTTTTTCTACTTGATAAACATCTCCAACATCTTCATCATATTTTACTATTAGATGCTTTAGATGCTCTTCCCCGTCCTCTCAAATGTGTTTGATAATTTCTGAATTTCTAACAATATCTTTTGCAAACTTAAAGTTTCTTTCTGCTGTTGAGATTGTGCTATTATCTCCAGCTGACAAATACTGCTGCTCTGGCTTGGAAGATTTTTACAGGATTAAGCACAAATTCACAATAAGGTCTTATTTTCACTTTTCTATGGTTAAAGATATACTTCAAAGGAACATCTGTATGCTTTCCTTCTTATCACTTTCTATAGACAAAACAGTGAGACCTTGAAGTGCCAAGCCAGAATAATCAGTGAGGAAAGGAAAAGTGTTTTTTCCCCAATACACAAACCTCCAGCCTCCGAGTAGCAGTGTCGTCTTCCCCTCTGTTGTTACAATTTTCTTTGTTGCTTTTTGTACCTTTTTTATTCCAAGTTTTAAAAAAGTCAAATTCTTGAATGAAATAGAGAAGAAAAAGGGAAAACACACGCAGTAATGAAGAAGGAGAATTTTAATCCATAGGTTGCAAATAACAATAATAAAAAAAGATAGAAGAAGAAAACTTAATCCATTCGTTTTAAAAGGCTTGCATAAATTCCATCCATGAAAATAGCATTTAAAAAGTAAGATAACCCACTATCCAAAACTATTCAAAGCTTAATTCTGCTGCTTATTACTTCTGTTCTCAAATTTAAATTAATTTTAAGTTTATTATAGACAAGTTTAAAATGGTAAAAATTCATCACCCGCTGAAAACACTTTCTCTTTCCATATCCTTCCGTTTTGGAGCCGCCCTGATTTCATCAGCCTAATGGCTGGATTTTTATCGCCGGCTTGAAGAACTACTCTTGAAGAACTACTCTTGAAGAACTACTCTTGAAGAACTACTCTTGGATCGATCAGGGACCCTGAGATCAGCAAGATGTATGCTTGCTGTTCACTGTCTCTACGGGACGGTTTAGGTCTGATTGGATTACCCAGTGGCAAAAGTATTGGCACCGGTCTTGGAGCATCGAGACTGCATGTCCGTATCGTCACAACATTGGCTCCCCCTCCCCCTCCTCTTCTTGTTCTCTACAAATACCACTCCCTAATGATGTTATCTGGTTGGGTAATGAAACATCTGCAAGAAAAAAACCAAGCTTAGGGAACACCAAGGGTTCATTCATTCATTCATTCATTCATTCATTCATTCATTCATATTTATTATTATCTTCATCACAAAAAGTGGAGATTTATTTTCAGCTCTAAAATGGTATAGAAAGTTTCTTTCTCCTCATTTTCCATAGCGTTAGCACTTGAGATTAGCTGCCTGGAAACAGGTTCAAGACTGTCAAAGAGAAAAGCATTTTTTCACAGCTCGCATATTTTACTTTTGGAAGTGAATTATGATATAGCATCATGTATAAATCAAATCAGCAGCATCCTCAATTATTTAACTGTCAGCTTCTTCCGCAAGCAGCTGAACCAAACACAGTTTATTTTTATTTTGCTTTATTGGTTCGTGCATTTTGACACTGCTTCTTGCACAATATTGTTTCTAAGCAGCTTAAGATAAAAATCATTAAGGTATTCACAAAAAGAGGGGAAAAAAACCCCAACCAAATCAATGCAGCAACATTTTCATGAAAAAAGTGGAGAAGAATCTGTTGTGCCACCACAGATGGCAGTCCAGTCTCTTCTTGAAAGCTTCCAGTGATGAAGCTCCCACAACTTCTGAAGACAACTTCTGTTCGATGGGTTGCTTGTTCTCACTGTCAGAAAGTTCCTCCTTGTTTCTAGGTTGAATACTTGTTCAGTTTCCTCCCATTACTTCTTGTCTGACCTTTGGGTGCCTTGGAGAATAACTTGACCCCTTCCTCTCTGGGGCAGCTCTTCAAATATTGGAACTGCTCTCCTGTTTCCCTGGTCCTTCTGTTCACTAGATTAACCATGACAAGTACTTGCAACCATTCATCGTATGTTTTAGCCTCCAGTCTCCTAATCATCCTGGTTGCTCTTCTCTGCACTCTTTCTAGAGTCTCAACATCTTTTTTATAGTGTGGTGACCAAAACCGAACGCAGTATTCTAGTGGTCATATTAAGGGTTCATAGAATGATATTAGGACCTCACTTGATTTTGATTGTATCCCTCTGTTAATGCAATTTAGGATTACATTGGCTTTTTAAACTTTCTGTTTTTTTTCTTTTGAAGACATTTTGCTTCTCGTCCAAGAAGCTTCTTCATCTCTGACAGGATAGTGGGGAATGAAAGGATTATCCTGTCAGAACGGAAGAAGCTTCTTGGATGAGAAGCAAAACATCTTCAAAACAAAAAACAAGGAAGTCCTGTTGCCTCCTGAAAAAGCACTTTTGGGACAACCATGACCTGGATGACTGAGAATCTCTACAGACTAGGGGTGAAATGGTACCAGTTTGGACCGGTTCACTTGAACCAGTAGTAAAAAAATGCTTCCGGTTCAGGCAAACTGGTATCTCCGATGATCAGCTGTGACATGCGATTTAGATTAGTTAGAAAGCAGGATTTCCTGCTTTCTAGCTAATCTAAATCGTGTGGCACAACAGATTCTTCTCTTCCCTGTTCTAGTTAACTTTGAAGGCATGCTCAGTGTCAGTGACAGGCTCCGCCCATCTGTCTGGATGTCATCACGTCTGTTTTTGATGCTCTGCGCATGCGCAGAAGGTCCTGTGCGTGCATGGATGTGGCAAATGGTAGTGGAGTGAGCATGCGTGCACTCTCATATTTGAAAACTGGTAGCAAAGGTAAGTAGATTTCACCCCTGCTTACAGACTTTCAGTGGACAAAGGGTTTAACAACTGCAGTGCTCACTTTTTGACTACTGCATTTGTTCAACAACCACAGCTGACATAGGTCATAAAATTAATTGCGCTCGTGTGGTGTCCCACTTTGTAAACCATCATGATAAAAAATTCAGGCTCAATTACAGTTGTAAATTCAGGACTGTCTGTGATTAGAGTAGAAACTACTAATACACACACACACACACACACATACATACACACATTAAGTGGGTATTTTTGTGGCCCTCCAATGGCCAGCGGACTTGGCAGCAGATTCGGACAGTGAGGAGGTTGGGGAGGAACCTGGGCCAGTCCTGGAGTCTGGGGAAGGCTCTGATGAGGGCTCTGTGTCAGAGGCAGAGAGGGGGCAAGGGCCATCTGACAGTTATCAGCTGCCTTCAGAGTCAGACATCAGTGAGGCAGAAGAACAGCTGCAGCCTGTTCCCAATGTGTGCATGTGCAGAGCTGCCAGGAGAAGGGAACAGCTAAGGAACAAGGGTAGCTTTAAGCTACAGGACATGAAATTAACTAAAAACTACAGGACATGAAATTAATTTTGAAGGAACCAGGTTAATCTCCAAAACAGAACACTTCAACAAGAGAATAATTATGGAAGCCATCGAAATAGAGAAACACCCCCACAACATGAATAAACGTGATGATACCTCCCACCTACCAGACACCTGGAAACCAGCCTTAGTCAACAAAGGAGCCCCACCCACCACCCAGGCCGTTACAACACGAAACAATAGACACACAGCCAGCACCAATCAGCACCAATCTACCAATCATGATACAACCACACAACCAATCACTCCACTTACTGAAACAAAGCCAGCACTCCACACACCCCCATCAAGATTTATAGAAAGATGCCAGCTCTGATCACACTTTAAGCCCAAAACCCAGCCTGAAGATGGCGAGTGAGATGCATATGCATATACATACACACACACACACACACACACACACACACACATGCATTTATATTATTTCATATATCTTTTTTCTTCATTCTATACAATATATAACATTCTATATATTCTATGTATAACGACTTTATTACATTTGACTCATTTTGTATCCATTATCTATTATTTATTTGCTACAGTCTATTTTGTATTTCTATATTTTAATCATTTTCCGGGTTTTGTAGTTTTTTAATTTGTTGATCTTTCTTCCTTTCTTTTTGCTTTCCTAATTTTTCCCCTCTTTTCTCTAGCCAATTATACCATCAATCCCATATGCAGTGAACTTCTATAATTTTTCAAATGTTTTTTTCTTGTGGCATTTTGCTTTTCCAAGAGGCAAGAATGGGATTTCCCCCCCTGAAGTCATAGATCTAAGATGAAGGCGAAGATGTCTTGGTTAATAATATTTATATCTCATACTTTAACCATTATTTTTTCTAAAGATGTAGTTAATAACAATAGAATTCACCAGTGATGGCCAGTCCTGAGACATTCATTCCAATTAACTAAGAATTATAATAAAGACAATGCATTAATTAAATTTAGCAGTTTAGGAATGGAGGAATGTTTAGAGAATGCCAGTAGGGGATTTCCAGTATAAAATTGCATTTTCGTTCTTTAATTCCCATTTTCCTTATATTTAATGTAAGGTTGTTGTTTTGTTTCTTTTTGCATCTGAGGTATCTAGTTTTGAACTATAACTATGAGATTGATTTTTGGTTTATCTATATCTATGTATCTCAGTATCTGAAAGAGATTCTAAGGCAGTGTTTCTCAACCTTGGCGACTTTAAGTCCTGTGGATTTCAACTCCCAGAATCCCCCAGCCAGGAATTCTGGGAATTGAAGTCCACAGGACTTAAAGTCGCCAAGGTTGAGAAACACTGTTCTAAGGACCAGGGCTGACATGATAACAGTGTTCCTGTATTTGAGGGGCTGCCACAAAGAAGAGGCAGTCCAGCTATTCTCCAAAGCACCGGAGGGCAAGCTAAGGAATAATGGCTGGAAATGTAATCAAAGAGAGATCCAATCTAGAACGGAGGAGAAATTTCCCGACAGAACATTTAATCAGTGGAAGGGCTTGTCTTTAAAGGTTGTGGGTACTCCATCGCTGGAGGCTTTCAAGAAGAGATTGGATAACCATTTGTCCAGAATGGTTTAGGGCAGGGATGGCTAACCTTTTTCTCCTCGCATGCACAATGCAATGCCCCCATCCTGTCCGGCTTGCCTCATTCAAAATCCAAGAAAGAGAACCTCCAATTCCATTTAATTAGAGAAAGGGTACTTTTACTGGACATTGTTAAGTAAGTAAACTCCCCATTAGGAGAGCGAGTGTGCAGAGAAGCGTAATGAGAGTGGTACAGCAGAACACGTGCAAACCAGCATACAGAGACACCGGATAGTATAAATAATAGTAATTTACTATGTGGAAATATAGAGGTATTCAGAGTTCAATTTAAAATCCAAGTCATACACAGTTCAGTCAGTCAGTTATCAATGTTCTCAGTTAAGGAATGATCTTTCGAACACAGTCCAGTCTCATTTAATCAGTTTAGCACACAAAGTAGCTAACAGTAGCAAAGACACAGTAACTCACGTAACCACTGGTCAGCAGCTAACAAATAGAGAGCTAACAGTCATTGGCGCCATCTTATGGCTGCTTGAGGTAACAGCAACCAATCACATTACAACAGTACTTAAAGAAACAGTACTACCATCCTGGTTTATATATTGCTAACCCAACTGTTAGCTTACATTCCTAACAGACATGAAATGAAAACAGTGAAAGTGAAGCAAGATCTGAAGCAAAAAAAGTGTGAACGTGTACATATCAAACATTTACCCAAGACCCTCCCCCCAGTTACCCCAACCCAATGTCCAATCTCCAGCTCCCAAAGGTGTCAAGTGGCCTCATTCAGTTGGTATGCAGAGACAGTTGACCTTGATCAAACCCAAACACGAGCCTTCAGCATGTGCAGAAGACGGTGAGAACAAAACTCCCTTTGTGATATCTCCACCAGCACCTATTCCCTCCCCAAAAGCCCCCACCCTCCCCATTTCTATGGCAGAGCATGCAAAGCAGAGGCTGACACACACCCCTGCACATGCATATGACCCCCCATGCATGCGTGCATGACCCCCCCATGTGGCCTACTCAACCTCCTGCACCATGGTGGGAGGGGGACATTTTTCACACTCTCCAAGCTCCACAGACTTTCCTCGAGCCTCTGTGAGTGCGAAAACGGGCCTCCCCCGGGATCCAGAGGCCCACCCTGAAGCCTCCTGGCACCAAAAACAGAGCATAGGGTGGCACGTGCCATATCATGTCCCCCCCGCGCATGCGTGCACATCTCCCACCCGCATGGCAGAGACCCGAAGATCAGCTGGCTGGCAAGAAGTGTGCATGCATGCGTGGTGGAGCTGTGCTGGGTGACGGCTCATGTGCCTGCCGAAAGGGCTCCATGTGCCACCTGTGACCTACATGCCAAAGGTTCGCCATCACGGGTTTAGAGTCTCTGAATTGAGCAGGGCGTTGGACTGGAAGACAAAGTACAAATTATGCATCCAATCATTTTGCTGAGATTTGAGATTTTTTAAAAATAAAAACAGCAACAACACCCTTGGGCTATTAAAATCTCTTTAATATTTGCCTCCCTTCTCACTAGTGGGGAAGAGCCAATATGAAAACGAGCCTTTATTCTAATCAGATAAAGAAAATGACAGAGAAATGATAGCACGGCACGATAAAGTAGACGTGCGCCCAGAGCTAATTTTGTCAAATGCTTTGTCCTCCTCTAACGATATAAAAATTTTAGAACTCCTCATGACACGTTGAAAATGATACATATATAATTAAACTGATTTGATCAGAGCGGCATTGTTAAAAGATAATTTCCTTCTGAATTGAATGGGTCAGAGTGGACATAATGCATCTTAAACAAATTTAAAAATAAGCGGTTGGTAAGATTTTGGTTTCCAGATAAGGGGACTAAAATGCAATGATTACATTCCAATGTTGCTCTTTTTGTCTAGGTTTATATATCTTCTGCATCTAAAGTAGACCATAACAAAGGGTTGAGTATTTAAAAGTCATGCAGTGTTAGTCTGGGGGCCCAGAATGATCTCCATACTTTTGACTTGATTTAACGGATTAACAGAGTTGGAAGGTCATCTAGTCCAACACCCCCCCCCCCAAAGCAGGAGACCTTACACTATTTCTGACAGGTGGCAGTCCAGTCTCTTCTTGAAAGCCTCCAGTGATGAAGCTTCCACAATTTCTGAAGGCAACTTCTATTCTACTGATTGATTGCTCTCACTGTCAGAAAATTTCTCCTTATTTCCAGATCTATCCTTAATCAGTTTCCATCCATCATTTCTTATCTGGCCTTTGGGTGCTTTGGAAAATAGCTTGACCTCCTCCTCTCTGTGGCAGCCACTCAAATATTGGGCAACTGCTAAGAAGTGTAATGTATTGCAAAGATGTGATGTTTGCATGAAGAAAATAAAAAGTTTAAAAAAATTATAGAAGTCTACCATTCCAGACAGGTGGCTCTTCAGTCTCTCCTTAAAAGCTTCCAGTGAGGGAGAACCCTCAACATCTGGAGATAAATTATTCTACTGATTAATTGTTCTCACTGTCAGGAAATTTCTCCTTAGTTCTAGGTTGATTTGCCCCTTGATTCGTTTCCATCCATTGCTTCTTGTCTTATCTTTGGTGCTTTGGAAAATAGGTTAACCTGCCCCTCTTCTTTGTGGTACTCCTCAAATATTGGAACATTGCTATAATGTCACCCCTGGTCCTTCTTTTCATCAGACTAGATATACCCAGTTCCTGCAATCATTTTTCATGTTTTAGCCTCTAGTCCCCTAATCATATTTGTTGCTCTTCTAGAGTATCTACATCTTTTTTTTAAAAAAAATAATAATGATTCAACTAATTATATAATTCGACTAGAAGCTGTCTGCAATCTACTCTGCCCTAAAGCAAGTTGAATAGTGATCTGCTTCCTCCTTCTCACATTGGTCACAAGGAAAGCTGTTTGGAGATACATGCAAGAGATGGACAGGACCTTCGAATATAATGTTTAGGGAGTTGTTTGCTTAGATGATGAAGGGATTCAAATAAGTTGATCCAAGAATCAGAAGTGCAGATCGCAATGTGAATTGATTCACCATGACCAACTTATAAGTTCTGGATAATTGTGGTTTGACATATCCCAAAGGTATAATTTAAGTCTATAAGGTACATGACCAGAGATGGCATCATGCTATAAATTGTTGAAGATGTGACAGCCAGACAGTCTCTGTCCTTTGTTGGTAGATCAGGAGCCTTGAGTTTCAGGAGCAAAAGACTGGAACAGATATGATGTGAGCATAGGTCGAGTCATCCAAGCTGACACAGTTTGCTCATTTTAGGACAGGTGTTTATTTGGATAAAGACTACATGCATAGGTTGTCTGTAAGAGAGAACATCATGCTTGCTGGATAGAAACCGAGAACAAGAAAGATGAGAAAATGAGATATGTGACCATCTCTAGATCACAATCCAGGTAAGAGAGTTTCACTACATCCAAAAGGGGCATTGTTCAGTCATTCAGTCAAGGGGCGAGCATCTTTAGAAATTGACCTCAACTTTTCTGATAGTTGAAACAAGCCCCTGGTCTTTCAGAGGCAGAGAAAATCTCAGGGAAGAGATATCATTCTTGATTAAGAAAGTTAAGAGTTTGGGTCAATTCAATAATTCAACCTATGTTCACTCAAGGATCCAAAAACTACAAAAAAACAGAATAGAATTGAGTAGAGTGGAGTGGAATGGAATGGAATGGAATAGAACATAAATAAGAATAGAATATAATGGGATGGGATGGGGTGAGGTGAGGTGAAGTGGGGTGGGGCGGGGTGGGAGGGGAGGGGAGAGGAGAGGATTCTTTATTGTTTAAGTGTGATTGGACACACAAGAAATTTGACTCTGGTGCATGAGCTCTCAGTGTAGATACATATAACAGTAGCATAATAAGGCTTTTTTAAAAAAACAATGGTCTTAAGTCTCTATTTTCACTTGTGTTGTAACTTTGAATCGGTCACTAAATGAACTGTTGTAAATCAAGGACTAGCTAGAGGAGGGAATATGCTACAGGTCTGATTCCACTTAGAACTGTAGTCTTCCCAGAGCTCTTTTTAATTTTTTTAAAGTGCTTTGTTATATATTTTATGCACATGTCCCTTCCTATATATCACAGGAAAGACTGAATATGCATAAATGCTTACATTTGTAAAAACCCATATATATTCATCGTCTCTCTAATCACGGTTTAAACACTTATGCAGAATTGTGAGTTGTTTCAAATAGGACTGACAGTGCTGTTGGACTCCAAAAAGATAATACCAATCAAGTATTGGCTCTCAGCATTGCTAGCACCAAAGAAATGGGACGAAGGTTTACAACCCTCCAATTTGCAATAGAAGAGAGAGATAATTAAGATGCATATGGCACATGACTTTAAGCAGCCTTTTGTGAACTGTTAATTAAGATTTCATCAGTTCCATCTTTTTTTTTACTCTTGTTGAATTTGAGATTCGTGTTAATTTCTGGCAAGTCTTTTGCCATTTCCTCTAAAGAAAAGGAAAAAAATTACAATTAATGTAACTGAACATAATGTCGTGTAATTTGACATGAACATTAAGGCAAACCGACTTGGGAGACAGAATCTTTGTATTTTGGGTTAATCAGAAAGTGTGGGCTTGATTGACAGAGGAAGTAATTCAGGCTTTCAAAATACACGAAAGAGGGATTGTATTTGGTGCTAGAATTACTATCATCATCATCTCTCTGTCTCCGTCTCTGTCTCTCTGTCATTTCATAGAATTATTTGGCTGAAAGAGACCTTAGAGGTCCTGTAATCGAATCCTCTATGTTGGAGAAGTGTCATGCCCTCATCGGAGTCTGACTCTGAGATGGAAGACAAGCAGCTGACAGAGAACAGGAGAGTGGCTCCATTGGCTGTGGAGGAAACTGAGGAAGGGCAAAGTCAGGCTGGGCACAGTAGAGAAGAGGGAGAGGAAGGGAGAGGGGGTTCAGATGAAGACCAAGGCCCACCCCCTCCCCATCCTAGGGCACGCAGGGAAGAATGCAGAAGAGAGCAATGTGGGTTGTGTGGCTTACGAGGAAGGAAAGGGCCCGATTCCCTTCACTAGGCACACCTGGGGATGGAGTTTAAAGGAGAGGCAGTTGGGAGGGGCATTTGTCAGGAACAAATGCTATAGTCTTGAAAGTTGTGGCCTGCATTCCTCCTGTTTGAATTATTTCCATCCTTCCGTGTGCTTATCTTGTCTTGCTCCCTGCTGAAGTGATTGATTGCAGTTATTCTGCTTACAGTGTTTGGGCTGGAGTATCTGCAGGTTTGTGGAAAAGCTTTTCTCCAAGCCGGAGAGTAAAAGGGATGTTGGGGGCAAAGTTAGTGCCAATAAAGGGATTCATACCAGTTCTCTGGCTGTATTGCCTTCATGCCACGCCCCGGGTCATCCCAAGAAGACTCTTGAGGGTCCCTTAGACAGCAAGGAGATCAAATCCGTCAGTTCTAAAGGAAATCAATTCTGGCTGTTCTTTGGAAGGACAGATACTGGAGCCCAAGTTTAGATACTTTGGCTACTTAAAGAGAACAGAGGACTGCCTGAAAAAGATCCCGGTGCTGGGAAAGATGGAAAGCAAAAAGGGAAGGGGGCAGAGAAGATGAGATAGATAGTATCACTGATGCAATGAAAATGAGTTTGGACAAACTCCAGGAAATAGTGGAGAACAGGGGAGCCTGGCATGCTGTGGTCCATAGGATTGTGAAGAGTCAGACATAACTTAGTGACTGAACAGCAACAAAAATCCAATTTCCTTTCTTTTCTCTCTTTTTATATATGTTAAGCTTTTACTATGAAACAGACTACTTACTTATACGATATAAGAATAATAATGTACTTAATGTATAAGAGTGAGATGATTTAAACTGTTAGGTATGATTGTAGCTGGTGACTATTTTATAATATAAAATGGAATAATGATGATGTAACGAATAATGGATATAAATATAGATTGAAATATTTAATGACCACATGGATTGACAAATAATAATGGAAAATTATATTCGGAGTTGTGGATGATCGGAAATTCTATGGTTAATGGAAAGCAGAAATGTGTTATATGAATTAATGAGAATTTTTTGACTTAATCTTTATCCTTATTTTTTAGAGATTGGCGATATAATTTTATAAAGACTTATTGTTACCTAGTAGATAATTATGGATGTAAAGAAACAAGGGTTGTCACAAATGAAAGAATATTAATGGTAACTTGAACACACAATGCTCAATGAAATATTTAACTATGTTTAATGGATAATTAGTGACTTTATTCTTAATTGTAAAAACCGTCGCACAAAAACTTGTAACCAAACGACATGCTTGATGAAATTGTGTTTTTTTCCCCCTCAAAAAAAATAAAAAAATCCAATTCCCTGCCCAGAGCTGTAATTTTTAGGTTCTCACAACTTCAGCAGATATGATCCGGGTTCCATTTACGGAGTCTTGGACAATCTTGGGCACCGCAGAGAAAAAATAAATCCATACTTCCCCCCCCCCCCCTGTTGTCAGGCCTGCAGCCATCTTTTCTTTTGGATCTTTGGCCTACCACACTGTCTATTATTCTACTATGCATTTTGTATTGTGGGAAAATGGGAGAGGGGTTGTATGGAGTTAGATAATATGAAGCCATAACAAAATTATTTCTGGAAAGCCAAGGTCATCCTTTGTCTTTGTACCTCTGCACCTGACCAGAACTGTATAGGTGGAACTGCCAGCATGGCAGTGGATGATTGGACCTTGTGATGGACTTGTGATGGGTGTGGGGGGCAAGATCTTGAACTTTCAACTGGGTGGGAAAACCGGGAAGCTTTCAGATTTGGGTTTTCCCAGATGTGCCAACATGGCTCTCTTAATAAATTGGAACTTTGAGCAATCCTTTGCCTTGGACTCTGGTTTAATTTTGGATGTTATTTGGAACCCTGACATCTGTGATAGTTTCTCAAACCTTGGAAGATTGTTATTATGTCTCCCTTCAATCTTCTCTTCTTTAAGCTAAACACAGCAAGTTCTTTTAACTTTTTATTATAATATTTAGTCTCCGACTCTCTCAACTACTTTTGTAATTCTTCTTGCATTTTTCCCAGATGTTCAGCATCCTTCTCTGTGTTGAATTGTGATTTCCCATTGTTGAGGTTTAGCCCTGAACCAAGGTGGATTTTTCTGAAGTTCTGTAAGTTATATAGGACTCCTTGAAGGGTTTTGTGAATAAAAGACAGGTAGGACACGTCAGTATTTTTAGGTCAGGTTTCTTTCTCAGTTCGCAACTATGCTGCTGCAAACCATCTCTGGGATGGGGAATTTAACCCTTCTGTTTCCCATAACAAAAATGTATCCATAAAATTTATCTCAGATTTACATTTCTCTTTGCAAAATTTGGTATGTACCTTGCTACCGAACAATTTAACATGCTTTAATATGTCCATATTAGAAAAGAGGAAACATAACTCTGATTTCAAAGTATCTGTATAAAATAGGTTGTACACTTAAAAAGGTAAAAGTTCCACTCACACATATGTGCTAGTCATTCCTGACTCTAGGGGGCAGTGCTCATCTCCGTTTCAAAGCTGAAGAGCCAGCACTGTCCGAAGACGTCTCTGTGGTCATGTGGCTGACATGACTAAATGCCAAAGGCACACAGAATGTTGTTACTGTCTCACCAAAGGTTGTTCCTATTTTTCTACTTGCATTTTTACATGCTTTCGAACTGCTAGATTGGCAGAAGCTGGGACAATTAACAGGAGCTCACTCTGTTACATGGCACTAAGGATTCAAACTGCTGAACTGCCAACATTCTGATCGGCATTTAATTTTTTACTTGGTATTAATCCTTGATTAATCTAAAAGATTAATCTATAGGATGATGTTTCATTTGTATTTAACACCAGGAAAGTTATCTAAGATGTATAAAGATTTGTCAAATGAATGTTGGAAGTATAAGAGTAAAAAAGGGGCTTTTTATCATCTATGGTGGACATGGGATAAAGCAAAAAAAATGTTGGAGTGTGATTTGTATTTTAATGCAGAAAATTTTGAAAATAAAGATGATACCTGGATTTTTCCTTTTGGGCTTAATGGAAAAAGACCTGGAGAAAAAAAAAAAGAATCTAGACAGCATACAAAAAGCAGAGACATCACCCTGCCAACAAAAGTGTGTATAGTCAAGGCGATGGTTTTCCCAGTTGCAATGGATGGCTGTGAAAGTTGGACCATAAGGAAGGCTGAGCGCCAAAGAATGGAGGCCTTTGAACTCTGGTGCTGGAGAAGACTCCTGCAAGGCGATCCAACCGGTCAGTCCTAGAGGAGATCAACCCTGACTACTCTTTAGAAGGCCAGATCCTTAAGGTGAAACTCAAATACTTTGGCCACCTAATGAGAAGGAAGGACTCACTGGAGAAGAGCCTAATGCTGGGAAAGATGGAGGGCAAAAGAAGAAGGGGACGACAGAGAATGGGGTGGCTGGATGGAGTCACTGAAGCAGTCGGTGTGAGCTTAAATGGACTCTGGGGAATGGTAGAGGACAGGAAGGCCTGGAAGAACATTGTCCATGGGGTCACAATGGGTCGGACATGATTTTGCAACTAACAACATAATCATAAGTTGAGGACTATCTGTAATCATTAATAAAATAAAAGCCACAATTTCTGCAGTCCTATACTGGACATGGGATCATGATAGGTCAGACATGACTTTGCAACTAACAACAGCAATGTTGACAGCAGCAAGACTGTTATATGCACAAAAGTGGAAGGACACTTTGATTCCTACCATGGAAGAATGGTTGCCAAACGTGATGGAGTGGGGTGAAATGGCAAAATTGACTATTTTGATGAAAGAAAAGAATATAAGTACTTTTGTTTCCACCTGGACACCGCTTCTGAATTTTGTGCTTGAAGTGGAAACGAATGAAACTTTGATTTTGGGTTTTCCCAATGAGATTGATAGTTCTTTATAGAAATGGCTTGTTTGTGTTATTATGAAGAAACAAAAAAAGTTGTGATTTATGGCAATGCCTTTTTTTACTACAACAGAGAGAATCGTAAGTCAATACAATACAATAGTAGAGTTGGAAGGGACCTTGGAGGTCTCCTAGTCCAACCTCCTTCCTAGGCAGGAAACCCAATACTGTTTCAGACAAATGGCTATCCAACATCTTCTTAAAGACTTCCAGTGTTGGAGCATTCACAACTTCTGGAGGCAATTTCTGTTCCACTGATTAATTGTTCTAACTGTCAGGAAATTTCTCCTCAGTTCTAAGTTGCTTCTCTCCTTGATTAGTTTCCACCCATTGCTTCTTGTTCTACCCTCAGGTGCCTTGGAGAATAGTTTGACTCCCTCTTCTTTGTGGCAGCCCCTGAGATATTGGAACACTGCTATCATGTCTCCCCTAGTCCTTCTTTCTCTTAAGCTAGACATACCCAGTTCCTGCAACCGTTCTTCATATGTTTTAGTCTCCAGTCCCCTAATCATCTTTGTTGCTCTTCTCTGCACTCTTTCTAGAGTCTCCACATCTTTTTTACATCGTGGCGACCAGAACTGAATGCTGAATGAAGTCAATGCTTCTTTTTCTTTTTTCTAATCCTTCCTCACTTCTCTTCCCCCTCTTCCTCCCCACTGCTTTCCTATTTACTTTTGTAATTTGTATCTAATTTTATCAGATAATGCAATAAAAATGTTAAACTGGAATCCTTGATTTTGCTAAACAAACTACTGGCACAATAGCTTTCATATTATTAAAGGAACTTTGTTCTGACTTAAGTTTCCCAAAAGCACGAAGCCGACTCCTTGTTCCAATAAAACCCCTTTTATTTAGTTTTAAAGTGAATTCCTCTCCAGCAGAGTCCCGGCCAATAGTCTTTCATGAGATTTCACAACTACAGACCTTGATCAGGCTTGGAGAGCTGCCAGGCCGACATCTTCCAAACTCCAGGCTGTAGCAGCAATTACTTGGCAAGGAGTCAGGAACGGATCTTCACCCTAATGAATTGAACTAGTTATCTCCTGCAAACTCACCTCCCCTTTCCCTCCTCTTTTATTCCCTAGGGGAGGGGCCATTCACCATCCACCTGTGACTTTACTCCCGAGTCGACCCTTGTTCCTTAGCTGTTCTTTTCTCCCGGCAGCTCTGTGCATGAGCACATCGGGAACAGACTCCAGCTGTTCTTCTGCCCCATTGATCTCCGACTCAGAAGGCAACTGATAACTTCTGCCCCATTGATCTCTGACTCAGAAGGCAACTGATAATCAGAGACTGGACAGCCCTGGCCCCCTCTCTGCCTCCGACACAGAGCCCTTATCAGAGACTTCCCCAGACTCCAGGACAGGCCCATGTTCCTCCCCAACCTCCTCACTGTCCGAATCTGCTACCAGATCTGCTGGCTGCTGGCGGGCCACAAGAAACAATACAATACAACACAACACAACGCAACGCAATGCAACGCAACGCAACGTAACGCAACACATGGAAGGGACCTTGGAGGTCTTCTAGTTCAACCCCCTGCCTAGGCAGGAAATCCTACACCATTCCAGACAAATGGCTATCCAACATCTTCTTAAAGACTTCCAGTGTTGGGGCATTCACAACCTCTGGAGGCAAGCTGTTCCACTGATTACTCTTTGGTTTCAGCCAAGGGTGTGAGTGGGCACACTCACAATGGGGGTATGTGTTAGGAGTCCAGATTCATGCCAGTATTACAGAAGAATGCTTACAGATTGTTCATGAATAAAATATCTGCTTGTGCTGCCCTGTTGGCTGCAGATGTTAGTCATTTCGGAAGGTATAGATTTCAGAGGATATGCCAGCAAACTATGTAATTCTGTCTTGATTGCCCTGTTTTGCCTCTGTCATTTTGAGTCCTTAAAATGACTATTATAAACCAGCTGCATGTTTATGGAAGAAGGGGATGCTTGCCAGCTAAATCTTAAGATGAACAACTCAATTTGAAGACAAAAGGGTCCTCACAAAGATTTCTACGAGTACAAGTAGTCCTTAAGATCACAATTGGGGCCAGAGTTTCTGTTGCTAAGCAAGGCAGTTGTAAGTGAGCCATGCCTGAATTTATGAACTGTTTTATCATGACTGTTTTAAGTAAATCATTGCAGTTGGAAGTTGTTAAGTCATGAAGAGCTGGGGTGGCACAGGGGTTAGAATGCAGGGGTTAGAATGTTAGCACTGCAGAGTACTTCTGCTGACTGCAGTCTGCCAGTAGTTTGGCAGTTCGATTCTCACTGGCTCAAGGTTGACTCAGACTTCCATCCTTCCGAAGTTGGTAAAATAAGGATTCAGACTGCTGGGGGCAAGACTCTGTAAACCTCTCAGAGAGGGCTGTAAAAGGACTGTGAAGTGATAGGTAAGTAATACTGCTGATTAGCTGTAGAGGACAGTGGTTAGAATGAAGCACTGAAGGAAAATTCTGCCCACTGCCAGGAGCTCGATCCTGACCGACTCAAGATTGACTCAGCCTTCCTTCCGAGGTCAGTAAAATGAGGACCCAGATTGTTGGGGGTCCATATGCTGTAAACCGCTTAGAGGGGGCTGTAAAGCACTGTGAAGCTGTATGTAAGCCTATTCTATTGATATTAAGTGAATCTGGTTTCCCCTGTTGATGTGACTTGTTAGAAAACAGCTGGAAAGGTTGAAAATGGCAATTAAATGACGCAGTTTTCCTGGTGACCCCAATGAAAGTCACCCAACTGGTTTTCATGGCTAAGGTGGGATTTGAACTTGTGGTCTCCTGCTTTTTAGCCTGGTACTTTAACCACTACAGCAAACTGGCTCTTGTTAAATAAGTAGTAACTTTAGGGAGGTTTTGGGGAAAAATATGCTTTCTTTTTATGTAGTGGGAATAGGATAGGATAGGATAGAATAACAGATTTGGAAGGGACCTTGGAGGTCTTCTAGTCTGCACCAGTTCAGACAAATGGTTATCTAACATCTTTTTAAAAACTTCCAGTGTTGGAGCATTCACAACTTCTGGAGTCAGGTTGTTCCACTGATTAATTGTTCTGTCAGGAATTCCTCCTTAGTTCTAAGTTGCTTCTCTCCTTGATTAGTTTCCACCCATTGCTTCTTGTTCTGCCTTCCGGTGCTTTGGAGAATAGCTTGACCCCTTCCTCTCTGTTGCAGTCCCTCAAATACTGGAAGACTGCTCTCCTGTCTCCCCTGGTCCTTCCCTTTGCTAGACTAGCCATGCCCGGTTCCTGCAATTGTTCATCACATGTTTTAGCCTCCAATCCCCTAATCATCTTTGTTGCTCTTCTCAGCACTCTTTCTACCAATCTCAGAATGTCTGAAGAATACTGAATGTCTAGTTTAATAGAAAGAAGGACTAGGGGAGACATGATAGCAGTATTCCAATATCTCAGGGGTTGCCACAAAGAAGAGGGAGTCAAACTATTCTCCAAGGCACCTGACGGTAGAACAAGAAGCAATGGGTGGAAACTAATCAAGGAGAGAAGCAACTTAGAACTGAAGAGAAACTTCCTGACAGTTAGAACAATTAATCAGTGGAACTGAAATTGCCTCCAGAAGTTGTGAATGCCCCAACACTGGAAGTCTTTAAGAAGATGTTGGATAGCCATTTGTCTGAAATGATATAGGGTTTCCTGCCTAGGCAGGGGGTTGGACTAGAAGACCTCCAAGGTCCCTTTCAACTCTGCTATTGTATTGTATTTACCAGTCGATAGTTAGCAATATTTGATTTATCCACTGACCATCATCTCAAGCAGGGCCAACTAACCCAGGAAATGAAGTGATCAAAAAGGATATTCTAATGTAGTTCTTGCAGTGTCCCCTTAACATCCGTTTTCTTCTTTTACCAAATTATACTTTCCGTATTTTCTTTTTAAAGAGCTATCCATTTTATGGGGTGAATGTACTTTAATTCCGTTTTATCTAATTAGCAGCAGTTCTAACCCTATCTAATTGTTCTAATCCTTCAGAAGGGCGATAAAATTGCTTTCATCCCATTACTGTAGTTAAATTAGCCTTGTAAGGAGGGTCCCCCCAAAAAAGGGGACGGTTAAAATATTGAACCACGCATTTTAGCAGCGTAGAAGGTTTTTGTACGTGGGAGTTTAAAGTTGTTCTCAAATATCCTGCGGAAAAGAAGCTTAAACAATTTTTTAAAAAAAATCTTGAAATTTGTTTGCATTGGTTTTTTTTTTAAAGGAATGCAAACATTATTTCTTATTAGAAAAACGGAAGGCACTTCAGTTTGTGAGTTCTCACCATCTGCTGTATCTCTTTATCTGACACCATAGAATAGCTGCCCATTAGCTGCACACATGCTTTCATTTCTGAATTAAAACAATTTTAGGGTTTATTCCAGGGGCGAAATGATACCGATTCGGGTCAGTTTGCCCGAATGGTAGTAAAAATGCTACTGGTTCTCTGGGGGAAAAAAATACTATTTTTTTTTAAAAAAAAACTTCCGAAGATCACACATTGCACAGCTGATCTTTGCAACTTTTTAAAAAAACTTTTTGAGAATTTTTTAAAACTACAAGTTCTTTGGAAACGCAGGGGGTGGGGGGTCCGTTTGGGGGTTGCTGAGAAAGAAAAAAAGAAAAAAAAAAGAGAAAGAAAGAATGGAGAAAGAAAGAGAAAGAAAGAAAAAGGAAGAAAGGGAAGGAGGGAGGGAGGGAAAAAGGAGAGGAAGGAAGGACTATAAACCTGGCAGTAGACGCAGCTTCAGAGGATAATCCAGGGCTGGAAGGGACCTGGAGGTCATCTAGTCCAACCCAGGACATTCCCCAGCCAGGCTGGGGAATTCTGGGAGTTGAAGTCCACAAGTCTTAAAGTTCCCAAGTTTGGACACCCCTAGTATAGTAGTTAGGTTGTTGCAGGGGTGGATTCCTGCCAGTTCTAACTTCTTCTATAGAAGAGGTTCCACAAATCTACCGTGCCGCTTAGAACCGGTTCTAGCTCCCTCCCCCCCCCCCGCCCATCCGCACATCATTAAGATGAAGAGTGAGAGGAGGAATTCTGGGAGTTGAAGTCAAGTCTTAAAACTGTCAAGTTTGAACACCCCTGGGTTCTTTTTTTTCTAAAAGGTTAGGGGTGCAAGGGTCTTGTAACTTGACAGCTTTAAGACTTGCACGCTTCAAATGCCAGAGTTTCTGAGCCAACATTTTGGTTGCTAAGCAAGAGCGTTGTTAAGTGAGTTTCACCACATTTTACAAGTTGGCCATGCCCACCCGGTCACATGGCTGGCAAGCCACTCCCACAAAGCAGGCCACACCTACAGAAGAGGTTCTAAAAATTTGAAACTCACCATTGAGTTTGAACTCCCAAGTTGGCGATTGGGTTGCAACATGTTTTGTCCCCATTCAAGGAGACCTTTTCAGTGTGCTTTGGACTGTGCTTGTCTGGGGGGTGGGGGGGTGGGGTGGAAGCACCAAACTTTAAATACCTTGCTGAATCTTAAATACCTTGCTGAATCCTGGTCTGATTTCAGGTTGTGTGGTTGGCTGGCTGTAGTTGCTGAGTCATAGTCCTTGGTTTTCAAGTACCATCTGTGTGATGTAAATTAGTCCTGGTGTTATTGTTCAGATGTCTTCGGATGATGTCATGGTCTGCCACCTGTTGAGATGACCTTGGTTCCCACGAGAATTTTTTTGTTTTGTTTTAACTGGTAGCCAGTCTATCTGTTTCTCCCCCTCCCTTCCCCCTTTCAAAGTTCATAGCAACTGTGAGGCAACTACGTTGGCCATGTAATGTGGAGGAATCCCCTGGAGAAAACAATTACGTTTGGAAGAGTTAGCAGTAAAAGGAAACCAAGCCATCAAAGAACATGGTGGCTGAACACTATCAAAGCAGTCATCACTCAGATCATAGAACAAGTCAAAGAAGCAGTGCAAGATTGAAAGACTTGGAGAGACTTGGCCTCTAGGATCCCCAAGAGTCAGGCACGACTGAATTGCTATCATCATCATCACCACCACCACCACCACCACCACCACCACCACCACCACCTCCATCTCCATCAGCATCAGCATCAGCATCAGCATCAGCATCTCCATCTCCATCTCCATCAGCACCAGCATCTCCATCACCATCACCATCACCATCAATTTCTGGTAGCCTTCAGGGCATTAATTTCCACCTGCAAAACCAAAAAGGAGGGTTGTACAATCCAGTATCTCCACCACCCTTGAGTTTCACTCCAAGCTTCACTACTCATGTTCCTTGGCTACCCGTCCAGGACACTACCTTATCTCAGCTCTTTTCCATTCCTGTCTGATTTAGATGCAGAGCGATCAACAAGTGGCCGTTTGCATTTATCCTCCTTGAGTTGCCTACTTATTTATTTTGAGCCATCAATATTCCTCTTTTCCGCATCCCAACTCCTCGTGCGCTTCATTAAAAAGATAAATAGCAGGACCCCAGCGACACCCAGAATAAGAAACAAGCCAATCTGGAAACCCCGCAAGATCAGCAGGAAAGTGGACGAAGCTCATTGTTCAAAAGCATTGAGGGGACAAAAGAAGTCTTTACCTGCTGTCTGAAGACAGAAATAAAGAAAAAACAGATGTTCTTAGAAAAGGGGAGCTCATATTTTTTAAAAATAAACTTTTGTAAAAAAGTTCTGTCCCTGTTTGAAAAGAGAAACAGTCTGTTGGAAATCTATTAGTGTACAAAATGCTGTGATTTATCAGAAAAGGATTTCAGCCTGGCCACGACCACATTAGTGAACGTAGTTGACTGGCATTTATTATTCTCTTCTGGAACTGCATTTATTGGTGGTGGGGGCGGGGGAAAGGCACATCAAATCCATTTATTTGGGGGAAAGCTGTGTAAAAATAACACCTTGGGGCTAATTGCATTTAAATTAAGCTTTGCCAAGGCTGGAAACACATTGAATGCTTTCCATACAGCTATTGCACTGCATCATCATTTGATAGATAACATATCACATATCATGTGTGTATAGGGAGGTGGCGGCTCGGTGGCTAAGATGCTGAGCTTGTCGATCAGAAAGGCCGGCAGTTTGACGGTTCGACTCCCTAGCACCACGTTAATGGAGTGAGCTCCTGTTACTTGTGCCAGCTTCTGTCAACTTGGCAGTTTGAAAACATGTAAAAATGCAAGTGGAAAAATAGGGACCACCTTTGGTGGGAAGGTAACATCGTTCTGTGCCCCTTTGGCATTTAGTCATGCCAGCCATGGAGAACGTCTTTGGACAGCGCTGGCTCTTCAGCTTTGAAACGAAGATGAGCCCTGCCCCCTAGAGTCAGGAACAACTAGCACATATGTGTGAGGAGAAACTTTACCTTTACTTAAGAGTCAACAGGTGGGTTGGACTTAAATCTCTTGTGGGCACGAAGGGACTCACGACTGATTATATGTTTACCCCCCCCCCCTCCTTCAGGCTCTTCCTTATCATCTCCTACAGCCAAATGATTTCAATCCTGACTTTGTTTTGTTGTGTGAACTGTTTCTGACTCGCTTTAACCATGTTACTCTTGCCCAGTATGCACTGAACGTTGGAGCAAAAAAAAACTTAACACAAATGAAAGGGTGTGGCGCCTTAAGTTTCTGCATCCAAAATAATTACTTTCCCCTCTCTGACTCTGTTGATTTATGGAATTCATTTGCTTTGGTGTAAATGTATGAAATAGAGAAGTAATTTTATAACACTCTGCAATCCAGCAGGATATGTTGATTAGCAGATCAATTTTGTTCCCAGAGGAAAACAAGGGCAATGATTTCTGTTACTGGAAAGGCATCTCGCTCTCAAATCTCTTGCAAAACTCAGGGGCCACGGTGGTTCATTATTTTGATTAACTCAGTTACTGCTGATTTCTTGTCGTTTTTCTGTGATGGAGTTATGAGGCATGCTGAAATAAAAGTGGGTCAAGTGGGGGGGGAAGAGAATTCTTTATGCTGGATTGATGATTGATGAAGCAGCAGAGAAAATCCTCTTCAGCGAAAACAACTTGTTTTCTTATTGGGGAAAAAAATATCAATGAAGTCAATTCAAATAAACTTCCTCTGTTTTTTATTTATTAAGTTTTTAGGGGAAGGGAGACAATCCTTTACGTGGATGAAAATATCTTATTTTTTTTATCATGATCAATGATGGGATTTCTTTCAAAGCAGAATCTGATTGCCATGTTTATTGTCTTGGTTTTTATTCACCTTGTTGTGGTCCACCGGCGGCTTGCAGAGCTGGCATCAGAGTCAGAGGAGGGTTGGGGAGGAACCTGGGCCAGTCCTGGAGTCTGGGGAAGGCTCGGATGAGGGCTCTGTGTCGGAGGCAGAGAGGGGGCCAGGGCCATCTGGGAGTTATGTGCTGTCTCTGGAGCCTCCAAAATTGGACACCAGCGAGGCAGAGGAACAGGGGGAGCCTGTTCCCAGTGCACACATGTGCAAAGCAGCCAGAAGGCAAGAACAGTTAAAACAAAAGGAGTGACTTGGGAGTAAGGCTTGGAGATGATTGGCCCCTCCCATAAGACATAAAGGAGGAGGAAGCAACTTTGTTCATTTTGGTCGGTTTAAACACTGAAGCTCTGTTTTGACTCTGTGTTCTGTGTGGCTTTGCAAAGCTAATTGGCAATTAAGCCTTTGGCAGCATTTCAAGGGAGATTATCTTGAATGACTGTGGCAGACTTCTGTAGGACTCTTTACAAACATGACTCATTACAGGCTTTGAATGAATATAATTCACAGCTGTTGAAATAAAAAGAGGGTTTTTGGGACTAAGCATGTGCTTTGTACTGTCTCAGGAAGCCTAGGTAAGAACACACCATTTCAAACATCATAAAGTTCTAAGGCAGAAAATTATGGAGGGTTGGTTTGATAACTAAACATCATTGTAGCATTGCCTGTGTACGTAATAATGGGTTGCTGCATCACAAATAAAAAATGCAACAGCCTGTTCCCACAACTTACCATGCTATGAGGAAATAAATCACTTTACATCAGGTTTTATGGTGCAATTGGTGTGTTTGTGTGTGTGTCCCTTTAAGACACTCCTGACTCTTGGAGGCTGCATGTAGGTAGGAGATGAACAGGATGAGCTAGAAGGTGGAGTTAAGTATGTCATCAGTTTGGAATCATCGCGCAGCCACAAGAGACCCAAGTCTCTTGTTTCTCCACAATGATTCCAAACTGATGACATGCTTAACTCCACCCAAGTCTCTTATTAATGCAACAGCCTGTTCCCACAACTTACGATGCTATGAGGAAATTAATCACTTTGCAGCTGGTTGTATGGCATAATTGGTGTGTTTGTCTGTGTCCTTTTAAGACTATCTTGACTTTTGATAGCTACATGTAGGAGATGAATAGGCTGAGCAGGAAAGGGGAGTTAAGTTTGTCATCAGTTTGGAATCATTGTGCATCCACAAGAGACCCAAGTGTCTTGTTGTTAGCTGGAGAGTTGACAGCCCAGGTTCGAAACCCAAGTGCCATGTGACAGGGTAACCACCTATTACTTGCTTCATCTCCTGCCCATCTCACAGTTAGAAAGCATGCAAATGCAAGTAGATAAACAGGTACCACTTCGGTGGGAAGGTAACAGCATTCCATGCACCTCAGTGTATAGTCATGCTGTGGCCACATGATCATGGAAATTGTCTTCAGACAATGCTGGCTCCCTTGGCTAAGAAACAGAGATGAGCACACACACACACACACACACACACACACACACACACACACACACACACACAGAGTTTGATATGGCCGGACAGGGGAAACCTTCCCTTTACTTTTTCCAATGGCCATTTTTCTCTAAAGGTAAAGATTCCCCTCGCACATATGTGCTAACTGTAGGGGGCGGTGCTCATCTCCATTTCAAAGCTGAAGAGCCAGTGCTGTCCAAAAACATCTCCATGGTCATGTGGCCGGCATGACTAAACACCAAAAATGCATGGAACGCTGTTACCTTCCCATCAAAGGTGGTTCTTATTTTTCTACTTGCATTTTTTACGTGATTTCGAACTGCTAGGTTGGCAGAAGCTGGGACAAATAACGGGAGCTCACTCCATTATGTGGCGCTAGGGATTCGAACCGCTGACTGCCGACCTTTCTGATCGACAAGCTCAGCATCTTAGCCACTGAGCCACCACATCCCTTTTGTCTGTGGATTCCTTAAAGTGCTGTTTGGTCATATCAGCCCCCTCTCTTTCCCAATTAATATAAGTCTGCACTCATTTTCTAGAATTACTCCTTGGTCCTTCCTTCTGTTCGTTAGGAAACCTGTTTTCCTTCCCTCCAATGTCTGCACAAATTCCTCTAAATTTTCTGGAGTGTCCTTAAAGTACTAATAAATATATCTGAGACGGACCCAAGTCTCTCAAATGCAGAAATGTCTATTATTTAGCCTGGGTGATGCAATTGCTTATTTATTTTAATTTGCTGAATGAGCCAAGTATTGACCGTTGACTTGATGGATGCATTTTGATTTATGACGTCTTATAAAGATTGTTACAGTTTTTCCCCACACCTTTCTTCCTATTTCTTACTCACTCTACAAGCCTCTTGGAATCTGAGCTGGCAGGCTAAAAATATGGCTTAATTAGCCGCCTTGCATGATTTAACAATCCCTCCTCCTGTTAACATTTCAAGCTGTACAACACCGGGATTAAAAATGCAAAAGGAGCTGAGAGGGTAAATTGTGTAACTGACAGTGACAAACAGAAATCCCAGAGCTGGTAAGTTTGCTGGGAACTTTCCAACTGATCCAGGTAAAAATCAAAGTGGAGAGAATAAACCCTACTGAAACTTTCTACTGGTTTATAGCAGATTAAAACAAAAAATCACAGGGCAAACCAAACCTGTTATTAAGACAAATTCCACTATATGTGGTACCGTGTTTTCCCCAAACTAAGGCAGGGTCTTTTTTTTCTTTTGACCCCCTGAAATAAGCGCTTGGCCTTATTTTTGGGGAGGTCTTCTTATTTCTGAGGTGCAGGAGGTGGTGGCTATGGTCACCTCATGGCTGCTGCTCTGTTGCAATATTTTCAGGGGAGGGGTTTATTTTAGCGCATGCGCTCAAAAGTCTGATTGGGCTTATTATCTGGGGAAGTCTTATTTTGGGAGAAACAGGGCACCTTGCTCAATAGTAGTAATCCTCCTCCTCCTCCAGCTCCTGCTCCTCTGTGTCTCTTTGTAATATTTGCAATGCAATTTTCATATCTTGAATTAGTTTTCCATTTGTTTTATAACCTGTAAGCTGCCCAGTGTCACCTTATTGGGGAGATCGGAGGCATAAAAATTGATTGATTGAAGGATTGAATACGTGACGAATGAGCCAGTTCAATTTAGCACATGATACAGGGAATAGGGACAAGGGAGATCAGTGGCTAAGACACTGAGCTTGTCATTCAGAAAGGTCAGCAGTTCGGCGGTTCGAATCCCTAGCGCCGCATAATGGAGTGAGCTCCCGTGACTTGTCCCAGCTTCTGCCAACCTAGCAGTTCGAAAGCAATGTAAAAATGCAAGTAGAAAAATAGGAACCACCTTTGGTGGGAAGGTAACAGCGTTCCGTGCGCCTTCAGCATCTAGTAGTGCCAGCCACAGGACTCAGGAGAAATCTTCGGAGAGCTGGCTCTTCGGCTTTGAAACAGAGTTGAGCACTGCCCCCTAGAGTCGGGAATGACTAGCATGTATGTGCGAGAGGAAGCTTTACCTTTACAGAGAAAGTAGTTTATCCACCAATATGTATTTCCGTATGTAACTCAATAAAAGAAGCACAGAAAGCAATGCGACTGTTTACTTAATCTGACACTAAATCTTTCCACTTGATTTCTCTAAGCACGCATCTATTGCCAGCTATTCTTGCTTCTCTGCTAAATTGCTTTTCAGCAATTCAAGGATGACACTTTCCCATCCAAATCGTCTTTTTCTTAAAAAAAATAAAAATAAAGGACAATCAGAGGCTTTCATACCTTGATGGGCCCGATAGTGAAATGGGCATTAAGTGTGAAGTATTTTTTATCGCTCCAAGGAAGAACCATTTTCACAATTACATTGATTTTTATCAATGGGATGGAAGGTCCTTGGAAATATAATTATATCCAGCCATATGTAAGAAGGGAACGGCAAGCAATAGACCAGCTTGTTATAGGAGATTAATAGAGAAAATGATGAGAATTCTTTATTATTGGGGGTTGGGGGAATCCACGTTTACATGTGGGAAATATCAGAGCTGAGGTGAGCCAAACCGTTCCCATCATTTTTTGTTTAGATTTTTCACAGCTACTTTTCAGGCTAGATTGCTAGACATTTCTCCTCTCTCAAAGAGCTTTGAGAGAGGAGAAATGTGGCAGGGAATAGCAATAGTACTTAGACTTATATACCGCTTCACAGTGCTTTTATAGCCTTCTCTAAGCAGTTTGCAGAGTCAGTCTATTTGCCCCCAACAATCTGGGTCCTCGTTTTTACTGACCTCGGAAGGATAGAAGGCGGAGTCAACCTTGAGCTGGTCAGGATCGAATTCCAGTCTGTTGACAGAGTTTGCCTGCAATACTGCATTCTAACCACTGGGAAGGAAGGTTGGATGGATGGATGGAAGGAAGGAAGAAAGGGAGGGAGGGCAATAGCAGTAGCATTTAGACTTATATACCGCTTCACAGTGCTTTTACAGCCCTCTCTAATGGGTTTGCAGAGTGATCATATTGCCCCCAACAATCTGGGTCCTCATTTTACCCACCTCGGAAGGAAGGGAGGCTGAGTCAACCTGGAGGCTGGCGAGTTTCGATCTGCCAAACTGCAGGCAGCCAGAAGTCAGCAGAAGCAGCCTGCAGTACTGCACTCCAACTGCTGCGCCACCACGGAATGGATGATCTGTGTACAAGAATCTTTCTTGGAGGTTACAAAATGAAGGCCATTCATGAACCATGGATGTAAGTTGAGATTCAAAAATGGAAATGCTCAGTTTCGGTTGCCAAATCTCCAAGTTCTTCCAGCTCCTGTGCTTTTTGCAGGGCAGTCTATAGTATCTCCCTCTTTGTGGAAACAGTGTTCTTGTGCAGGGGGTCCCCAACCCCTGGGCTGCAGCCCACTACTGGGCTGTGGTCTATTTACAACTGGGCTCCAGGATGGCACACTCGTGTGCACATGCAGCTTGAATCATGCGAGGGGCACGCCAGTGCACACGCACATGCGTGTGCAGCTCCACTTACATTATATGCACACCAGGCTGCCACTCACACAAGTCTAGCTGCACACATGCATGCGTGCCAGGACTCCATTCATCTGGCCAGGTTCCCCCCCTCCGCACCCCCAAGCTGGGCCACCAAGCCACTAAGGTTGGGGATCACTGTTTTTGAGGATATTGTCTGCTACAACGTCCTACCTGTCAACGACTACTTCAGCTTCAACCACTATAATACTTGGGCAAACAACAGATACAAACTCAAAGAAAACTGCTCGAAACTCGATTGCATAAAATGTGACTTCAGCAACAGAGTGGTCAATGCCTGGAATGCTCTACCCGATTCCATTGTTACATCCTCAACAGTGGTGGGTTTCAAATTTTTTTTAGAATCTCTTCTGTAGGTGTGGCCTGCTTTGTGGGAGTGGCTTACCAGCCATGTGACCGGGTGGGCGTGGCCAACTTGTAAAATGTGGTGAAACTCACTTAACAACGCTCTTGCTTAGCAACCAAACTGTTGGCTCAGAAACTCTGGCATTTGAAGCATGCAAGTCTTAAAGCTGTCAAGTTACAAGACCCTTGCACCCCTAACCCTTTAGAAAAAAATCCAGGAGTGTTCAAACTTGACAGCTCTAAGACTTGTGGACTTCAACTCCCAGAATTCCTCCTCCAGTCATGTTGGCTCAGAAACTCTGGCATTTGAAGCACGCAAGTCTTAAAGCTGTCAAGTTACAAGACCCTTGCACCCCTAACCCTTTAGAAAAAAAAACCCAGGGGTGTTCAAACTTGACAGCTTTAAGACTTGTGGACTTCAACTCCCAGAATTCCTCCTCTCGCTGTTCCTCTTGATGATGTGCAGACGGGCGGGGGGAGGGAACTGGAACCGGTTCTAAACAGCACTGTAGATTTGTGGAACATCTTCTATAGAAGAGGTTAGAACTGGCAGGAACCCACCCCTGATCCTCAAACCCCCACAGCTTCAACCTCAAACTGTCTACCGTGGACCTCACCCCATTCCTAAGAGGTCCATAAAGGGGGCATGCATAAGTGCACCAGCATGCCTACCGTCCCTGTCCTACTGTCCCCATTTATGTGTACTCATTTCCCTTGTTCATGTCCATGCTCATCCTTCTGTTATCTTGTACATGTTTGACAAAGTAATTAAAAAAAGATAGACGGATAGCATCTCTCATTGCTGATTTTTTTTTAAAAAAATGCATTCCTAAATATATTTTTATTGAGATAGACTTGAACTTTTTTTTCCGGCGACTCTCTCGCCTTCTGAACATTACTTAAGCCGTGTTGTTTGTTTTAAATGAGTTGAGTTGCTTGCTACTCCAACCGACCACCGCTGTTCACCCTTCAATTTGTTAAGCTGTCTTGGGAGGTGAATCCTTTTAAAAGGATTCTGGAGAGCTTAATTATAATAAAAGAAAAACACACACACACACAAATTAAAAAAAAAAGATGGAAGGCAAGGAGATTTGTGCCAGCAAAGCGAGATGCTGAACGACAGGAAGCCCTTTCAAAATAACGATACGTTTTCTCCGCAGTAGCCCTTGGATTTGCAATTCAGCAAGATTCTTATTTTGAAAAGGTCATATCACTTGGAGTGACTGGGAGGCCTTTGAAAGAACAAGGAGAAATACACCTTGCCAATTATTTTGCAACTTTGACATCATCAACTGCCACGCTCCCAATTGCTCCTGACAGGGTCCACGGGGACAGATACACAAACCCACACGGGCAAATTGAAAGGAGGGAATTGAGGAGGGGGAGGGATACATGTTTTAACTCCACACATTTGTCTGATGCCCCAGACAAACAGGGATAAATAATCAATAGTTCAGGTCCTCTTTGTTGAACACCTTGGCAGGTGGAGAAGCACGGAAGAGTCAAATGAAGGAAAAGGAAGCGATTTGGCTTGCGTTCCTTCAGTTTAACACACCATCCAGATTAAGTGCTGCAATTGGTTTCATGGGCGCAAGCCACAGGATTTCTAATCTTAGGCATTTCAGAATAGAATAGAATAGAATAATGGAATGAGAATAGAATAGAATAGATGTCAGCCTCTGTTTCACTATTTGCTTTCAGCTGCCATTGAAACGAGGAGGGGGCGGTGGTATTTGTGGGGGAAGTTTAAGTACAGGAGAGATTGTAAAAAGGGAGTTTTGGTCTCACCGTCTACTGCGCATGCTGGAGATTAGCACTTGGTGTCGGTCAAGGCCAACCGTCCGCATACCTACCTGATGATGCTCCTTGAAGATGGAACTCACATGACACCTAAGGGATTTACAGATTGGACAGTGGGATGAAGGTTACCAGGGTGAGGGGGTTGGTCACATATTGATATGTATGATTTCGTGTGCTTTTGCCTCAGATCTTGCTTTGCTTAGCTGCTATCTTTTTATAACCAGTAAAAGTACTCTTAATTCTGCAAAATTGAGTTAAGTGGTTTCTTTCTTGGTTACTGAGGTCTTGACAATAGAATAAAATTCTTTATTGGCCAAGTTTGATTGGACACACAAGGAATTTGTCTTTGGTGCATATGCTCTCGGTGTACATAAAAGAAGACAAGATACATTCATCAAGAATCATAAGGTACAACACTTAATGACAGTCATAGGGTGCAAATAAGCAATCATGAAACAATCAATATCAATATAAATCTTAAGGATACAAGCAACAAAGTTACAATCATGTGGTCATCAGTGGGAGGAGATGGGTGATAGGAAGGATGAGAAGACTAATAGTAATAGTAATGCAGTCTCAGTAAATAGTTTGACAGTGGTGAGTGAATTATTTGTTTAGCAGAGTGATGGCATTCAGGAAAAAAAGCTGTTCTTGTGTCCAGTTGTTCTGGTGTGCAGTGCTCTATAGTGTCGTTTTGAGGGTAGGAGTTGAAATTTATATCCAGGTTGCGAGGGGCCTATAAATATTTTCAAGGCCCTCTTTTGGACTCGTGCAGCGTACAGATCCTCAATGGAAGGCAGGTTGGTAGCCATTGTTTTTTTCTGCAGTTCTGATTATCCGTTGAAGTCTATGTTTGTCTTGTTGGGTTGCAGAGCCAAACCAGACAGTTATGGAGGTGCAGAAGACAGACTCAATAATTCCTCTGTAGAACTGAATCAGCAGCTCCTTGGGAAGTTTGAGCTTCCTGAGTTGGCACAGAAAGAACATTCTTTGTTGTGCTTTTTTGATGACATTTTTGAAGTTAGGTGTCCATTTTAGGTCTTGAGATATGATAGAACCTAGAAATTTGAAGGTCTCTTACTGTTGATACTGTGTTGCCTAGTATTGTATTAGTATTTTGGGGGGGGGGAGTTCTCCTAAAGTCTACCACCATTCCTACGGTTTTGAGTGTGCTCAGAAAACATAGTTATGGATGGGAGTTGGGCAATTATTATTATTTATTTAGCTCCTACAAACGCTGTAATATAAACCTCCTCCCCCAACAAAAGATCTCACAGTCACAGGCAAACCAGGTCTGATAATTAACAGAATAACAGAGTTGTAAGGGACATTGGAGGTCTTTCTAATCCAAGCCCTTCTTCAAGCAGGAGATCATTCCAGACATATGGTGATCCAGTCTCTTCTTGAAAGCCTCCAGTGATGAAGTACCCCCAACTTCTGGAGGTAAATTGTTCCACTGATGAATTGTTCTAGAGAGATTTCACTGTGTTCAATGGAAAAAAAAACACCAAAAAACTAGATTAATGCTTTTTAATAGAGATTCTTCCTTTCCATAAGCCTTTTTTCCTGGGAGTGGGTCTCCTCTTTATTATTTTAAACCACTGGATTTGGTTTTGAGGGGGAGGGGAATGGAATTGTTTCCTTGTGTGCTGGTATAAATAACGAAAAGCGTTGAGCGGTTTCCATCTGTTTGATGGAGGAGCTCAAACTGAGCTATTTTTCCAAGCTGCTTCAGAACTGACGTCGCGAAATGGCATAATGGTACTTTGGTGAGGATCCTCTTTTCAAGCTGAGGAATATGACAAGTGAAACCCTAACGCCGCAGATCAAGCTGCGATGCTTTGGCACTACCCTTCTTTCTACAGATTATTTAAATGGGAATGACTTTACATGTCAGCTTAGTGCATCAAAAGCGGAGTCTGCGTATCAACCAGGCTAGTACTCTCCCTTTGATAACCAGGAGATTGAATAATCCGGGACTCTGACGATTGGAAGGCAGTCCCAAATGCGGACGAATAAAGACGGCAGCTCCTGGTCCAGGGGAAAGGTGGTTGCCAAGAGGGATTTGCAGATGATCACAATCAAGAACCCCAGTGGAAGAAACTCTGGCATAAAAGATTATTGGCTTAGGAGGCTGCGTTTGCGGACTTCATCACAGATGCCTGACGCAGACACATCGAAGGCCTTGGAGCAAATCTTATTTTGAGATACAGAAAAAAATGAAGACAAGAGTGGACTCAAGTCACAAAGCATCTGAAGTCCTATGTCAGATGTCAGCAACCTGTGGCTCTGGGGCTGCATGTGGCTCTTTCATCCCTCTGCTGCAGCTCCCTGTCACCCGTCGGCGCCACAATTTTGAGAGGAGTTTCCAGTTGGGGGGTTGGAAGCACCGCGTGCCAGGAGACTCTACGGCAAGGGGCAGGCTCCACAATTGATAGGGCTTTCGGTTAGGACAGTTAGAGGAAAAAGTACGCCGCACTAGGAGGAGACTCTGTGGTGGGGGAACCGGACGTCCGGTTGGCTCCAGAATTGAAAGGGGGAGGGGCTTCCATTTAGGACCTTTGTGGCTCTTTGAGTGTTTAATGTTGCTATGTGGTGGTGGTTATTGTTGCTTTTTTTTTTCTTCTTGCCAGGATAACTTTTGGAAAAATTCAGGGCTGGGGGAAATATGCTTTTTGAATATCACCGCTTGCATTATGGCTGCTTTGGGGGATTAGTCAATGCGATTTTATCTCCTGATATCTTCATCAGGAGATAAAATCTAAAATGATAAACTCCTAAAAAGAGCGCAGAGAAGAGCAACAAAGGGGATTAGGGGGCTGGAGGCTAAAACATATGAAGAACGGTTGCAGGAACTGGGCATGTCTAGTTTAATGAAAAGAACAACTAGGGGTGACATGATAGCATTGTTCCAATATCTCAGGGGTTGCCCCAAAGAAGAGGGAGTCAAGCTATTCTGCTTCTACTGCTGCTTCTGCTTCTCCTCCTTCTCTTCTGCTGCTGCTTCTGCTTCTGCTTCTGCTTCAGCTGCTTTGGCTGCTTCTCCTTCTCCTTTCTTTCTCTTTTTCTTTCCCTCTCTTTCTCTTTTTCTTTCTCCTCCTCCTGCTTCTGCTTTTGCTGTTTCTGCTTCCCTCTCTCTTTCTCCTTCTCCTTCTCCTGCTTCTGCTTCTCCTCCTCCTCCTCTCTCTCTCCTCCTCCTCCTCCTCCTCCTCCTCCTCCTCCTCCCCCTCCTCCTTTTCCTTCTTCTTCTCCTTCTTTCTCTCTTTCTCTCTTTCTCCTGCTTCTTCTGCTTCTTCTGCCTCTCTCTCTCTCTCTCTCTTCCTCCTCCCCATCCTCCTTCTTCTTTTCCTTCTCCTTCTTTCTCTCTCGCTCTCTTTCTCCTACTGCTGCTTCTGCTTCTTCTGCCTCTCTCTCTCTCTCCCCCTCTCTCTCCCTCCTCCTCCTCCTCTCCTCCCTGTTGCATAACCTGGAATTTTCATATTGTATTTGCATCTATTTAATAACACTTGAGTTTTATTACTTCAATTGTTTTTCTTCTTATAATACTGCACCTTCTTTGGGGAATCAAGCAAAACCTTATTTCAACTTCTTCATAGCCGATACTTCCATGGGCTTATGGACAGGCTGCAAACTGGAAGAACTTTGAATGATTTAATGGAGCCAAATACACTCCTTCCATTCACAGTTATTTAATATTCCTCCAAAGGAACTTAAGCATATCAAAGTGAATACAGAGCAGCTGTATTAGAGAACTGCTTTTTATTTTGTTATAATTAGAATACTTAATTGTTTAGAGAGGGAGTTGCAAAAACATTCCCTGTGTACTTCAGGCACTTTGTTATAGAGGAAACACAACATCTTCAGCCAATCAAACAAGTATTTTTCATTTCTTTCTTGAGGCAAACAGTAGCTATTTTATTCCCCCCCCCCCCCCTGAAATCAAGCCTGTTGCTACCAACCATTTAAATACCATCTCTGGTGAAAATGCACGGGGATTGGGGCGCATGCATACAGGGAGCGGAGGGGGATCGCACATACATTGCATTATGGGTTCGGGCATGTGTGCATGCCATTGTGCGCATGCTTGCTTTTGGTACACAATGACAAAAAGGTTAGCCATCAGTGCAATAGAGGGAGAGCGGTAGCCATCCTGGAACTTTCGCTCCCTGTTGGATGATGCTGTGGAAGGTGTCAGAGAGAGACTGTCTGAGCCAGCGGGAGGAGTGAAGGAGGGAATTAGTCTGGAATCTCTACATAGCCACAAGGGAGTGAAACCTGACTCCCCCCCCCCTTATGAACGGTGTTGAACCTTATTTGGTGTGGTCCAGGTGCAAATTGCCAGTCTGAGAAGATTAAAGGCCATGAAGAATTTAAATTCACCCATGAAGAATTTAATTAGCCATTTTATTGCTCATGGCTTTAACCCAGGAATCTTCACAGACTGGCAGTTTGCATCTGGGCCAGGTTAGATAAGGCATTGAAAGAGGGGTCAGATCTTGCCCTCTTGTGCATACATAGAGATTCCAGACTAATTCCTCTTTTGTCTCCTTCAGCCACTCTTTCTCTGACATCTAGTAACTCCCGGCTCAATAAAAACGACTGGATGTGGTTGTATCAGGATAGCTGAATCATGACACACCATGAATCACACAAGGTCAGCGAGAGTCAGTGAAGCATATATGCATACCATAAATAAAGAAACCAATTTTTAAAAGAAGGTGCCAAAAAATCACTGAAACACGACAATATTATTCAGAAGTGTCAAAAATAGTTTTAGTGACAAAAACGAAACTGTTATGGCTCGGCTCCACTATAATTGAACCTTAGAGCTATACTTCTTTTTTTTCCCTTTTCCCTTTCTCAATTGATCCTACATTATTATTGTTGCCTAATGAGCAATTAATGTAAAATCTAATGAAAGCACATGGCCCTTGGATAAGGAAATGCAAGCCTTTTATTTCCCCAGCGGAAAGTAAAGTCTCATATTAAAACAGTCAAAGAAAGAAAGAAAGAAAACTTTTGCAATTTTGTTTTGGTGGGGATTAATGTCAAGCACTCAACTTATTTTATTTTATTTTATTTTATTTTATGAAGCACATACATTGCCTGGATACTGATATTGAAGACTCCTGGCACTGCAGAATGATCTGTTGTAGAATGGAGGCTGCGGAAATATTCAAATCTGATAAGCACAGAAAAGTGTGTTCCTCAAACATGTTATTGGCAAGAGATCCAAATGACACATAATCGAGTGAAAAGTCTGGAAGAAATATTTTAGATCGAACACTAAAGGGAAAACAAGGTCCCCACTTCCAGTAGAAATAGAAATAGAATTCTTTATTGGCCAAGTGTGATTAGACACACAAGGAATTTGTCCCCGGTGCATAAACTCTCAGTGTACATAAGGAGAATAAAATACATTCATCAAGAATAAAAAAGATGCAACACTTAGTGATAGTCAAGGTTACTAATAAGCTATAACAAATCGTACTAGGAAACAAATAAAAACAATATAAATTGAAAGATACAAACAACTTGGTTATAGTCATAAGTGGGAAGAGACAGATACTAGGAAGGAAGAGAAGAATAATAGTAATACAGTCTTATTGACTGACAAATTATTGACAGTGTTATGGGAATTAGTTGTTTAACAGAGTGATGGCATTCGGGGGGAAAACTGTCCTTGTGTCTAGTTGTTCTGGTGTGCAGTGCCTTTTCTAGCGTCGTTTTGAGGGTAGAAGTTGAAACAATTCATGTCCAGGATGTGAGGGGTCTGTAGATATTTTCACAGCCCTCTTTCTGGCTCGTGCAATGTACAGGTCCTCAATGGATTGGTAGCAATTGTTTTTTAATGATCAATTTCTTAATTGTCCATAAGATCTTGTCTCAGAGAAGAGCAACGAAGAGGATCAGCAGTCTACGGGCTAAATGATATGATGAACATTTGAGCGAAGTAGATATGTCTAGCCTAAGAAAGAGAAGGACTAGGGTGGGTAACGGTCTTCAATTATTGGAGGGCCATCACAAAAAAGAGGGAGATGACCTATTATCCAAAGCATCAGAGTGTAGAACAAGAAGTAATAGGTGGAAACTTGTTAAAGAGTTTGGCACTCTCTTAAAATCTGCACAGAGACAAAATTTCCATTTGTCAATTGCAAAAGTCCACAATGCTTGGATCTGCAAATATGCTATTATGATAGATGATGACATCTTTTTTTTTTAAAAAAAATATTTTTAATTGAATTAACATTAAAAACATTGGACATAGAGCGACCTTTCTGCCATTTCCATACATATTTTAGCACAACAAATACAATTTCTACTTCTTGTAGAGTAATCTGATTAACACATCCCTTATCCTCCTTTAATATATATATTATTTATCTATGTAATATCTGGTTCCAATTTTACAGTCCTCAAAATGTTCTGTTCCGACTTCGTTTCCTCATTTCCAACCATTGGCACATTTTGTTCCAAATTTCACAATGTTCTGTCTCATCTCTAGTTTTAATTTCTAGTGTCAGTCTGTCCATTTCTGCCCACATCAAAATTTTGTTTATTACCCCTTCTTCGGTGGGGGTACCTCTGTTTTTCCATTTTTGTGCATATACCAATAAGACGATGGCATCTTAAGTTTCTTGAGAAAAACTTGACGGATATGAAAGCCAATATCGGTTAAAGAAAAGGCAGCTGTGATTTCACACTGTTGTGTACATAATAATAATAGTGATAAAAAGCCATCTTGTGTCCCATCATATGTAATTCCACAAACTGTGCTTTGCACTTGGATATCTTTGCTTGACTGGTGAAGTAACACACCATATAATTACATACAGAGAGAAGACCAAGAGGACTTACCAAGTCATAAAGTTTACTGACATCCTTATATTTCAAAATGCTTTGGGGGGGAAACAAAATCAGATGATCAGTGTGGTTTTTTTCTTCTATCCCTCTGCTCTGTCACTACAACAAGCTCTGAATTAGGGCTAGAGAAAAATAGTTTATCTTCAGCAAGCTTTAGAGGAAACTTTCCCATATACCTTCGCATGAAACAGAGGGGGCAGGGGGCTGTAATCCTGCTTAATGCTTCAGGATTAATGAGATGCAAGGATTAATATGATGAAGTCTGCAAAAGTCTTTGAAGGTTTGAAGTGTAAATTCATGAGTTGCAGAGAACGTAAGATGCAGAGCCAGCCTGATGGGAACATCGCATCAGCTGGAAAGTTTTAACTCTTTTATTGAAAATGCTGAAAGTCCAGTGTATTTAACCCTGGGCTAGGCAAACATTTTATAACCCAGAGTTATATTATTATTGTCTACGCAACATTTCACACTATTCTTTTTTCATATTTGTAGGGGAGACAATTTAAAGAGATAGTTCTAGCCCCAGAAGTTTGAACACAATTCTTTCTTTTCTTCTTTCTTTCTTTCTTTCTTTCTTTCTTTCTTTCTTTCTTTCTCTCTTTCTCTCTTTCTTTCTTTCTCTCTTTTCTCTTTTCTTCCTTCTTTCTTTTCTTTCTTTTCTTTCTATCTATCCTCCTTTTTTCTTCCTTCCTTCCTTCCCTCCCTCCCTTCCTTCCTTTTTTCTTGTTCAACTAAAATTCAAGCTATTTTCAATGTAGTATAACTCTGTCTAACTTTTGAACAATACTAAATAAGGAAGGATGGATGGACGGATGATAGATAGATAGATAGATAGATAGATAGATAGATAGATAGATAGATAGATAGATAGATGATAGATACATGATAGATGATAGATGATAGATGATAGATGATGGATGGATGGATGGATGGATGGATGGATGGATGGATGGGCAGGCTGGCAGGCAGGCAGGCAGGCAGGGAGACGATAGTTTATTTTGTTTTAACCTACTATTTTAGAATTTTAGCTTAATTTCTTAGTTTTAGACATTCTGAGTTTTTTGTTTTTTGTTTAGTCTTAAGGATGTAGTCTGCACTAGTAACAATAATGACAATATTCCGTATTAGTGTTTTAGTGTCTGTTTTAGGTTGTTTCTGCTGTGAAGTTGCAACCTCCCTCTTCCTCCATGGTTTGGATATTTGCTACAAGATCCTGAGGGTTTATGCCCCTCAAATTATTGGAAAGTAACACAATTCTTCAGTCTGGCAACTGAAGCTGCCTAAAGACTTTCATAATTATTAAAACAATTAACGATATGCCTACAGCTTGTTTATAAAATTTAGGACAACTGAGTACAAATAAACTGTAGAGTCACAAATGTGTTGAGATAAGGAGGAAATTCAGAAAGAAGTACTCTCAACTATTACAGTGGGAGGCCTAAAACTATATGAAACCCAGCGGAAATATAGCTAATAAAAAGAATACTCTTGTCTCAGTATGATTAAGATGAAGATATTTAGAATGGTTCTGCCTACTACAATCCAGTGAACAATTATTGATGATGGCTGAGATAAAGGCTACGCGCATGAACAGAGATAGAAAGAGATGGAGATACAGATTTAAAATGTTTTAAATCAAAAGAGCCCTCGATAGGACTGTCCTTGTGCTTTGTGATTAAAATATGCCCTTCCGGCAAGATTGATTCAGACTTTGTATTAGTCATGCTAATTTGAACGAGGGTCTAAAGACAAATAACTTTGTAATGTTTTAAAAAAAACACACCATTAGCCGTAAGAAAGGTGCATTGTGTCCTTCAAAGCAGCTGGTCCATTCCATTGGCTTTTAAATTCCTGCCTTTAAAACATGTTGGCGCTTCCGTTTATTAAGAAACTGAGTGAACTAAGATGCAGTCTTAATGAGTGCTAATGTCACATTCAACATCTTCCAACAAAGATACTGTCAGACCTGCCACCACTAAATGAAAACAATCCTCAGTTCCATTTGTTGAGAAAGGTACCGGTATATATATTGAGCCATGGTGGCGCAGTGGTTAGAGTGAAGTACTGCAGGCTACTTCTGCTGACTGCCGGCTGCCTGCAATTTGGCAGTTTGATTCTCACCAACTCAAGGTTGACTCGGCCTTCCATCCTTCCGAGGTGGGTAAAATGAGGATCTAGATTGTTGGGGATAAGAGGCTGACTCTGTAAACCACTTAGAGAGGGTTGTAAAAGCACTGTGAAGCGGTATATAAGTCTATGGGCAATTGCTATTGCTCTTCCTTTTCTCCTTCCTTCCTTCCTTCCTTCCTTCCTTCCTTCCTTCCTTCCTTCCTTCCTTCCTTCCTTCCTTCCTTCCATATTGTAGGCTAACTCTGCCGACTGCCAGCAATTCGATCCTGGCTGGCTGAAGGTTGACTCAGCCTTCCCTCCTTCCGAGGTGGGTAAAATGAGGACCCAGATTGTTGGGGGCAAATAGATTGACTCTGAAAACCACTTAGAGAGGGCTGTAAAAGCACCGTAAAGTGGTATATAAGCCTAAGGGCTCTTGCTCTTGCTAAATGCAAGAAATCCTCAAGTTACAACAATTTGTTTAGTGACCATTCAAAGTTAGAAGAAAAAAGAAAAAAAAGCTCTGAAAAAAGAGACTTGTGGCCATTTTTCACAGTTACAATCTTGGCAGCATCCCCATAATCATGCAAGCCAAATTCAGATGCTTGGGAACTGGTTCATAATTATGACGGTTGCTGTGTCCCAAGGTTATGGGATCCCATTTTGCGACCTTCTGACCACCAAGGGTCAATTGGGAAGCCAGATTCACTTATCGACTGTGGTGTTTCACTTAACAACGGAGGCAAGGAAGTTCATAAAATGGGGCAAAACTCACTTAACAAATGGCTCACTTAACAACAGAAATTTTGGACTCAATTGTGGTCGTAAGTTGAGGAATACCTGTAGTTTATTAGAGGTCAAGTGTATTGCAGTATTGCAAAGCCAGAACTGAGAATCGCACGCCCAAATCCCTATGTTCTAATTTTCCCTCCCTTAACTATCTCTCAGTGTCGGCCTCAGCATAACCAATCAGATCCAGGCAAGATATTTTCATAATAGGCAGTCCAAGCAGAGTTTGGTGTGTGCCCCCATCCTTCTTTCAGCTGGATGACCTTGAGGCAGCATCTCGTGGTGATACAGAATTTACTTTCATTTCCCCAGGCATTCCTTCCTTTCATTCCTCCTCCCCACAGTTCATGGCCGTCTACCACCACCTGACAGTGAAGCTCAAGCAAGCATAAAGTGGCAGCGGACAGATGTTGAATCCTAAAGATTCACTATTTTGATCATGTTATTAACAAAGAAGTGCTCCAAAAGAGTCTCTCCTTGCAAACTACACGGCATAGTTGCATTCAGAAGACTCCAACTTCCAAGTCACGTACTCCGTATGGAGAATAATTGAATTCTTAAGATGGCAATGAGATGGACCTCCCCAATGCCAAATGACCAAGACAATACTCTCAAAATATAATAGCAGTGTTCCAGTATTTGAGGGGCTGTTACAAATATGAAGGGTTAAATTAATTTCCAAAGCATCAGAAGCCAAGAAATGACGAATGGATGGAAACTAATCAAGGAGAGAACTAACCAAGAACTAAGGAGAAATGTCCTAACAGTGACAGCAATCAACCAGTGGAATGCCTTGCCTTCAGAAGTTGTGGATGCTACATCACTGGAAGCTTTTAAGAAGAGATTTGACCACCATGGGTCCCTTTATTGCTTATTTAAAAGATTCAGTCTTCATTGTTTTTTTTCTGGAAAATCAGAAAGAAATTTCCTGACAGTGAGAACAATTAATCAGAGGAACAGCTTGCCTCCAGAAGTTGCGAATGACCCAACACTGGAAGTCTTTAAGAAGATGTTGGATAATCATTTGTCTGAAGTGGTGTAGGGTTTCCTGCCTGAGCATGGAGTTGGACTAGAACACCTCCAAGGTTTCTTCCAACTCTGTTATTCTGTTCTGTTCTGTTCTATTCTTTCCTGTCAGAAATAAATGTAGATTTATTGTAAACCTATTTTCTGAAGCACCAGAAGCCAAGATTTTTTAAAAAACCAATGGTTGGAAACTAATCAAGGAGAGAGACAACATAGAATTAAGGAGAAATTTCCTGGTAGTGAGAACAATTAATCAGTGGAACAGAAGTTTCCTACAGAAGTTGTGAATGCTCCAACACTGGAAGTCTTTAAGAAGATGTTGGATAATCATTTGTCTGAAACGGTATAGGGTTTCCTGCCTAGGCAGGGGGTTGGACTAGAAGACCTCCAAGGTCCCTTCCAACTCTGCTATTTTATTGTATTGTATTAATCAAACAAACAGAAAAACACATTCATGGCAGTGGTAAAATCTAAAAAAAAATCCTGCCAGTTCTGTGGCATGGCTTGGGGGTCATGTGACCCGGTGGGCGTGGCCAAGTCAATGTCATTTCTTTGCCCTTATGACCTACAAAAAGAAAATATACCAATTATTTTGTGCATTTAATACTTAAATAGAATAATGAAGAATACTTATATAAGAATACTTACATAAGAGCAATAAAAGTTTGTTGCCTTTTCACCCTTGCTGGTAAACGCTGCTACTGCAAAAGGAAGAAAAAGAGCTTTGTTAGCAGAGGATCAGCGATGGGAGCAATACAAAAGCACACAAAAAACAAGAAACTTGTTTTAGCACGAAAACAACACAAAAGCAGCACAACGCAGAAGCAGCTACACCTCACACAAAAGAGCCCCTGCAACAAGCAGAAAACTCACAGAGCCACAAAGAGCTCAAAAAGCAACTTTCACACTTTACACAAAAACAACACAATAGCAACACAACTGGCTTGCACACAACGCAGAAGCATGGGGTGGCAAGGTGTCTATAAAAGCAAATGTCTGATCTTTGTTTGCTAGCACCCATTGATCAATGCTTACAGAATACTTGTAAATGCATAAAATTATAAATATATTATTTAGATATCCACAGTCCAAGATTATCCCTTAGGCACTCTCCAACATTTCATTGCATGTGCAAAATGGGCAAAAAATTGTTTGATTTTAGCAACTGTAAACAGGATAAGATGCTGGAAATCCTGAAATTCTGTGGGAGGAAAAATTGTCCTTATTTTGCCTTCTAAAAATCCCCCTGTGATTTTGTTAACAATGCATTTAGACTTTAGTGTATTCTTTTTATCTGTTACTATAATATTTCATTAGTAAACTTATAAAAACTTCACGATGAAAATTTTTCATTACCTATTTCTGTTGAGCTGGAACCAATTACCATATTTTACATATAAATGTAACTTTGAATAGTGCAAAACCTCAAATAATGCCAGCACTTCCTAGGTTTCATTATGCTCACTAATTAAGACCTAGCTGTGTGTCATAATTTTTCCATTCCCCATATTAAAAATCACATCTTAGAGAGACTCGTAAGGTCATGTCCAGAGGTTTGGATGAGAATGCAATTTTAATGGAGAGACGAACAGAAAAAAGAGAGAAACCATTCTCTATCGGTTAAGGAAGAGGTCTTAAACTTGGCAACTTTAAGACTTGTGGACTTCAACTCCCAGAATTCTCCAGCCAGCTGGTTGGAGAATTCTGGGAGTTGAAGTCCACAAGTCTTAAAGTTGCCAAGTTTGGGGACCCCTAAGTTAAGGGAAGAGGGAGTCAACCTAGTTTCCAAAGCACCTGAGAGCAAGACTAGAAACAATGGATGGAAACTATTTAAGAAGAGAAGTAACCTAGAACTAATGAGAAATTTCCAGGCAGTTAGAAGAATTAATCAGTGGAACAACTTGCCTTCAGAAGCTGTGGGTTCCTGCTTGAGCAAGGGGTTGGAATAGAAGACCTCCAAGGTCCTTTCCAGCTGTATTCTGTAAGATAAGAGGATACAGAATAATAGAATTGGAAGGGACCTTGGCTATCTTCTACTCCAACCCCCTGCTTAAGCAGGAGACCCTATACCATTTCAGACAAATGGCTGTGCAATCTCTTCTTGAAAAGCTCCAGTGATGGAGGACCCACAACTCAAAGAGGCAAGCTGTTAATAGTTCACACTGTCAAGAAATTCCTCCTTAGTTCTTGGATGAATCAATAAGTTCCCATGTGCTACTTTTTGTCATGCTTTCTGATGCTTTAAAAAATAGGTTGACCCCCTCTTCTTTGTAACAACCCCTTAGATCAGGAGTGAAATCCAGCAGGTTCTGGAGAACCAGTAGCAGAAATTTTGAGTAGTTCAGAGAACTGGCAAATGCCACCTCTGGCTGGCACCAGAATGAGGTGGGAATGGAGATTTTGCAGTATCCTTCCCCTGCCATGCCCCCCAAGACACGCCCCCAAGCTACACCCACAGAACCGCTAGTAAAAAAAAATTGAATTTCATCACTGCCTTAGATATTGGAAGACTGCTATCAAGTTACCCCTCATACTCCTCTTTGTTAGACTAGACATTCCTAGTTCCTGCAACCATTCGGCATATATTTTCCCTCATCCTACAAGAATTGGGTGAGGATGATTTATTTTATCAGTACCTCCTGGTTGATAGGATGTGTTTTCAAGACTGCATGTAACAAAGCAGGAATCCAGATGTTAGTAATAGCAGCATGATAAAACTCCAGTGATAATGGAAGAACCAGATCTGAGGTTTGGGGAAAACGGTGCAAGAGTTTGAAAGACCATGATCCAGTTGTAAATATATACTCCTCCCTCTTTCTGTCCTTCGGCTCATCACAGAAAACCATCCAGGCAGAAACCCATATTTTTATTTTTAATGTTACCTTTTTATATTTGTGTTGTATTTGTGCTGATAAATAAATAAAGGGAGACTGGTATGGATCCATTTCAAGCTATTTAGCTCTCATCAGCTAGCCATACCCTTACTGGGATTTGAACCTGGGATGTGTTACATATTAGGCAGATTTGTTACCCACTAAGCCACAGGCTCTCCTCCTTTATCAGCTAAGCCAGGGAAATGGGTATGTATTTGTGTTACAACCCCTGGTATGCCCAAATATGGGAGGGAGCTCACTCCTCCCTCTTTTGTGTTACAACCCCTGGTATGCCCAAATATGGGAGGGAGGAGTGAGCTTTGTTTTTTTTCAATACAAAAAATTGTGTCCACTTTTTTTTTTTTAAAAAAAAAGAGAGAACCTTGAGATGGATTAATTATATGGGGGAAAAATGTGAGGCTCAAGGAGCAACATAAATATATGGAGAATGAATGGGTTGCAAGGAAGGGAAAGTTGTCCATCGGGTGGAATGGATGAGATCTTTAAAAAGAGAACACCAAAGAATTTGTAAGACTAAAAGTTTTAAATAGTAAATAAATAAACTAAAAGTTTATGCAGTGGAGTGTAGATGTGGAAGAAGCAGGATGACTTACAAGGATGAAAAAAAAAAAGATCGGGAAAGAAATGGTACCCGGTGTTGTGGTTTAGCTGTGGTTCATTTCCTTTGTCTTATCTTGGTCATCTCACTGCTTGCCGTGAAAGGGAGTAGTGCAGTGGGGCATGGATGCATGAATAAAATTTAATATTGGCTCTTAACTGGGCTCAGAAGAAACTGAATTTCTGTAATAATAAAATATCAGCTTGGCTTACCAAGCATAACTGTGCTATGTTTGTAAGAGTTTGTATTGTATAAAGTATGTAAATCAGAGGGATTGTCCATGGCTAAGTTGAAATTCTTTATTAAGAGATTACTACAACCATCAGCTAGGCTCTTTTAGCTCCAATTTGCTCCTGGTTCCTCCATGATTAGCTGCCCCCCTCAGTTTATCAATAGCAAAAATTTCACACTGATTACACCAGAGACCCTCTTCAGAAAAGGAATAATTACCGCAGCCAATTGCTCTGGGCAAGAACGTGCTCATTTTGTCCGTGAATCATTGCATTAAAAGAAAAAAAGGTGGCGAGGGGGCTGGGGGGGGGGAACGGGGCAGAACAGAGTCACCATGGGACTTGGATCGCTATATGTGAAAGACGCACACCATCCCGAGTCAGCAGGAGAAAAGGGGCAGCAAACAATACAAAGTGCATTAAGCGGACTAATAAAAACAAAATCAAAAAAAGGCAAGAAGGCTGTAAGATTAGCTCATAGCAATTTTGCAAGATCCGCAGTTTCCTGAGAGATCTGCCAAAGCAGCGTTGTAAGTGAGTATGACACAAATTCTCAGATTGCAGGGAGGAAATTTTTTTCCCTTTACTTCTGAACTAAGGAAAATATCTCCTCCCAGGAATCTCAGAATTTGCCTACAAATAGACTGGACAACAGTTTGATCTGGATGGTATGATGCAGTGGTGGGTTGTTAATTGGTTTACTACCAGCTTGCTCGTACTTGTGCATGTTCTCGCGTGCAGCGCTTCTGTGCATGCGCAGAAGCATCTGCGCAGGTGGGCAGAGCCTCCTGCCACTACTGGTTCGGCTGAACTGGGCCCAACTGGCAGCAGGCCACCTCTGGTATGATGTCTCCTGCTTTGAGCAGATGGTTGGACTAGAAGACCTCTTCCAATCCTATGATTCTATATTCAATGGAACGTAGACTCCTATTTACAACCCTCTCTAAGCGGTTTATAAAGTCAATCTGAGTCCTCATTTTACCGACTTCAGAAGGATGGAAGGCTGAGTCAACCTTAAGCCGGTCAGGATCGAACGCCTGGCAGTGAGCAGTGAATTAGCCTGCAATATTGCACTGTAACCACTGTGCCATCATGGCTAAATTGAAATGTCTAAAATTAAATTGAAATTTCTAAATGGAAATGAAGCCCTATTTAGCCTAGGCGTCCTCTCTAACAACTTGGCTTCCATGAAATTTCTTAGCTTATGCAGCATATGCCTGATTTACATGGTAGCCGTTGATTTATTTCTCTCTGCGATTGCTTTTAGGACATCCCAAAAAGCCAGACAGGAAAGACTCCACTAGAAGAACAGTTGAGCTCAACCAAGTCAAAAGACACTACTGCTCACTATTCTTTAAACCAACAATCTGCAAACTTCCTTACTTTGAGGAATATATAGTTTAATATATATTTGGATTTGCATATGGGTAGTCCTCAATTTATGACTGGGACCGGAACTTCCATCACTAAGGACAGCAGTCGTTAAGTGGGTCACATCCCAGTTTATCTTCTTTCTTTTTTTTTGCTACGGTGACAGTTTTCACTGTCAGGAAATTTCTCCTTACTTCTAGGTTGGATCTCTCTTAATTGCCACCTGAAATTTCTAGTGGAGCACCCAGAGTGCCGATAACTACTGGGACTACCACAGCTGGTTAAGGCCATCATCTTTCAACTTTTAAACCCATTCAGAAACGGAGAAATTGGCTGCGACAGGCCCGATCCGTTTCAATGTGGACAGTTACATTGTGGTCTTCTTTAAATCTTTGTCTTCTATTCTGCTGTCCCCTGCTTGTGCTACTTCAATTACCGTATTTATTCGAGTATAACGCTCAAAATTTTCTACCAAAAAAAGAAAGCAAAGTGTGGGTGCACGTTATAAACGAGGGCTGGGGTGGGGTGGCAGTGGCGAATTGTAAATTGTAAATTTCCGGACTGCAGCCTCGATCCCGGCCTCAGGCGGCGCCGCGCCATGCTCAATAGTCGCAACTCAGCTGCCTGCCGCCTTTCCCCTCCTTTGTCTCCCAGCCAGGGCGGCCCGCCGCCGAGTTGCGACTATTGCCGCCGCTGCTGCCGCCGTTCACAGGACCCGCCTCTCACCCTCTTCCTCCAGTCGGCTGGGACTTTGGAGGTCATCTAGTCCAACCCCCTACCCAAGCAGGAGACTCTACACCATTTCTGACAAATGGCAGTCCAGTCTCTTCTTGAAAGCCTCCAGTGATGAATCTTCCACTACTTCTGAAAGCAACTTCTGTTTCACTGGTTGATTGTTCTCACTGTCAGAAAAGTTCTCCTTATTTCCAGGTTGAATCTCTCCTTGGTCAGTTTCCATCCTTTATTCCTTGTCTGGCCTTCAGGTGCTTTGGAAAATAGCTTGACCCCCTCCTCTCTGTGGCAGCCCCCTCAAATATTGGAAGACTGCTCTCCTGTCTCCCCTGGACCTTCTCTTCACTAGACTAGCCATGCCCAGTTCCTGCAACCATTCACCGTATGTTTTAGTCTCCAGTCCCCTCATCATCTTGGTTGCTCTTCTCTGCACTCTTTTCTAGAGTCTCAACATCTTTTTTATAGTCTGGTGACCAAAACTGGATGCAATATTCTAGGTGTGGTCTTACTAAGGCTTTATAGAAGTTTAGCCTGGATTTGGCATTTTTAATCTGCTGTCCCAGTCCTTCCCAAGGACCCGAGATAGGTAGATGTTAGTGTTTGATGGTATGAAAGGTATGGTCGCAGGATGTAATTATTATTATTAATGTATGTATTATTAACTTATGTATTTATTCATGTAGGGGATGAGGTGGCTCAGTGGCTAAGACACTGAGCTTGTCTAATAAAAAACTTCAGCAGTTCGGCGGTTCAAATCCCTATTGCCGCATAACGGAGTGAGTTCCTGTTATTTGTCCTAGCTTCTGCCAACCTAACAGTTCAAAAGCAGGTAAAAATGCAAGTAGAAATATAGGAACCACCTTTGGTGGGAAAGGAACAGCATTCCGTGCGCCGTTGGCATTTACCCATGCCAGCCACATGACCACGGAGACGTCTTTGGACAGTGCTGGCTCTTCGGCTTTTAAACGAAGATGAGCACCACCCCCTAGAGTCGGGAACAATTAGCACATATGTGCGAGGGGAATTTTAATAATAATAAATAATAAATTTGAATTTATTAGCCGCTCCCTCTCCACACAGGACTCTACCTTTACCTTATTTATTCATGTGATTATTAATATTATGAATTAGAAAGGTAGGATAAAAGTATATTATTAATATTAATGCATTTTTATCCTGCCTTTCCCCAAGGCAGCGATCATCGTTCTCTTCCTCCCCTTCCCCTCCTCACTATCATCTAATTCTTCCTGAAGCTCAGCATTATGTATATTCATTTTACAGTGGTTTCCCCATTTAGAGTCGGTTAAGGCAACCCATTCCTAATTCTTGACACTTCTGCATGTATCCATTCTTAATTCTATGCCCTCTTTGCACCATTCTGTCACGTCTTCTATTTTTTTTTTATAAAAGCAGATAAATTCAAATTTCCTTATGTATTTTATTATCCCCCAGACAGACATTTTTTGTAAACATTTTGTCCTGAAATATGCATTTTGTGCACATCCAGCTATTCTGAGCAAAGAGCCGTATCGTAAAATTTAGAACCCTTTTTTTGTCTTGATCTGCTGGGGACGATGAATCAGGCTGGTTTGCTGAAGGATGAGAACAGAACTAATGCATCTGGCATGAGCAGGAATTCAGATCTGCTTACAGTCAACAAAGTGGAAGGTTGATATGTTTCTAATCAGCTTCATTCTCTGGGGTGAGTTTATATAACAAGGTGTTAAATCTGAGCCCTTCCACTGATGGCTGTGGCAAAACTCCCTATCACCTCAGCCAGAAAAATCTATGGGGATATCCCAAGAGGACTTAGAAAAATCAAGGGTAGTCCTTCCTGAAAACAGAGGGATGGAATCAAGATTACATGAAGTGTTAATATCACTTTGTAACTACTTGGTAAAGGCCCCACTTGGAATATTGGAGACCAGTTTTGGTCTCCACGATGTGAAAAAGATGTGGAGACTCTAGAAAGAGTGCAGAGAAGAGCAACAAAGAGGATTAGGGGTCTGGAGGCTAAAACATATGAAGAACGGTTGCAGGAACTGGGTATGACAAGGATGAAAACATGTTACATACATTATTCACTGAATAGGACATTTTAACTAGCTCCTACGTGCAAACAGGTACCTGCTGCAATAGCGCCTCCTTGCACACACACATCCACTCACGCACAACCAAAAAAAAAGCCAACACACTTCTAGGCTGCAGAAACAGAGGGATAGAATCAAAATCACGTGAAGTGTTAATACCACTTTATAATGCCTTGGTAAGGCCACACCTGGAATCCTGCATCCAGTTTTTGTCATCATGATGTAGAAAAGATGTGGAGACTCTAGAAAGAGTGCAGAGAAGAGCAACAAAGAGGATTAGGGGTCTGGAGGCTAAAACATATGAAGAACGGTTGCAGGAACTGGGTATGTCTAGTTTAATAGAAAGAAGGACTAGGGGAGACATGATAGCAGTCTTCCAATATCTCAGGGGTTGCCACAAAGAAGAGGGAGTCAAGCTATTCTCCAAAGCACCTGAAGGCAGGGCAAGAAGCAATGGGTGGAAACTAATGGAAATGAAGCCCTATTTAGCCTAGGCGTCCTCTCTACCAACTTGGCTTCCATGAAATTTCTTACATTATGCAGCATATGCCTGATTCACATGGTAGCTGTTGATTTATTTCTATCTGTGATTGCTAGTCCAGTGGGTGGAAACTAATCAAGGAGAGAAGCAACTTAGAACTAAGGAGAAATTTCCTGACAGTTTAGAACAATTAATCCGTGGAACAGAAGTTGCCTCCAGAAGTTGTGAATGCTCCAACACTGTTTCTCACTACTGTTATCCCATAAGCTCACAGCATTGTGTGGGTTTGTGCGTGACCCTTATTTCTTAAAAGAAGCAATAGAGAGAGAAAAAAGAGGAGGGGGGAGTGAACGCTCTTTGTCCTCCACTTCAAAAATTGGACAGTGTAACCTCTTGTAGGTTAGATGAAAGAACTAATGCAATTATTCCACTCATTCATGCAAGACCAAGCTCATGTTCCAAATTAGAGGTGACTTGTTACGAGAGACAGTTGGTGTTAATGGCTCATTTTTCACCTGCTGTCAAAGACTGTTCTTTCATTCCTATCCTCCACTGGTGATTAGAGGTTAGCAAAGCTTGTGAGCCTTCTCCCTTATGAACACTGGCGAGAGGCTCTGGATGGGGGGGAAACGTGGCATTTTGAGCTGTAAACTAGGAAGCAATTTAAAAATACACAGACAGACAGACAGACAGACAGACAGACAGACACACAAGGAAGGCCATCTGAAATCACTTCTGGGGAAAACGAGAGGTGTCCTTGTAAGGAATGACCTCCCTCCCGATATTAGAATTAGAATATTAGAATATTAGAATTACCAATGACCTCCGCTCCTTCCAACAGAAGCTCAAGACTCACCTGTTCCGACTAGCTGGCTTAGCTGATTGACAGTTCCATCTTCCACCTCCTGGCAAACATTTTATTGGGGAATTTTTAAGGGTATTTTAATATTTGTATTTTAACTAAGAATTCTACAGTATATTTTTTACCTCCTCCGTCTACGTCCACGTCTATGTCTATGTCTATGTCTATGTTCATGTCTATGTATTTGTATATGGTTTTTTTTAAAACATGACTGTACACCGCCCCGAGTCCTGCCTAGGAAAGAAATAAAAGTTGTTATTATTATTATTATTATTATTATTATTATTATTATTATTATTATTATTATTAAGTCACCAAGAGTCAAGCTCAGTTTGAGGGACACCTTTTTTGGCGGCAGCTGGCGACTTTGATTGATATTGAAACATAAAGCAGTGTTGGACCTGGGGAGTAGAAAGGCACGCTGGTGTAATCCAGACTGAGTATAGTTCTACTTGAAGGAGACTTTGATTTTCTTTTTTTATCATTTTAGTATTCTGTGACCAGCTAACCCAAACTTCAAGCCTGGAACCAATGGAATCCGTGATCTGATGCTGTATATTTTGCGATAGATTCCCAGCTTCGAAATCTCAAACATAAAATGGAAAATACTTTATTGGCAAGTGCTTTTCCAGACCATGTCTTAGATTTTACCCCCCCCCCTTTTTTTTTTAAAGGGAACAAGGAAAATTTGGAATGCCCTTTGGACAGAAAGAGAGGCATTAAGGAGTTGTAGCAGTATTGAAGAAACACCCACAGGTTCTAGTCCATTCTTAGCCACAAAAGTTCCCTGGGAAACTTTGAGTCATTTATTCCCTTTCAGAGGAAATTATGGAAATTATGGTGTGAATTAAAAGAGGAGGAGGAAGTTATAGATGAAACCTCAAGCTCTTGAATGAAAAGTGAAATATAAATCTGCCAATCTTTCTTTCTTTCTTTCTTTCTTTCTTTCTTTCTTTCTTTCTTTCTTTCTTTCTTTCTTCCTTCCTTCCTTCATTCCTACCTACCTACCTACCTACCTACCTACCTACCTACCTACCTACCTACCTACCTATCTTATCTATCTATCTATCTATCTATCTATCTATCTATCTATCTATCTATCTATCTATCTATCTATCTATCTATCTATCTATCATCTATCATCATCATCTATCTCTAGCTATAAAAAACCTTTACAAATATTATAGATGAAACCTCAAGCTCTTGAATGAAAAGTGAAATATAAATCTGCCAATCCGTCTGTCTGTCTGTCTGTCTGTCTGTCTGTCTGTCTGTCTGTCTGTCTGTCTTTCTTTCTTTCTTTCTTTCTTTCTTTCTTTCTTTCTTTCTTTCTTTCTTTCTTCCTTCCTTCCTACCTACCTACCTACCTTATCTATCTATCTATCTATCTATCTATCTATCTATCTATCTATCTATCTATCATCATCATCATCATCATCATCATCATCATCATCATCATCTATCTCTAGCTATAAAAAACCTTTACAAATATATTATACACTTTTTACAAATTTGTACATATTTACAAACATTTTGTAAATATTTACAGACATTTTGTAAGTATTTCAGTATTTACATTTACACCCGCACACACACACACATATGTAAACTTTTTTAGTGTCTGTGTTTATAGGCTTTTTAGTACATGCATTCATCTATTGCTTTTTGCATGGAATTCATATTTATGCTCAGGTCAACATCTGTTTAGCTGGTGAGTGTTGTATATGGTGAGATGGCTAGCTGAAAAAAAATGAAATGAAACAAAACAAAATGAAAATTATGTGCTTATGTGCCTTTTTCAGGAAAGAGGAGAGTCAAGGGATAAACTCATTTTGGGATACAACAATTTGGCATAAAATTATTTACATAGCATCTCCCGGGTTGAATTTCCAATGCAAATTCCATTCTAGGTAAGATAAAGGTAAAGGTTCCCCTCGCACATGTGTGCTAGTCATTCCCGACTCTAGGGGGCAGTGCTCATCTCTGTTTCAAAGCCGAAGAGCCAGTGCTGTCCGAGGACGTCTCTGTGGTCATGTGACCGGCATGACTAAAGGTGGTCCCTATTTTTCTACTTGCATTTTTACATACTTTCAAACTGCTAGGTTGGCAGAAGCTGGGACAAGTCACTGGAGCTCACTCCGTTATACAGTGCTAGGGATTCGAACCGCCAAACTACCAACCTTTCTGATTGACGAGCTCAGCGTCTTAGCCACTCAGCCACCCCGTCCCACAAGAATTCCATTCTAGTTCCTGATAAAAGCTTATTTGATAAGGGATAAGATAAATTCCTGATGGAGGAACTTATTCACAGCCGGAATGATGGGTTAATTTGGAACCTCTATTGATGAGGACTAACATCAGTCTTGCTTCTGAAATCCACGGAGGTATTTGCTCAGCCATCAGGCAAGACACTGGTCTGGCCGTAGAGTCCATTCCTCTGACCCAGAAGTTTCCTCGTGGTCTTCAATCAAATGTCTTTAGCTTAGCTGGTGATAAATCTACCTGTATTGCACCATTGTGCCTTTCTGAAAGGCAGCCCAGCTAACATGATAAGACACCTCCTTGGAACGTAAATGCTTGGAGTTTGTACAGGATGCAGAAAGAATACATCAGGTGCCTTGGTAGACAAGAAAAACAGCTAGATCAGAATGTGACAGCTTGCGAATCCAGGTGAATTCTCATCAGGGGCCTCGCCAACGCACTTGAAGTTTAACTTCCATTGCTAACAATTATGCCCAATTCTCTTTTCAAATCCTGTACAGCTTCATCATTTAAATGTGTCCTAATGGAAGAGAAGTGACCGCTTTGACTATGAACCAGTGGTGGGTTTCAATTTTTTTAGAGCCTCATCTGTAGGTGTGGCCTGCTTTGTGGGAGTGGCTTGCCAGGCATGTGACTGGGTGGATGTGGCCAACTTGTAAAATGTGGTGAAACTCACTTAACAACGCTCTTGCTTAGCAACCAAAATGTCGGCTCAGAAACTCTGGCATTTGAAGCACGCAAGTCTTAAAGCTGTCAAGATGCTTACAAGACCCTTGCACCCCTAACCCTTTAGAAAAAAAAACCCAGGGGTGTTCAAACTTGACAGCTTTAAGACTTGTGGACTTCAACTCCCAGAATTCCTCCTCCAGTCATGTTGGCTCAGGAAATCTGGCATTGAAGTGTGCAAGTCTTAAAGCTGTCAAGTTACAAGATCCTTGCACCCCCAACCCTTCAGAAAAAACCCCAGGGGTGTTCAAACTTGACAGCTTTAAGACTTGTGGACTTCAACTCCCAGAATTCCTCCTCTTGGTCTTCATCTTGATGGTGTGCGGACAGACAGGGGGAGGGGAGGCAGCTGGAACCGGTTCTAAATGGCACTGTAGATTTGTGGAACCTCTTCTATAGAAGACGTTAGAACTGGCAGGAACCCACCCCTGGTATGAACTTACAGTCACAGGAAAAAGAAAGATATATTTTTTTAAAAAAATGAAGACCGGAGGGCAGTTTGAAAACTGTGTGTTTGGGAAACCTGGTCATCGTGAAGAGGATTGATGCGCTACTCCAATCAAACAGCAAAGCTGTTCTGATGATAAATGACTGGCAAAATGTGACATTAAATGCAGGTCCTCAGAGCCTTGATGGCACCCCCCAAAAATAATAGTTTCTAGCTACTCTACATAGGAGAGGAACTGATGGAACTGTCAGTGTCACTTGTTCCTGCCACTTTTAAGGTATTTTATATCCTTGGAAGCCTCTTGTTCATTACCTACATGAGAGAAAAGAGTAATAAGCCTTCTTCTGATCCAGAATAAGGACCCATCCAGTTTAGCAATCAACTTACATCAGCCCGCCCAATAGGTTCTCCTGATGAAAGAAAAATTGCTTTCAATCATTCTCTCTGTTGATGGCATCTGGGGTTCTTGCATTGGCTAAAGAACATAGATCATAGAATAACAGAGTTGGAAGGGACCTTGGAGGTCTTCTAGTCCAACCCCCTGCTTAGGCAGGAAGCCCTACATCACTTCAGACAAACGGCTATCCAACATCATCTTAAAAACTTCCAGTGTTGGAGCATTCACAACTTCTGGAGGCAAGTTATTCCACTGGTTAATTGTTCTAACTATCAGGAAATTCCTTCTTAGTTCTAAGTTGCTTCTCTCCTTGATTAGTTTCCACCCATTGTTTCTTGTTCTACTCTCAGGTGCTTGGGAGAATAGCTTGACTTCCTCTTCTTTTTGCAGCCCCTGAGATATTGAAACACTGCTATCATGTCTCCCCTAGTCCTTCTTTTCATTAAACTAGACATACCCAATTCCAGCAACCGTTCTTCATCTGTTTTAGCCTCCAGTCCCCCAATCATCTTTGTTGCTTTTCTCTGCACTCTTTGTAGAATCTCAACAGGTTTTTTACATTATGGCAACCAAAACTGGATGCAGGATTCCAAGTGTGGCTTTACAAAGGCATTATAAAGTGGTATTAAGACTTCATGTGATCTTGCTTCTATTCTAACATGAATGAACATCTTCTGTTTTGCAGTAGATGTCTTTCCTTTCCCATCTCCAGATTGGTACCACTCTTGGCTTTTTATTCTTCCATTAAATCTCAGAGGAAGACATACTGTATCCAGTTTTGGATACCACATTACCCCAAAAAAGATGTTGAGACTTTGGGAAAAAAGTGCAGAGAAGAGCAGCTAAGATGATTAAAGGCCTGGAGACTAAAGCATATGAAGAACAGTTGCAGGAACTGGATATGGCTTGTCTAGAGAAAAGAAGAATTAAGGGTGACATGCTTTCAGCAGTATTCCAGTATTTGAGGGGATGCCACAAAGAAGAGGGGGGTGGTGTCAACTCATTATCTAAAGCACCGGAGGGCTGGACAAGAAATGATGGATGCAACCTGGAACGAAGGAGGAACTTCCTATCAGTGACAATTAACCACTGGAACAGCTTGCCTCCAGAAATTGTGGGGGCTCCAATACTGGAGGTCTTTAAGAAGAGATTGGATAGCCATTTGTCTGGAATGGTGTGGGGGTCTCTTGTCTGAGCAGAGGGTTGGACTAGAAGACCTCCAAGGTCCCTTCCATCTCTGACCATTAGAGGAGGTTTCTTAGTAGTGATGCCTCTATCCCCTTAAGAAATATTAGAGGACATTGGTGAAATTACCCATCTAACTTTTTTTTTTTGTAAAATCTCCATTCCCTCCCCATGCCAGGGGAAGGATACTGCAAAATCCCCATTTCTTCCTGATCAGCTGGGATTCGGGAGACAGAGAATAGATGGGGGTGGGGCCAGTCAGAAGTGGTATTTACCAGTTCTCCGAACATTTCAAAATTTCCACTATCAGTTCTCCAGAACTGGTCAGAACCTGCTGAATTCCACCTCTGATGTAAGGTCTTCCAACTTTCCTTGAAACAGCTCGGATTTACTCCTTTTCAGCTCAAATTTGAGAAGCTTGGAATCTCTCTCTTTCTCTTACTCACTTTCCTTCCCTCCCTCCCTCCTTTCCTCTTATCTAGCTTTATTTTAAAAAGGATATACTCCAGAAGAGATGATATCTGTAAGTGGACAGAAGAGGTTTTTTTTAAGTTGTACAATTAATGCTCAATATAGCATTAATAAAAGATAAACTATACATGATAAAGTATCTATCTATCATCTATCTATCTATCTATCTATCTATCTATCTATCTATCTATCTATCTATCTATCTATCTATCTATCATCATCTATCTGTCTTTGAGCTTAGCAGATTCCTACTGTTATTATTTATAAAGAGGAAAAAGAAAACTATTGAGAGTAATATAAATACATATTTAATTTCTGACTTACCCCTTCTTCTTTGTGCTCCTGCTGCTTTTCACTATTTATTAACATAAACTTTAGAAACCATAATCTAAGTGTATATATTTGCTTTGCTGTATGATATATAGTTTATATGGATGACTTTTTGGCTTAAATGTAATTAAACCTCTGTTATGTATGTGTGTATATGTATATGTATATGTATATGTATATGTATATGTATATGTATATGTATATGTATATGTATATAGTTGTTTTTGCCATTGTTGCAGTATTGTCCAAGTTTAAGTTCTCAGTTAAATATTGTCTGCATTATGTTTCTTGTCCAGTGGTGTGCAAAATTGAGCATGTTTCTTAGTAGATTATGGTGTTTTTATTGATATATTTTGGAATTATACTAATAAAAAGTTTTCTGATTTCATTTTTTAAAATTTGGTTTTTAAGATTCTCTGCGTGTGTACGTCCCTCCAGTGGTTTTTTTTTTTCAAGTTGCACCAGAATATTTCTTATAGTTCATGGCCCTTCCAACATTTATTGCTCTATGATTTGTCTATTTTGGCAAGTATTGATGAAATTGTATGTCATCTATAAAACATTTTGTACCAGTTTTCTCATAAATTATAGCTTGGGGTAAATTTTTTAGATGTGTGTCATAATTCTTCCCACTCTTATACTAGGATTTTTTATTTTTACAGTTTTGCATCCAATGTATCACATTTTAAAATTTGTTCTTTCTCCATATCATATAAGTTAGAGTTTATAATAGGCACCTTAATGGGTGGTCTTGATTTTGTAAATGCATTTCAAATTCTGTCAGTCTTCTGGATGCCCCTTCCTCATTTTAATTTTCTTTTCTTTTTCCAGCGATTTGTAGGTACATCAACCATTGTATGTTCTGCCTTTCATTAAGTAGTTCTTGCTGTGTCTTTAATGAATTAATAGGGTCTGGATGGACTATATTTGCATAAGTAAATTACACATTGCTTACTGTAATTAATCTAACCCTCAAATCTTCGAAGCTTTGAAGTACTTGGTTGAATTCAGATATTTAGCCCGACCAGACAACTTATTCAACATGACAGAAGTATGGATGTAGTTGTGAGTCTGACAACAACCTGACAATTCACTTAGAGTGAGCACTCTTACTCGTAGGGTCACAGTTCAAGAATGACATTGAAAATATTGTTGTCCATGTGAAATCTGCAAGGTGAGTCTTGACTCGCAACCATAAGTTTATGGTGTGAATGTTGCGACCATTCAAAGTCACAACAGCACTGGAAAAAAAAGGCTCATAACTGGTTTTCACGCCATCTGCAGATCGTGAGAGCCTGCTGCCTCCCCCAAGGTCACGCCTTGCAGGTGTTTGAACAATGCGGGCTGTTCTCATAACAAAAGGAGCATATTCAATTGGACAATGGAATTAACTGAGGGGGAATTGGAATTGGGCAGCCTTCAAATCCATCCATCCATCCAGTGAGGCAAAGCAGGCCAAGATATGTGCTTTTCACTAAGTGTGTAAAGACCAGGAGATGAATATTTCTGTTTGAGAAGGCAAATATTCCATTGTCCTTTGGAGAAGCGAGTTGACCCTTAGGTTAAAACTGGAGAGGAATTCTTGGAAGAATACAAACATCACATAAGATACCCCCCCCCCCAACACACACACAACCCCACCTTCAATCCTGTTCCCAGTTTGGCTATATGTGGTCATGATCTAAGCCAAGAGAGAGGAGTGAGAAACTTGATAGCGTGAATGAAAGAAAGACATAATCATGATAGGTGCAGTGGCTCAGTGACTTAATGACTCTGGAGATGGCCCAGGCGGTTCAAGCCCTAGCTGTGTGTGGTAGGGTGAGAGATCTCCTCACTTGCCTTAGCTTCTGCCCACCTAACAGTTTGAAACACATTCTGTGCAAGTAGATAGATAGGTACCACTTTGATGGTGAGACTAGCTAGTACTCTGTGCAGGCAGTCAGATTCCTGATGGCTCTGAACCTTCCTGGTTGCAATGCCCATTTGCAAGGCAGTTCTGGGAAGGGAGGGAGGCTTGGGTGATGCTGCAGGAAGAGCCATTTGTCTTTCTCACTGGTGCGATGCCAGCTTGCCCTCAAGTGGCACACCCTTGGAAAGCATGCATGCATGTCTTATAACAGGGCCGGTACCTTGGCAAGCCAAACTACTACTCTACAATACCACTGTGGTCTTCTAGCTACTGTAACAATGCTGTATGCTAATAATAATAAAAAATAAATAACACAATAGTTTTAGCTACCATTGCTGTTCCAGGATCTGCAGATGGGAAGCATCCAGTGGTGCAATTCAGCCAGTTCTAACCGGTTCAAGTGAACCGGTAGCGATGGTGGTGGGAGGCTCTGACTGGATGTCATCAAGTCCTGTTTTTGACACTCTGCACATGTGCAGAAAGTCCTGCACATGTGCGGAGGTTGCGTCTGTGCTCACATTTGCGAACTGTTAGCGAAGCAGTGGTGAAATTCAAATTTTTTTACTACCAGTTCTGTGGGCATGGGTTGGTGGGCATGGCAGGGGAAGGACACTGCAAAATCCCCATTCTCTTCCGATCAGCTGGGACTCGGGAGGCAGAGAATAGATGGGGCGGGGCCAGCCAGAGGTGATATTTGCTGGTTCTCCGAACTACTCAAATTTTCTGCTACTGGTTCTCCAGAACGGGTCAGAACCTGCTGAATTTCACCCCTGGAAGCATCAAACTAGGCATGACTCAACAGGTGCCCATTGGAAGTATCTTTGCAGCCAGGCTTAGTTACTCAAACTCTACTCCTAACAGAAACAGACGGAAGACCCCTGCTTCTATCTGCTTGAATTAGAGCAATATTTAGAGGGTGAAATTATCTCTCTTTCCTGTAGGATAGGCTTAATGAGTCCCTTGAAAGATGTTCTTTTGTTGCAGCATACATATGGAAGGCAATATTCATTTATTTGAAGGTGGAGTCCCACTTTTGAGCTAATGTAGCTCTTATTAAAGAGGATTAGGGAAACTAATCAGACCCAGTCACTTCAGAGAAAGGTTGATCAACGATGCTAAAGAGGTTGCGGAGTAGGAAAACTGCCGGAATGAATTGCTTTTTTTGTGTGTGTGTGCCATGGTGATTCCCCCCCACCCCCGCTAATTTAAGTTCCTATTTTTTAGAAGTTGGCAGTTGAGTAAATCTATATAGATATTTTTTGTTATCGGGATGTAATTATACATCTGCAATGTCCTTATGCAGAGTAGCAATCCTGTGTTAAAGTTGGACAGTCACTGACTCGAACCAATTCCTTACATGTGAAGAAGGGAGGACCATGTTAGGATGATTCGGAATTGATCCAAACCAAGCAAACATTTCAGTATTGAATATCGTCAACTTTGTTAAGGACCTGAAAAGAAGAATTGCATTTATACGGGGTTAATATGTCTGTCTTCCTTCCTTCCTTCCTTCCTTCCTTCCTTCCTTCCTTCCTTCCTTCCTTCCTTCCTTCCTTCCTTCCTCCCTCCCTCCCTCCCTCCCTCCCTCCCTCCCTCCCTCCCCCCTGCCTGCCTGCCTGCCTCCCTTCCCTTCCCTCCCTCTCCTTCCTTTCTCCCTTCCTTCTCCCTTCCCACCCTCCCCTTCCTCTCTTCCTCCCTCCCTCCCTCCCTTTTCTCCTTCCTTCCTTCTTTTCTCTGTCCTTTCTTCCCAACTCTGTTTCCTTCCCTCCTTCCCTCCCTCCTCTCCCTCTCCTTCCTTCCCTCCCTCTGTTTCTTCCCTCCCTCCACTTCCTTCATTTCTTCCCTCCCTCTCCTTCCTTCCTCCCTCCCTCCTCCCTCTTCCCTCCTTTCCTCCCTTCAGAGCATTATCACTTTTGAAGCCTCAAAATGCAAGGTTATCCTAAGAAACATTTAACCGAATTAGAAGATAAAGATTTTGCCATTCCCTCTCAAAATTTCAAAACCAAAAGTCCCAAGCCACCAAAATATATTAAACTCTTGTTCACCATTATTTCCTTCTGCTGGAGGAGGGGGAGAGACTTTGAACAAAGCTGTTGCGATTTTTTGTATCAGTAGCTATCACATCATTTATTACTTTTGCCTTACTTCTATTTGCAAATTTAGCTTTATTATATGTAAGAGAGCAAAAGGTATTGTAGGAAAAGAAAAAGAAATGTAAGCAATCAGAAAGAAATGTAGACAAGCAAAAAAAAAGGTGAACAGTGAAGCTATTCAAGAATTGAGTTAGGACTACTTAGGTACTTTTCTAACTTTTGAAGCCTTTATCCTAACTGACTTTTGAGTTGCTGTAAGGCTCACTGGGACGCGGTGGCTCAGTGGCTAAGACGCTGAGCTTGTCAATCAGAAAGTTTGGCAGTTTGGCGGTTCGAATCCCTGGTGCCGCGTAATGGAGCGAGCTCCCATTACTTGGCCCAGTTTCTGCCAATCTAGCAGTTTGAAAGCATATAAAATTAAAGTAGAAAAATAGGGACCACCTTTGGTGGGAAGGTAACAGCATTCTGTACACCTTGGGCATCGAGTTATGCTGGCCACATGACCATGGAGACATCTTTGGACAGCGCTGGCTCTTCGGCTTTGAAACGGAGATAAGCACTGCCCGCTAGAGTCGGGAACGACTAGCACATATGTGCGAGGGGAACCTTTACCTTTACCTTTAGGATTAATGAGAGAGTAGTAAGAAAACTCTGAACTGGTTCATGTATTACAATAAGTCATATGGTTTTGTTAGATTTTGGCATATTGTATTGTATTGTATAATATGCCACTAGAAATTCTAGTTGATGATTTTAAGGAGATAAGATAAATGTTCAGCCAATTCTGGTTCATTCATTAATATATGATTAAACAGCTTATGTCTTAGCAGCATGTCTGAATCCAGTGTGTGTGTGTGTGTGTGTGTGTGTGTGTGTGTGTGTGTGTGTGTGTGTGTCCGTCCGTCCCTCCTTGAGCATCTTGGAGAAAGGTAGGATATAAATAGAGTAGATACACCAGGCTGCAGTTTCTTGTGCGTTCTCCATCTTTGATGGATGTCTGAATGAGAATGCAGGGATAAGCAGTCAGGTGTCTTCCAGATGCCTTCAGTGACAACTCATAGCCACCAACCATTTGCTGAGATTGAGAGTTGAAGACCAGGGGAGACATGATAGCAGAGTTCCAATATTTGAGTGGCTGCCCCAGAGAGGAAGGGGTCAGGCTATTCTCCAAAACACCTGAAGGCCGGACAAGGAATAAAGGATGGAAACTGACCAAGGAGAGATTCAACCTGGAAATAAGGAGAAATTTTCTGACACTGAGAACAATCAACCCACAGAACAGAAGTTGCTTTCAGAAGGTGGGGATGCTCCATCCCTGGATGAATCCTAAGTTGCTTTAGCAGAGGGATACAATCAAGGTCAAGGGATCTACAAATCCACTCTGTAAAACCTTAGTAAGACCACATCTAGAGTACTGCATCCAGTTTTGGTCATCACACTATAAAAAAGATGTTGAGACTCTAGAAAATGTTCAGAGAAGAGCAACAAAGATGATTAAGGCACTGGTGGCTAAAACATACGATGAACAGTTACAGGAACTGGGCATGGCTAGCCTAGTGAAGAGAAGGACCAGGGGAGACATGATAGCAGTCTTCCAATATTTGAGAGGCTGCCACAGAGAGGAGGGGGGTCAAGCTATTTTCCAAGGCATCTGAAGGTCAGACAAGGAATAATGGATGGAAACTGACCAAGGAGAGATTCAACCTAGAAATAAGGAGACATTTTCTGACAGTGAGAACAATCAACCCATGGAACAGAAGTTGCCTTTGGAAGTTGTGGGAGCTTCGTCACTGGAGGCTTTCAAGAAGAGATTGGACTGCCATTTGTCAGAAATGGTGTAGGGTCTCCTACTTGGGCTGCGGATTGGACTAGATGACCTATAAGGCCCCTTCCAACTCTGTTCATCTGTTAAAATCTGAGTCACTTGGAGGTCACCTGGTGGCCGACTCCAAGAGATGGAGTTTCATCTTAGAGTCTTTGCTGGCCAAGGATCACGTGGAACGGTGGAATGCATCAATTGAGAAGAGCCATTTTGCTGTGCCTGATTCCTTGGAGACATGTGTCATCCCTTCCACTTTAGGATTTTGCTAGAGGCTTTGCCTTCCAGTAATATGCTTTATCAGTATTGTTATTTAATTTGATCGGGGGGGGGAGAGCTAAAGTACTATTGATTATTCTGCCAATATAAAAATAACTTAAGCTGCTAACAATGCATGCTTCCCAGCCATAAAGAGGAATGCATAATTCATGATGTGAAATCTTCAACATCAGCCCAAATGTTTAGAAGGTTCAGATTTCTAAAAGTCATTATAAGAAGGCAATTGCTCGGGAATGAATTGCATGCTTCAAACTTGCCAAGAAATTTACGATCTGGAGCATCGTCATTCAAGGGATTCTGTTCTGATCGAGGCTTCCCGAGAGCATGAAGCAACCTCCTTGCCCCAACAAAAAACCCTTTGATTAATTTAGTTTGAGTTCTGCTCATTCACATCCAGCAAAGTCTTTCAAGGGAGGATTTACAGTCACAGACCTTCTCTGGCTTGGAGAGCTGCCAGGCTGATATCTGCAAAACGTGGCAAGGAGTCTCGGAGCATCACAAACCAATTAAGTGAACTAATTGTCTCCTGCAAACTCCACTCCCCTTTTGCTCCTCTTTTATTTCCTTTGGGAGGGGTCATTCATTGTCCACCTGTGCCTTTACTCCTGATTCGGGCCCTTGTTCTTTAATTATACCCTTCCCCTGGCAGCTCTACACATGTGCACATCAGGAACAGGCTCCAGCTGTTCTTCTGCCCCACTGATCTCTGCCTCTGAAGACAGCTGATAACTGGCATACGGCTCTGGCCCCATCTCTGCCTCTCATGCAGAGCCCTCATCAGAGCCTTCCCCAGACTCTAAGACTGGCCCATGTTCCTCCCCTCAACCTCCTCACTGTCTGAATCTGCTGTCAGCTTTGCTGGCCACTGGTGGGCCACAACAGATTTCCTCCTCAGAGCTTTAAAGATTGGATTTGGAAGATCGGAATTTCACTTTCACTAGAGGGAACAAGAAAGACAACTTCAACCAAATTCATCCCAGCACAGTTGGCATGCGTTGAGGAGTAGGACAGCTGCTTTAGCCCAGAAAGAATAGCATCTCAGCCCTTCCTGGAGTTAAGGAAAGGAGATAAAAGACTTTCTTTCTTTCTTTTATAAAAAAAATTATTCTGATGAGTTCAAAGAAACTGGGGAAGTGGCAACGAGATCTCCCAGAGAAGTGATAAAAAAGATGAGAAAGTTCTGGATGATGGTGAATTAATGTGATCTGGGACAGCAGGACAAAAAAAAATCAAATAAAAGGACAGAACTCTGTTAGAAAGGTGATTCACGATGGAGAAAAAACATCGTGTGGAATTGTGATTGTGTCAGGGTTCCGACCGATGCCCTAATTAAATCATGAGCCTCGAACCAAGCTTCAAAAGAATTCCAGTTATTTATTAGAAGCTTCATGTTGGCATGTTCCAAGTGAAACCAACTCTGATCCCACACAAGTTACGGCCCAGGCTTGACCCTGTTTTCCCCCTCCACCCCCAGGGTGTGTCATCAGTCACATTTGCCAATGAAGCAATTTGGTAGAGATCAATTTGGTGGTAGAGATCACTCCCCTCTTGCCACTGTGGGTAACCCCGGGAGAAAGCCTTGACAGAGATATGTCTGGAATGTGCTTTTCTTTTTGGCTGCCGTACTGCTTCACCATAGTTGCTAGTTCGTTTTCCCACCCACCCCTTTGCTTATGGCAACTCGAGAGCAGGCCAGGGATGCTTTGCGAGTTGGCAGATTGTTAATTCCTAAGATGTGAAGTTGGTCCATTTGATGCAGTGTTCCCAAAGTTGTCTACTGTTTCATCCTCAGCGGGAATATTTCAGACTTTTAATTCAATGTCTCTAGTGGGAAAACAGGATGGTTAGATCAGTTAGAACCTCTGCTTGATCTGGCACAGTTCTTTTGGAGGCCTATGACTCTTGTTGACTTCATGAAGACATCCATGCAGTTTCCTTGCCTATAGAATAGAACTGGTTGGCCATTCCTTTCTTTGAGGAAGCTCTTTTTTCAGTCCAGTCTGCTAGTAGCTCTGATATTAACCTGCTGGTGTTCCATACAAGGTCACATTAGACCTAATCCTGCTTCAGCTTGATGGAGGTTAGCCTGAGATTAGCCTCGTATGTATCATCCCAAGGCCTGTTCAGCAGAGGGGCATCAATGGGCTGTCAACTGCATATGCCTTCCTCCTTCCTTCTCTCCCTCCCTCGTATTTGCAATTACCAAAGTGCCAGGATTGACTGTATGAAAGAGATGGGCAGTCCTTAAAATAGGATAAATAAAAATAGGTATGCATTTCAAACTGAAATTGGTTCGTGATTGCAAGCCAAGCATCCCTTTTTGTCCTTCTCTTTCTCCTTCTCTTTCTCCTTCCCTTTCCCCTTCTCTTTCTCCTTCTCCACCTTCTCCTCTTCCTCCTCCTCCTCTTTCTCTTCCCCTTCCCTTTCTTCTTCCCCTTCTTTCTCCTTCTCTTTCTCCTTCTCTTTTTCCTTCTCCTTCTCCTCCCCTTCCTCTTCCCCTCCCCTTTCTTCTTCCCCTTCTTTCTCCTTCTCTTTCTCCTTCTCTTTTTCCTTCTCCTCCTCCTCCTCCTCCTCCTCCTCCCCCCTTCCTCTTCGCCTCCCCTTTCTTCTTCCCCTTCTTTCTCCTTCTCTTTCTCCTTCTCTTTCTCCTTCTCTTTTTCTTCTCATTCCCCTCCCCCTTCCCTTTCTCCTTCTCCTTCCCTTTCTCCTTCTCCTTCTCCTCTTCCTCCTCCTCTCCTTCCTCTTCCCCTCCCCTTTCTCCTTCCCCTTCCTCCCTCCCTCCCTTTCTCTGTTTGCAACCTATAATCAGCAAGACTCTGAGTGGTCAGCCATAAAATGAGATAAAGGCAACCAACGGGAAATAAAACAACTAAGAAGAAAATGCACACATATAATTGAAATAACCAAAGTATTGACCTCCGTAGAAGCACATTAGAATAATACAACTTTTCCCACGTTGCAGGATGCAAGGCAAGTAGAAGCATGTTTGAAAACCACTGCTGAGAAGATCTATCCCTTAGTCCAGGCCCCATGTGCACCTGAAGGGAAGTAAGTCTCACAACATAATCCCTCTGGGTGACGTTCAGGCTAGATAAGGAGATTTAGGTCTTTCAAGATGATGTCGAATGTGGCTTCTGGGTTATTTTTCAGGACAAATAAGCAGCCAAGATATCGATCAGCTTGAGACCTCTGGTTTACGAACGGTCCCCCTTGTAATCTAAAAAACTGCAGATGAAGAGTTGGGAGACATTGCCCTGTAATCCTCAAAGGCTGAGAGGAAACCGCTTCAGCACAAACCACAGGCTTCTCTCATTGAAAACCTGCCTGCCCTTCGTACACAAGAACTGTAGATTTTAAGGGTAGCGAATAGCTACGTTTCCCTTTGTCAAACGTTATTTGGGGAGACACATTCAGTTGCTGAGGCCAGGAGGTTAATGAGGTCTTCCTTGCTTCCACAGAGCCGTGATTTATTTCTCATCCTTTCCACTTGGTATAACTATTCTGTCTCTTCTGGATCTGCTCCCTCTCCAAAAAGTATTAATCAATCCAATGTTTAATCTTCAGCTTTGCCATCCGGATGGATAGAGAACACCATAACAAATGTCTAATGATTCTAGCTAATGAAGTTTCCCTTGTTAAATCCAAAGCAATATTAACAGCCCCACTTCTACAGGCCTGGGACTCGGGCATATGTGGGATGCAATGAGTTTAACAACTGGTTCTTGTGAGTCCGCGCTTTGTGTGCGAATGTTTTTAAACTATTGCTTGCCAAAATAATTTGTACCCCCCCAAAAAATGAAACCAAAATCTAGATAAAAGCAGTGATGGCTTGTTGGCTCTTTGCGAGCTGAAATGACAAGGATGAAAACATGTTACATACATTATTCACTGAATAGGACATTTTAACTAGCTCCTACCTGCAAACAGGTACCTGCTGCAATAGCGCCTCCTTGCACACACACATCCACTCACGCACAACCAAAAAAAAAGCCAACACACTTCTAGGCTGCAGAAACAGAGGGATAGAATCAAAATCACGTGAAGTGTTAATACCACTTTATAATGCCTTGGTAAGGCCACACCTGGAATCCTGCATCCAGTTTTTGTCATCATGATGTAGAAAAGATGTGGAGACTCTAGAAAGAGTGCAGAGAAGAGCAACAAAGATGATTAGGGGACTGGAGGCTAAAACATATGAAGAACGGTTGCAGGAACTGGGTATGTCTAGTTTAATGAAAAGAAGGACCAGGGGAGACATGATAGCAGTCTTCCAATATCTCAGGGGTTGCCACAAAGAAGAGGGAGTCAAGCTATTTTCCAAGGCACCTGAGGGCAGAACAAGAAGCAATGGATGGAAAATAATCAAGGAGAGAAGCAGCTTAGAACTGAGGAGAAATTTCCTGACAGTTAGAACAATTAATCAGTGGAACAGAAGTTGCCTCCAGAAGTTGTGAATGCCCCAACACTGGAAGTCTTTAAGAAGATGTTGGATAGCCATTTGTCTGAAGTGGTGTAGGGTTTCCTGCCTAAGCTGGGGATTGGACTAGAAGACCTCCAATGTCCCTTCCAACTCTGTTATTCTATTCTATTCTATACAGTCTCAGTCCCTCCCTCCCCCCTCCCCCCCTCTCTCATTTAAATTCCAAAATTGTTCCTTCAAGTGCTTTATAGTGTCGGAAGGAATGAAAGTGGGTTCTCCACAAAGGAACATTTTTTTTAAAAAAATAACTAACAAATATACTTTGACGTTGATCCTCAGTGGAACAAGCTAAGATTCTGGTTAATAATTCACATGAAATAACACTTTTAAACAGATGCCTCTTCTGATAGGGTGACAGGTGAGTCATTCTCCCTTCTAGGGGGGTTTCTTTGAAGGTCAGAACTAAATAACTAAATAACATGTCATGGAGAAAAGCATAATTCATCGCTTAACCCCAGGTACGGATAACATGCTTGTCTGGCTGAAAGAATCTTATCATTGTCAACTCCGGCCAGCTCAGAGGCCAGAGAATTATTACTATTCTGCAGTTCCGTTCTCAAGTGCTGAGATCTTTGTGTGTGTGTGTGTGTGTGTGTGTGTGTGTGTTTGTGTGTGTGTGTATTTGTGTTACAACCCCTGGTATGCCCAAAGCTAAATAGCTTGAAATAGATCTATACTAGTCTCCCTTCATTCATTTATCAGCACAAATACAACACACACACACACATTCAAAGGTTTTTTTTTCTAATTTTATTTTTTAGACAAACAAGACACAAAACATAAAACCATCTTTCATTACATACAGCGTGTCGATTGGTTACAAAGTTTTTGTGTGTCCTTTCCATAGTCATTACTTGCAATTTATATAAAAACACATGTTATCAAATCCGAAATATTCGTCCTATTGGCCATTCTGGAGACCACCACAATGTCCAGATGTCTTTATAAGTTGTGGCCCGCTGGCAGGAGAGTCGGACAGTGAGGAGGTTGGGGAGGAACATGGGCCAGTCCTGGGGGCTGAGGGAAGCTCAGAGGAGGGCTCTGCTTCAGAGGCAGAGAGGGAGTTAAACTGCAGTGGGGCAGAGGAACAGCTGGAGCCTGTTCCCAGTGTGCGCATGCACAGAGCTGCAGAAGACAAGAGCAACTAAGAAAGCAGAGTCGACTTGGGAGTAAAGCCACACTTTGGAGGTGATTGGCCCCTCCCATAGGAAACAAAAGAGGAACAAATGGGGAGGGGGATTTTGCAAAAAAGAATTCGTTCATTCGGTCCGGAAAGTTCTGTTTGTGATTATAAGAGACTCTGTGCCAAGTTTTGCTTTGCCCTGTGTTTGGAAACTAGGTATCTGGCAGCGCTCCAAATGAGATAAGGTGCATGGGGATAAATATTCTTCTGAAAGATTGTTTACTAAACCTTGCTTATTGTGAATGAAAGGAATTCACAGTTGTGTAAATAAAAGAGGTTTTGCAGGGACCAAGACTTTGCTTCTTGCTTTCTAGGGATGCCTGGGTCAGAACAGAATCTTTTTCAAAATATTGTAATGCAGAAGCGCATATTTTTTTTTCAAAAAGGAGAAAATAAATAGTGAGAACAATGTGTATATTGCAAAAATGGCATGGAGAGATATGTCTTTTTCAGCATTCACTACATAGATTTTATTATTAATCATCAGACTTATAATATTTTTAATGCCAAAAATATGGTAGGATACATAAGGGACGGATGTGCCATTCTAAAACGCCAGCAAAATGAAATAAGATAGCCATACTCCTATCCAAGAAGGATCAAATAGAAAAGGAGAAGCTAATTAATTAGTTTTACTAAACCCAAATTAATTAAAATATTTTTTGTTCGTTAATTTGCAGAACTGGGAAGCAAACTGAAATTGAATTTCACAGATCATAGTAATTTTGGAAAGGTGAAGAGCAGCTAACCAATTTCATTGTATTTAAGTACAATGACAATAAAGATTATACTACTATAACAGCAAGTGTACATATTCAAGCTGAGCTTTTTTTAAAAAATTGCAGCACGCCAATAGACAAAATCTTGCCAGACTAAAGCACACACTGCATAACTGTCTGATAAATACTGAGGAAAAATTAGGGAGGATCCTTTCTGTGCTTCTTTCTGATGTTTCTCTTTACTCCTCCTCCTTGTAACTGACTACTAACTCTCAACCGCAGCCACCTGAAGATGTGTGGACTTCAACTCCCACAATTCCTCACGCAACATGGATGGCTGGAGAATTCTGGGAATTGAAATCCCCACATCTTCAGGTAGCCAAGGTTGAGAAACTACCAGATCCCGCCACAAAAAAAGCTTTCAATCTAAATTATGGCTAGTGGCACCAGAAATTGTAATATATAATAATAAATTGTAATCTTTCCATCCAACCCAGACTGATTTGCCCTTTATTAAAGCAGCCATTAACGAACTTTCCTATTGTTGATGCTAGCTCTAGAATCTTTTCTTTCCTCCTCCTCTTCCTCCCCCTCCCCCTTCCCTTCCCATTTATCAAATTTATATGAAAAGACTAGACTAGACTAGAATAAAGCTTTATTGTCACTTTAAGTGTACACTAATTGGAATACATCAAAATGAAATTTCATTGCATTCAGCTCTCAAAATATAGCCATTATGCATTTACCTGCACACACACATATATGACACAGGGGGGTTATGGAATAGAGAAGACCTGGATGGGGGAGGAAGAGAAGGAGAATGGAGGGGCTCTTGTAGTTTCTTTGATGCTCTCTGAGCTTGATTGTTTTTCTTTGCAGACATTTCATGACCCAACTAGGAAATATCATCAGTGCTAGAAGGCAGTGGCGTTATGGAATAGAGAAGAAAGAAAGGATGAGGATGAGGATGGAGGGTCTGTTGTCTGTCTTTGATGCTCCCTGAGCTTGGTGGTTTTCTTGCAGACATTTCATTACTGATGAGGACTACATCATCAATGCTCAAAGGATAGAATAACAGAGTTGGAAGGGACCTCAGAGGCCTTGTAGTCCATCCTCCTGCTCAAGCGGGAGACCCTTCACCATTTCTGACAAATGGCAGTCCAGTCTCTTCTTGAGAGCCTCAAGGGATGAAGCTCCCACAACTTCTCTTCCATTGGTTGATTGTTCTCAACCAGGGGTTAAGCGATAAATTAATTCTGACCTTCAAAGGAACCCCCCCTAGAAGGGAGAATGACTCTCCTGTCACCCTATCAGAAGAGGCATCTGTTTAAAAGTGTTTTTTCATGTGAATTATTAACCAGGATCTTAGCTTGTTCCACTGAGGATCGACGTCAAAGTATATTTGTTGGTTGTTGTTTTTTAATTGTTCCTTGTGGAGAATCCACTTTCATTCCTTCTGACACTATAAAGCACTTGAAGGAACAATTTTGGAATTTAAGAGAGAGAGGGGGAGGGAGAGAGACTGAGACTCTGTATAGAATAGAATAACAGAGTTGGGAGGGACCTTTGAGGTCTTCTAGTCCAACTCCCTGCTTAGGCAGGAAACCCTACACCACTTCAGACAAATGGTTATCCAACATCTTCCTAAAAACCTCCAGTATTGGATCATTCACAACTTCTGGAGGCAAGTCGTTCCACTGAGTAATTGTTCTAACTCTCAGGAAAGGAAGTGGGGCTTGCTCTTATTTTAGGTACTAGTAGCTTACCCCCTCTGTGTTGGTGGGATTGTTCTTCCTTAGGCTGTTGTTTACTGTTAGCTTGTTTGTCTGTGTTGGTAGTTTCTTAATTGAGGCATCGTTTACTGATCTGACTGTCACTCTAGTGTTAACTTTGGTGTTAGCCTCTGCTCATACAGATGTTGATTATAGCTGTGCAATTCTTTTCGCTGCCTTCAGTCTGACTCTGACCTAAGCGTAGTACATAAAATTATCTGCTCTAACGTCCTACCTGTCAATGACTACTTCCGCTTCAACCACAATAATACACGAGCACACAATAGATACAGACTTAAGGTAAACCACTCCAAACTCGATTGCAGAAAATACGACTTCAGCAACAGAGTGGTCAACACCTGGAATGCTCTACCTGACTCTGTGGTGTCTTCCCCAAACCCCAAAAACTTTAACCTTAGACTGTCTACCATGGACCTCACCCCCTTCCTAAGAGGTCCGTAAAGGGGGCGCGCATAAGCGCACCAGCGTGCCTACCGTCCCTGTCATAATGTTCCTTTTTATTCGTATCCACCTCGTGTATTCAAAATCATGTTTATACCGATATACGTTATCTAATACATGCTTGGCGAAATAAATAAAATAAAATGAATATCTATGATCAAAAAGGGGGGAAATTCCTTGTTCTCTACGGACCCGTGAATTGCCTGGGAATGAGGAACAAGCTCATATAACTCCGAAGCTTAGCCATTTTGTCTTCTCGACATGTTAGGGCCGCACAGAACAGACGTTGTTGCTGTGGTTGTAGAACCGAAAGGCTCAACCGCCTGCAATTGTTATCGTATTTGTCTTTTCCAAAGCGAGAGGGCTCGGGGGGGGGGGATCGATCGATTCAAACTTCACAGTGCCCCTTGCGATGATTCCAGCACGAGGCGAAATGGCTCCAGGCAAGCAGAGAAGCCAAGTTCCCAAAACAAAAGTGCCACCTGCAGGTCAAGAAAATGAGATGCACTTAATAAAAAAAGAAATCAGAACAGCAGTAAAAGAGGTGGGGGGGGATGTGATTCCTTTCAAATAGGGAGGCTGAGGAGGTAGCACTGCTTCGGCTTTGAACGTTTGCCATTTTTTCCCACTTAAGCCCAGGGCAAGAGTGGAAGAAAAGAGAGGGAAGAAGGCACAGCGGGAAACATTGGCAGCTGGCATTTCAAATCGGGCAGCCAAAGTGCATTCTTTGCTCCCTAGAAAGTCTTTCCCAGATTATTGGGTTGTGCGTGTGTGTGTGTGTGTGTGTGTGTGTGTGTTCCCAAGGTACTTTGCATTAGGCAGCTGAAAGTGGATCTACAGGAGGGGTGTCCAGACTTGGGAACTTTAAGACTTGTGGGCTTCAACTCCCAGAATTCCCCAGACAGCATGGCTGGGGAATTCTGGGAGTTGCAGTCCACAAGTCTTAAAGTTCCCAAGTTTGGACAATCCTGATCTACAGGTTGCAAGGTCAGTCAGCTCTGACACACACACACACACACACACACACACACACACACACACACACACTTCTTCAGAAACCAGCCTGGCTTTTCAGAGATATTTTAGCTCTGCCCATTTGCAGTTCCATTTATCTATCGGGCACGGCTGTCCCTAGGGGCCACAGCCATACTTCCAAGGAAGCAATTCTGTTCCATGAATTATAGATTGAGAAACGAAGTCCTTGTGAAAAAAATGTATACATTTGGCCAGTTCATTGGAGGCTAATAGATCAAAGAGGCAGAACCTGGATGTTTAGCCTTCCCTCCCTCCTTCCTTCGTTCCTTTCTTCCTTCCTTCCTTCCACCTTCCTCCTCCCCTCTCCCCTCCCCTCTCTTCTCCTCTACTTTTTGCTGTCTTTCCTTCATTTCCCTTCCTTTCTCTTCCTTTCCTTTCCCTTCTTTGATGCCTTTCCTTCCCTCTTTTCTATTCTTCCTCTTCTCTCCTTTCTTCTCCTCTCTTTTTGCTTTTTGCTGTCTTTCCTTCCTTTCTCTTCTTTTCTCTTCCTTTCCTTTCCCTTCCCCTCCCCCTTTTCTATTCTCCCTCTCCCACTCCTCTTCTTTTTGAAGTGATTTGATGGAAACTAAAAACCAATTCCAGAAGTTATAGATGTTCCGTCACTGGAGGTTTTCAAGAAGATTTCTTTCTGAAGATTTGTCCAGAATGGGATAGGGTTTATTGCTTGAGTTAGGGGGCTGGACTAGAAAGTAAACTGTTGTAGCACAGTGGTTAGAGAATAGTATTGTAGGCAAACTCTGCCCACAGTCTGGAGTTTGATTCTGATGGAACTCAAGGTTGACTCAGCCTTCCATCCTTGTGAGATTGGGTTAATGAGAACCCAGATTGTTAGGAGCAGTAGGCTGACATTATAAACCACCCAGAAAGTGTTGTAAAGCAATATGGGGTTGTGGAAACCTTTTGGGGTAACTGTATAATATTTTTGAGGTTTGATGGCTAATAAGACCACCTTTTTATAGCACCATAAAATTATATATCAATGGAAAGATAATTTAATCGGGAATGTAATGCAACAAAGTTTGTTCAATTATCTGTATTCTATCAAAAGTTATAGCCAAATAGCCAGAAAAAGGAAGCACACAACTTGTTTAGGTTGATATCAGGTAGCTTTCTTTCATCTGGTGGTAGCCAATGAGCATGGGTGTTTAGAGAGCCAATCAGGTGTCATCCTGTTTTGGCAATGAGCCAGTCAGATCACAGTAGGATTCAGTTATTGATGTATTGAAGCGGAGAGGAGGACATTTGTCAGATATAATCTTTGTATATCTTGTTTTTACTACGTGTTTCACTTTTCTTCTTTATAGCTGCTATTCTAATAGCAAAAGCTTCACAAATGTTACATTCTTGATTAAATTATCTTTCCAATGATATATAATTTTGTAATACTACTAAAAAAAAACAGTGGCGTTATTAGCCATCAAACCTCAAAAATACAGTTTTTCCAAAAGGCTTCCTCAATTTTGGCCCTCTATGTCAGGCCTGTAGTTATGTTCCTTTTAGGATCTTTGGCCTGCCACACTTTCTATTAATTTCTTATGCTGTTTCATTAGTGTAGTAGTTGGGAGGGGGGAATGGAAAGGAGTAGAATTGTGGAATGTGTTGTTGTCATTCTTTCTAGAAGCTCAAGGTCATCTTTTGTCTCCGCACCTCGACACCTGACCAGAAGCAGAGGGGTGTAGATGCCACCATGGAAGATGAAGATTGGACCATGTGATGGATTTATGGGTGTGGGGATAAGATCATGAACTTTCAACTGGGTGGAATCCCAGGAAGCAAATCAGATTTGGGATTTCATAGCACAATGCCAACATGTCTGTCTTATTAAATTGGAGCTTTAAGGATAACTTTGCCTCGGACTTTGATTTAATTTAATTCTGCATGATATTTGGAACGCTGACACTCTACCCAATATAAGTCTAAATGCTATTCCTATCTCAAATGTCCCTTCCAACTCTTTTATTCTGTATTCTGTATCTCAAAATCAGTTCATTCAGAAAGACAGGAGGAAGAAACCACACACTTAAATCCTGATGGTTTAAATATCATTACATCTTCCCACTGGCAATAGGCAAGTAATTGTGGTGTATAGGTTCATGCTAATCCTCAATCAAGATTCTTCTCCTGCCAAGCTACACTTCCAGTTAAGGAGCCAAAGAGTCAAGCTAAGCCAAGAAGCTTCCACTCTGGGCAAGAAGCCAAGTTAAGCTGTGTAATGTTGCCAGGGTTGTGGTTTATTAATGAACCTTGATTGGGATTTAAAGGTATTATCAAGGAATTTAAAGCTCACCTTTGAGAAAGCATCTGTGGTAGACTCAGAGGCGAAAGAGGAAGGGGTGGGGGAGAGTTCTGAGGAATTCCAGTATGGAGTTCTCCAGGGGAGGAAATGTCATAGGCCAGAATTGTAGAGCCTTATTTGCTGGTTTCCAAAGGAAAGCAGCTAGTCTGGTGAGATTCTTGTAATATGGGCAACCAACAATAAAGAACTGCTTTGGCCAATTCATGGAGGCATTCTGGTTCCTTGCACCTAATACCATGAGAAAAAGGAAGGAAGGAGGGAAATAGATAGAGAGGGAGGGAATATAGGGAGGGAGGGAAGGAGGGAGGGAGGAAATAGAGAGATAGAGAGTGGGAGAGGAAATCAGGAAGGGAGGGAGGAGGAGGGAGGAAGGCAGGAAGGAAATACAGAGATAGGGAGGGAGGGAGGGAGGGAGGGAGGAAGGCAGGAGGGAAGGAAATAGAGAGATAGAGAGGGAGCTCTTGGAGAAGAGATTATACAGTCCAGAGTTAGAAGAACTATAGACCTATTTTAATGTCAGATGGTCAGAAAGTTTCATGATTCTGTAACTATACCTTATAGCAGTGTTTCTCAACCTTGGAAACTTGAAGGCATGTGGACTTGCGAGATTCTATAAATTTAGTCTTACAATAAAGCAGAATCAGCTCACGTGGTGATCTTTCTTATCTGCTCTACCTGGGAACGCTTGACATTAGTCTTGCAAGTTTCAAAGCAGAGATCACCTTTACAGCCTGGGAAGTTAGAGAAGGATCCCTTCTCTTTCTTCACCCATTATGCAGCTGCAGGCGATGCCCTCTCTTATCTGACCATTCCCTAGGCAGCATTTCAAGGTCCCTGCCTCTCAAGGTCCTTCTCTCATACCACCCCGGGCACAGTGCCTTAAAGATCTACACACCCACATCTTAGCTAGCCCTATGACATCCCTCTTTCCACCCCATTTTAGAAAGAGGAAATGATTACCTTGATTGAGAAGCCTCCCCTCCCCTTCTCCTCCTGCAATCTTGATGCATTAAGGTCCTTGTTTTCTTGCCCGCTGTTATCTTAAACCCTGGGCCATTATGTTTTCCATAAGAGCTCGGATGAATAAAAACAAGTCAGGATTACTGGGGGAAAAAAAATGACCCATTGTACTCATCTTGATGAATGGGAGATAAAGAGCCAGGCTGATGCTGGAGGCAGGTGGACACCAGATTACTAAGAGCAGCTTCCCGTAAAGTACAACATAAATACACCGAGGAGAGGAGAGCGCAACAGTTCAGCTGGAGGACATGTGAACGGTCTCGTAATACTGTTGATCAAATCATTATCTTGTTGAGAGGCACCCAGGGGAGGTGACGGCTTTCAGAGATGGTCCTCTGATAGAACAGATGGGCCACTCCTGGTGATGCTTGGCAAAATTGAGACAAATTGAAGGGCTGACCTCGACAATTACTGCTACGAATACGGGGCATAAATGAAGTCGAGAAGCCTCTAGATATTAAATTGATGGCTGTTCCGTTGCGTGGTTTTTGAATGAGGTCAAGGGCATTGGGTGGGGTCAGAAATCACCTTTGGAGAGGAGAAAGAGGAGAAATTAGCATGCCTCTCCATAATGCTGTAGGAATGTCATGAATAATCCTGCCTGGCATATGTGGCCGCACAAGCCCCAGTAGGTGAGGAATGAAATGTCTCTCTACATCCTTTGTGGTGTAACTGATGTATGAGCCACGGTGATGCAGTGGTTAGAATGCAGTACTGCAGGGGCTATTTCAGCTGCCTGCTGGCTGCCTGCAATTTGGCAGTTCGAATCTCACCAGGCTCAGGTTGACTCAGCCTTCCATCCTTCCGAGGTGGGTCAAATGAGGAGCCAGATTGTTGGGGGGCAAGAGGCTGACTCTGTAAAGCAATAGATGGAAACTAATCAAGGAGAGAAGCAACCTAGAACTAAGGAGAATATCCTGATAGTGAGAACAATAAACCAGTGGAACAACTTGCCTTCAGAAGTTCTGAATTCTCCAACACTGGAAGTTTTTAAGAAGATGTTGGATAGCCATTTGTCTGAAATGGCAGAGAGAGAGAGAGAGACAGAGAGAGAGGCGGAGTCTTAAAGCTGTTAAGTTACAAGACCCTTGCACCTCTAAACCTTTAGGGAAAAAAACCCCAGGGCTGTTCAAACTTGACAGGTTTAAGACTTGTGGACTTCAACTCCCAGAATTCCTCCTCCAGTCATGTTGGCTCAGGAACTCTGGCACTGAAGTGTGCAAGTCTTAAAGCTATCAAGTTACAAGACCCTTGCACCCTTAACCCTTTAGAAAAATCCCCCAGGCATGTTCAAACGTGACAGCTTTAAGACTTTAAGGTTTAGATAGGACTCTTAGAGTCGGGCAGGGCGATTGGTGAGCCAGCCAATCAGTTAGCAGCAGGCGGGGCAAGCGTGGTGCAGACGGGTGGGGGGAGGGAGCTGGAACCGGTTCTAAACAGCACAGTAGATTTGTGGAACCTCTTCTATAGAAGAGGTTAGAACTGGCAGGAACCCAACCCTGGTAGGTAGATGCAGATACTTCTGGCACACAGGTGAGGAGTGGAAATATTTAGTCTCGATGGGAGCTTTTTGTTTCCTTTTGGTGGGGGGGGGGGAGAAAGGTGATTGATCAAAGCATCCTTGGGTTGAAAGAGTGGGTCTGGTGCTACCAAGCCCAACAGCTGCTGCGTGCAGGACACAGGATGAGAGCTGCTTTGACAGATGGCTGTCCAACTTCTGCCTGAAGACATCCAGCAACGGAGAGCAAGGAAATTAAAATTCCTTTATGTTGGCTTCCCTACAACTAACATCAAAAAGCATCACGGATCAACTCTCTCTGCCCACCCACCCCCCTCCCCAGTTGCTGCCTGACTGTTTTCTAGAAAGGAGGGACGGATAATAAATACTCTGCACACACTTGAATTTGAGGAGGGAAAATTAACTACAGCCGGTTGGAAGGGACCTTGGAGGTGAAGCAGCAAACCCTATATATATTATTTCAAACAATGTTGTTGCCCACCAGCAGCCAGCACAGCTGGCAGCAGATTCGGACAGTGAGGAGGTTGGGGAGGAAGATGGGCCAGTCCTGGAGTCTGGGGAAGGCTCTGATGAAGGCTCTGTGTCAGAGGCAGAGAGGGGGCCAGGGCCATATGCCAGTTATCAGCTGCCTTCAGAGTCAGACAAACAGCTGGAGTCTGTTCCCAGTGTGCACATGCGCAGAGTTGCCAGATGAAGGGAACAGCTAAAGAACAGGGGTCAACTTGGGAGTAAGGCCACAGAAGGACGATGAATGGCACCTCCCAGAGCAAATAAAAGAGGAGCGAAAGGGAAGTGGAGTTTGCAGGAGACAATTAGTTCGTTTAATTGGTTTGTGACTCTCCGAGACTCCTTGCCAAGTTTTGCAGATATCAACCTGGCCGCTCTCCAAGCCAGATAAGGTCTGTGACTGTAAATCTTCCCTTAAAGACTTTGCTGGATGTGAATGAGCAGAATTCACGCAAATGAATAAAAGGGTTTTTTGTCAGGACAAGGAGTCTGCTTCATGCTCTTGGGACGCCTCGGTCAGAACAAGCAAAGCTTGTCCAATCTCTTCTTAAAAAGATAATTTTCTATGTCTGTAGCTGCTGTTTCTATGCTCTCAGGTAAATTTCTGGAAGTGTCAAAAGGGCAGTGCCAGAAACTGTTCCAGATTGCATTGCAAGCCTTGCTGGCAGGTATTAATCTGCAGATCAAAAAGTCAGGACACCCTAGGGTTTTTGACCCAGATCTGGGCTACTTTCTGATCCGCACTGCATCTCTAACAACTCTGTATTCCTGGGGGGGGGGTGGGGTGTCCAATGCTTGCTCCTCTGAACTGCTCACCGTAACAGATACTTCTCAAGCGCTAAGGACAGTGGCCCATTTATGTTTGGAAGGAAAGAGAATGGCTGATCCGAGGGAGCCTGCAGGTCTCACAGCATCCTTCTTGGAAAACCAGCAGAGTATCCTACACAGACCCCCAGCAACTCTTGGGCAGAAACATGAAGAGATGCATGCTAATTGCGCCTGGAACCTTAAATGGATTAATTGGTGTGATTAATAAACCAGAGCTTTAATTGGAGGTGAAAATCCCCTTCAATTGAGCAGTACAATGTGGAGAGATTTAGAACAAGGGGGCAGATAAAACCTTGCTCTTGTGCAAGCCTCAAAGCTGCGAAGGGATCAAATCATACAAGTAATCTTCAACGGGAGAAAGAAAGAAAGAAAGAAAGAAAGAAAGAAAGAAAGAAAGAAAGAAAGAAAGAAAGAAAGAAAGAGAAAAGGAAGAGAAAGAAAGAAAGGGAAAAAGAAAGAAAGAAAGAACAAACAGATGAACAAGGGGTAGATAAAACCTTGCTATTGTCAAGCATCAAAGCTGTGAAGGAACCAAATCATACCAGTATTCTTCAACAGAAGAAAGAAAGAAAGAAAGAAAGAAAGAAAGAAAGAAAGAAAGAAAGAAAGAAAGAAAGAAAGAAAGAAAGAAAGAAAGAAGGAAAGAAAAAAAACAAGGGGCAGATAAAACCTTGCTATTGTGCAAGCATCAAAGCTGTGAAGGGACCACACCCTCCTGCGCTCCCCCCATGCATGCACCTGTGACCCCTCTGCCACCGTGCAGGCGCACGCATCTCCCACATGCATCCCATCCCCCGTGCATAAGCAGCAGAGACCCCAAAATCAGATGACTGGGGGGAGGCATGCCCACATGTGTGGTATAGCTGAGCTGGAGCAACGGCTCATGTGCTCGCAGAGAGGGCTCCACGTGCCACCTGTGGCATGCATGCCATTGGTTCACCATCACAGTCCTAGACCGATCCAGAAAAACGACTGTCCGGTCTCATCTTGAAAACCTCCAGGGATGGAATTGGAGAATAGCAATAATAAGATTCTTTCGGCCAGACTAGCATGTTATCCATTCCTGGGGTTAGGCGATGAATTATGCTTTTCTCCATGACATGTTATTTAGTTAATGAATTCTGACCTTCAAAGAAACCCCCCTAGAAGGGAGAATGACTCACCTGTCACCCTATCAGAAGAGGCATCTGTTTAAAAGTGTTATTTCATGTGAATTATTAACCAGAATCTTAGCTTGTTCCACTGAGGATCAATGTCAAAGTATATTTGTTGGTTGTTGTTTTTTAATGTTCCTTTGTGGAGAACCCACTTTCATTCCTTCCGACACTATAAAGCACTTGAAGGAACAATTTTGGAATTTAAATGAGAGAGAGAGAGAGAGAGAGAGAGAGAGAGAGAGAGAGAGAGAGAGAGAGAGAAGGAGGGAGAGAGAGAGAGGGAAGGAGAGAGAGAAAGAGAGAGAGAGAGAGAGAAGGAGGGAGAGAGAGAGAGGGAAGGAGAGAGAGAGAGAGAGAGAAGGAGGGAGAGAGAGAGAGGGAAGGAGAGAGAGAGAGAGAGAGAGAGAGAGAGAGAGAGAGAGAGAGAGAGAGGCTGATTCTGTATAGAGCAGAATAGAATAACAGAGTTGGAAGGGACCTTGGAGGTCTTCTAGTCCAACTCCCTGCTCAGGCAGGAAACCCTACACCACTTCAGACAAATGGTTATCCAACGTCTTCTAAAAAACTTACAACTTCTGGAGGCAAGTTGTTCCACTGATTCATTGTTCTCGTTGTCAGACATCTCTGTTTCGTTCTAGATTGCTTCTCTCCTTGATCAGTTTCCATCTTCCCTTTTTGCCTTCGGGTGCTTTTGGGTGCATTGATCTTGGAGGGGGAAAATAAAATAGCGAAGGAGGCTAAGGAGAGAATGCCTTTGGTGTGGGTGAAATATGCCAGGGCAATTGTTAAGGATGGGTTGTCTTCCTTCCTTCACAACTGACAGGTAAGTATAATAAGGGCCGACTCTGAATGACAATAACTATCTGGTGAGATTGATGGGAAGATTTGGCCTCGCTCCCCTCTGAGGATCAACTTACTGTCGATACAGCAATAAGTTTGACTCTTCTGCTCATTAAAGTTTAATATTTCCAAACTTCCTTATTTTTTCCCATCTGAGATCTTTCCTAATGTAAGATGTAACTACACTGGAGATTGATTAAAATCCTGCCTTTCCCCTCCCTGCCCCCTCCCCTCCCCTTTCTGCTTGAGATAGTATTTCTGCAGTTACCGCAAAAAAAAAGGAGAAAAGAAATGAAATTAATCATCAGTTTTTCTTAGTTTGCTGTAAAGGGAAGGTGAGGGGTGGTGGTGGAGGGAGAGCCCAGCGTAGCAAAGGTGAAGGAGTTTTTGCAAGAGGTTTCAAAGTGGTCACCCAAAGCGTGTCTTTCTACTCAAGCAATAAAGAGAAGGTAGCAATGTCTTTAGGAGAAGGTGTGCAAAGATGGGGTAGAGGCTGCACAACTTAAAAACTTTGTCCTAGGGCAGTGATGGCTCACCTTTTTATTGTCATGTGCCAAAAGCGCCCGTGCCCTTGCACCCATAATGCAATGCGCATGCAACACCCCTCTCAGTGCCCCACCCCCTGCACAGGCATGCACAAATCCCCATGCACTCCCCCCATGGGTGCATGCGCGACCCTCCCCTTGCACTCCATTTTAGGCCTAGTAGGGCTCCCTGCAGCCTCCTGGGAGCTGTGCATTTGTGTATGTGTGTGGGTGTGGATCAGAGGTGAGTTGCTCCTAGTTTTACTACTGGTTTGCTTTGGCATGCGCAGTTCAATGTAAATTGTTCTTTGTTCATGCACTACTAAACAACATGCTGGCAACAGCTGCGGTAACAAGGGGACTGGTTCGGGGGCGTGGCCAGCCTGGGTCGCTGCCAGTTCTGCGACCCAAGCCTAAATTCTACTACCAGTTCAGCCGAACCAGGCCGAACTGGAAACAACCCACCTCTGGTGTGGGAGTGGTGTGTGTACAGCTGTCAGAACTCTGGGTTATAAGTAGCTTTTGGGAAGTCCTTTGTATCTTTGAACGGACACTAAGTGACCGGTCATAAGTCAAGGATGACCTGTATCTAAAGCTGTATGAAGGGTAGCTTGCATCAGACCCTGTCAGGCAGCATTGAATCTGCTCGTCCAAGAAGAGCATCTTGAATGAGACTAGAGTCCCCTCAACGTGACACCAGACCAGAAGAACTTGACCAAATAATGTGGGACTTTTTAGTTGCAGAGTTTCGTGTTGGGTGCAAGAAACCAGGAGCCAGGATAGGGTTCAAAAGTACTACAAGTTCATAAGAATCTGATCTACTAAGGGGTTCATGTTGGGTGCAAGAAATCAAGAGCCAAGATAGGGTACAAAAGTACTACAAGTTTATTCCATAGTATCTATACACAAGAATCTGATCTACTAAGAGGCTCATGTTGGGTGCAAGAAATCAAGAGCCAGGATAGGGTTCAAAAGTACTACAAGTTTATTCCATAGTATCTATATACAAGAATCTGATCTACTAAGGGGTACATGTTGGGTGCAAGAAATCAGGAGCCAGGATAGGGTTCAAAAGTACTACAAGTTTATTCCATGCTATCGATACACAAGAATCTGATCTACTAAGGGGTTCATGTCAGATTCAGGAAATCAAGAGCCAGGATAGGGTACAAAAGTACCACAAGTTTATTCCATAGTATCTATACACAAGAATCTGTTCTACTAAGGGGTTCATGTTGGGTGCAAGAAATCAGAATCCAGGATAGGGTTTATTCTATGCTATCTATACACAAGAATCTGATCTACTAATAATCAAGGGAAACTGGTGCCAGATAAAGAGTCAACTGACTTCAAGAAGGGCTGGACTTAGGACTCTTCTGAAGGCGTAGAGATTCCAAACTGATGATGCATTTGACTCATCCTCTAGTTCTTCTTGATCCTCCTACATTTCCTGCAGCACCATCTCACCACCACCATCGCAGGGGCCAGCAAAACCAGTTTCTTTTTCTTTCCAAACTCTTATGTTGATTTCTTTTTGTACCACTCCCTTCAGGCGATGTTTATTTATTTTGCCTTTGAGCTTTACTTGGTTTATTATTGTTTCAAGTCATGGTGGGTCAGGTAGAGTCTGCCAACCGGGGTGAGTTACGAAAAGTATAACGTGGTGTTTTTTCCCACCTCCGTGTATTTGCCCCTCGTATTTAAAGGGTTTGCTAACTCGTAGCGTTGAACAGTTTTATTCTATATCACAGCAGGGACCCAGCTTCCACCGGCCTTGGGAATATGAATTAATATTCTGTCCTAGTTTGAGCAGTTGCAAATTGGCTGTGCGAGTACGAGACCTAGAACACCTAGCAGTGAGTCTCATCTCAGAGCGGCAACTCTGTGCAACCGATAAAGCAATTTGAAAACGACCCATTTTATTTTTCTCCTGAACAATTTCACTCCAGCGGTGTTCTCCCCCCCCACTCCACCCCACCACACAGCCGTCATTTGAGGCTCCACTAAGCCAGATGAGTGGCACAAACCAAGTTTCTTTGGCATTCATGCCTTCCAGCAAAGTTCTGCAACATTGTGTGTGTGGGGGTGTCACAGGAACAGATGCGCGATGAGCAAAGCAACAGCAATTCCATGTAGGAAGTGAGCACCCACCCCTCTCCTAGGAAAATGAAATATTTTAGGAAATATTAAAAAGGGCAGAATATTTCCCCTGAAAGGGAGGAAGAAACTCATCCACACCCACCTTTGTCAATGGTGCCATTAAGGCCTGAGCCAGCTCATCTGCAACACAAAAGACAAATGGCCCTCAGGACATGATAGGATTCGCCCTCTACCCATCTCACCACATGGCACCTGGGAAGATTACATCAGCCAGAAAGGCTCAACCAAGCCTGGGAGACAGACAGCCTAAAACGTTAGCTAAGACCCCCGCCCCCTGGGAGTCTGACCACCAATCAGAATGCATTTCTTACACAGGAACAAGAGGTTCTAAGGTGGGGACCAGGAGAAGGTCTCTCTCTCTTTCTCTCTCTCATGTGCTTTTCCCCCAGGACCTCAAACCAGGTGATCCTGCCCATCATCAATAAACTTTCTTTCTTTCTTTCTTTCTTTCTTTCTTTCTTTCTTTCTTTCTTTCTTTCTTTCTTTCTTTCTTTCTTTCTTCCTTCTTTCCTTCCTTCCTTCCTTTCTCTCTCTCTCTCTGTGTGTGTCTGTGTCTGTGTCCCTCTGTCTCTCTCTGTCTCTCTTTCTCTCTCTCTTTCTTTCTTTCTCTCTCTCTCTCTCCCATGTGCCTCCCCCCCTCCCCCCAGGACCTCAAACCAGGTGGTCCTGTCCATCATCAATAAACTACCTTTCCAAGCAACTTCCATGAATCCAGTGTCTTTTCCCCAGTGGTGAAATTCAATTTTTTTTACTAGCGTTTCTGTGGGTTTGGCTTGGTGGGCGTGGCAGGGGAAGGATACTGCAAAATCCCCATTCCCTCCCCACTCCTGGGGGAAGGATATTGCAAAATCTCCATTCCCACCCCACTCTGGGGCCAGTCAGAGGTGGTATTTGCCGGTTCTCCCAACTACTCAAAATTTCCGCTACTGGTTCTCCAGAACCTGTCAGAACCTGCTGAATTTCACCCCTGCTTTTCCCCCACTTGGAACTGAACCCAGAAGGACATTTCTTCCAACAATTACAGCAACAGCTTTAGAGAAACCGGGAAAATATCCCAGCTTACGGTTGATGCAGAAGGAAAGGCCTCGTACTTCTAAAAACTCTCCATTTAGAAAAAATGTGGGGGCTAATTCGCTAATGGAAAGGAAACGGTTGAAGTTTTTGATCGTTTTGCAATCTACTGCACCAAAGGAACTTGGAAGTCATTACTTCTCTCTCTCTCTCTCTCTCTCTCTCTCTCTCTCTCTCTCTCTCTCTCTCTCTCTCTCTCTGTTTTCTCTTTCCTCGCCTTGTTTTTCTAACTTTTGTTTCTTTTATATTCTTACTTTACAATTAAACTTAATAAACATTTTAAAAAAAGAAACACAAGATGTGGGACTAATTCACATATGACGATATTAAATCTCCCTCTTTCCCCCTCGTACTTTATAAGTGGCAAATTAGTCTAAGAGCCGATTCCATTAAGGGGAAATGCTATAATGACGGTCAGGGAACAAACAGCAATGGGGTTTTTTTTTCCTCTGAAAGACCAGAAATCAGGAGCCAGGATAAGATGCAATGAGTGGGGGAAGGTTTTTTTAAAAGTATTTAAGGGCATGGAGGGACAATCAGGTGGTAATCATTTGTTTAAAAAGAAGGTTAGGAATCATTTAAAAAATATTATTTTAGATGTTCATCTTTGTTTTCCTCTTTTATTCCTTTCCTTTTCCCATTTTCTTCATCTTTATTGAAAATTCATGGAGTGAGGGAGGGAGGGAGGGAGGGAAGGAAGGAAGAAAGGAAGAACGGAAGGAAGGAAGGAGGGGAAAGGGAGGAAAGGAGAGAGGAAGGAAGGAAAGAAGGGAGAGAAAGAGGGAGGGAGGGAGGAAAGAAAGAAAGAAAGAGAAAGAAAGAAAGAAAGAAAGAAAGAAAGAAAGAAAGAAAGAAAGAAAGAAAGAGGAGGAAGTATAGAAGGAAGAGGAAAGGAACAGAGTTAAGGGAGGGAAGGAAGGAAGGAAAGGGAGGGAGGGAGGAAGGAAAGAAGGAAGGGAGGGAGGAGAGAATGGAGGAAGGAGGGAAGGAAGAGGAAAGGAAGAGAGTTAAGGGAGGGAGGGAGGAAGGAATCCTTGTCTCTCTTTCTCCTTTCTCATCTGAAAAGCCAGACTTCCTTGCTAGTACCTTTCCTTAAAGCAAAATATGGGAAGTCAGATGGGTTGCAGATGCCTGGAGAGATGACTGCACTAGAAAAATTCAAATTTTTCGGCCTACCTCTGAGCCATCTAGTAATTAACTTCAAAACCTTTGTGTCCTTCCTATGAGACTTTCTTCTCCATTAAACTAAAGCGTGGCTAAAACAATGCTGAATAAATTTCGGGCGAAGCACTTATGTTGCATAGGTAAGCTTTTCTTGCTTCCTAGACCCCAAATGACCTGCTCACAAGTTACCTTTGGATAGGGGCTGAATAGAAAGCCCAAAGGCAGCTGATGATATTGATGCTGCTTCTCTCTCCCCCCCTCTCTCCATCTCTCCATCTCCCTCCCTCCCTCTCCCCCACTCTCCTCCTCTCCCTCCCTCTGTCTCTCCCTCTCTCTTTCTCTTTCTGTCTGTCTCCATCTCTCCCTCTCCCGCTTTCCCTCTCTCTCCCTCTTCTCCCCCTCTCTCCCTCTCCCTCTCCCCCTCCCTTCCTCTTCCTTCCCTCTCTCTTCCTCTCCCCCCTTCCTCTGGTTTCCCTCCCTCTCCCCCTTTCCCTCTGTCTCTCATTCTCTCCCCGTCTCCCCCCTCTCTTTTTCTCCCTCTCCCCCTCTCTCCCCCTCTGTCTTCCCCTCTCTCTTTCTCTTCCTCTCTCCCCTTTCCCTGTGTCTCCCTTCCCCTCCCTCCTTCTCCCCCTTCCTTCCTGTCTCTCTGTCTCTCTCTCTTCTCCTCCCTCTCTCTCCCCTCTCCCTGTCTCTCTCTCCCTTCCTCTCTCTATCTCTCCCTCTCTCCCTCTGTCTCTCTCTCTGGGTCTCTCCCTTTCTCTTTCTCTTTTTCTCTCCCTCCCTCCCTCTTCTCTAATCCCTTTCTCTTTTCTGTCATATCTATTCTTTGCACAAGGTTCTCTTCGCTGCTGTAGATGGCAGCAGAAGCCAAATAAAAGAACACAGATCCTGACCACACACACATACACACACACACTCACTCACTCACTCACTCAAACACAGAGGCATGTCCACCTTAAGTTAATTTGAGCATGACTCTGTCAGATCTGCACTTTAACTTTAGATCATTACCTGTTATTCTAAGCAAGGCGAGTGGACCAGGAATCCACAGAAGCTGAATTATAGAGGGCAAATGCTCAATGGTAGAACTGATCATTTAAAAGAAAGAGAAAAAGAAAGAAAGAAAGAAAGAAAGAAAGAAAGAAAGAAAGAAAGAAAGAAGAAAGGAGAAAGGAGGGAAGGAAGAGGAAAGGAAGAGGAAAGGAAGAGAGTTAAGGGAGGGAGAGAGGCAACCTTCTCTTTCTACCTAAAAAATATTATGGGCCCTTCTTTGTTATAGTGGCAACAATTATTTTATACAACAACTTGGTAGGGATTTCACTTTCTTTGCTTTTCTACAGCAAAACATCTAACCCTGGATGTTCCTGGATTCTTGCATGACTTTTTAATGAACAACGTCAGTTGTCCCCAGATGTTGAGAAGCATCTTCTGCATCCGTCAGTAGCAGAGGTCGGTTTGTGCCAGCAGTTCACGCCAGATCAGGACGAACCGGTAGTGGTGGCGGCGGGAGGCTCCGCCCACCTGCCCAGACAGTTCTGCGCATGTGCAGAAGCCTTGTGCTTGTGCGCCCATGCACACGAGTGAATCGAAAAATAAATGGAACCCCACCACTGATCAGTAGATTTAACAGGCTAGTCCATTGGTTTAAATCATGATCACGATCAAGAAATTTCTCAATAGTTTCAGGTTGCACCTCATTCTGACTAGCTTCCACCCATTGCTTCTTATTCTGCCCTCTGGTGCTTTGGAGAGTAATAGAGTAACAGAATTCTCTGTTCATCCCCAAAGCACCGCAGGGCAGAACGTATTGGAAATGTAAACACATTCCAGGCACATACTACCACATGTGGTGGACTTGTAAAAAAAAAAAAAAGCAAGGAAATTTTGGATACAAATTCATATGTGGTTAGGAAAAATGGTTATAGAGTTCAAGCCAGATTTACTTCTAGTAGGCACGATACCAAATGGCTATAATAAAGGGTCAATAACCCTAATATTACACAGAATGGTGTACAAGTAGTAATGGAAGAGTTGAAAACAGCCCTTCCGAGGAGGAAATAATAAGGAAGATATTAGTCTGTGCAGAAATGGATAGAATAGCGTTAAAAATAAAAGACAAAGGAGAGACAGGATATTATGACACATGGAACAGATTTTATCAATGGTTAGAAGTACGAGGCGGAAGTTGGAATACGGAAAAAATTGGTTAGATGGACTTGGAAAGAGGTACTATAGATGCATCCGTGTATTAGCCTGAATATGATGGTCAAAAATAACTGTACAACATGAGCACTGTTTAAAGAGTATATATGTTATTTGTTTTTCATGCCAAGGGAAATGCCAGGACAATCACACTGCATTCTATATATTTACATGCAATTAATAAAAAATATTTTTTTTAAAAAAGGAAGCAATGGGTGGGATGCTGGTCAGAGTGAGGTCCAACCTGGAACTATGGAGAAATTAGAAGTTATAACGAATAAGTCAATGAGCAGCGTGGTGACCTAGAGGTGTAGCTCTCACCTCACGATCAGAAGGCTGTGAGTTCAATCCTAGGTAGGCGCAGATATTTCTCTCTGGGCGCAATGAGAAAATATCTGCTGTGAACTCTTCATAGGTGTTAGGAAGGGCATCCAGCCAGTAAATTCTCAGCTCCACTCTGTTGCTCCAATTCCACCCCGTTGCAAGGGTTACAGGATCATTTTTTTAAAAAAGGAGTAAATCAATCCTCCCTTCTCTGTGACAGCCCTTCAAATACTGGAAGACAGTTATCATGTTTCCCCACCCCAATCCCTCTCTTTGATAGGCTAAACGTAACTAGTTCCCCTAATCATTCATCGTACAATGTAGCCTCCAAGCCCTCCATCACCTTTGCTGCTCTTCTCTGCACTCTTTCTAGGGTCTCAGCATCTTTTTTATATTGTGGTGAGCATAATTGGATGCAGTCTTCCACGTGGGGCCTCACTAGTGCAGTAGAAAGCAGTCTTAACACTTACAATACAATACAATAGTAGAGTTGGAAGGGACCTTGGAGGTCTTCTAGTCCAACCCCCTGCCTAGGCAGGAAACCCTATACCGTTTCAGACAGATGGCTATCCAACATCTTCTTAAAGTCTTCCAGTGTTGGGGTGTTCACAAGGCAATTTCTGTTCCACTGATTAATTGTTCTAACTGTCAGGAAGTTTCTCCTCAGTTCTAAGTTGCTTCTCTCCTTGATTAGTTTCCACCCATTGCTTCTTGTTCTACCCTCAGGTGCCTTGGAGAACAGTTTGACTCCCTCTTCTTTGTGGCAACCCCTGAGATATTGGAACAATGCTATCATGTCTCCCCTAGTCCTTCTTTCTCTTAAGCTAAACATACCCAGTTCCTGCAACCGTTCTTCATATGTTTTAGTCTCCAGTCCCCTAATCATCTTTGTTGCTCTTCTCTGCACTCTTTCTAGAGTCTCCACATCTTTTTTACATTGTGGCGACCAGAACTGGATGCAGTATTCCAAGTGTGGCCTTACCAAGGCATTATAAAGTGGTATTAACACTTCACGTGATCTTGATTCTATCCCTCTGTTGATGCAGCCTAGAACTGTGTTGGCTTTTTTGGCAGCTGCTGCACACTGCTGGCTCATATTTAAATGGTTGTCCACTAGGACTCCAAGATCCCTTTCACAGTTCTCTTGATCTAGATGCTATTTAAATAACGAGAGGATATAGAAATAAGCAAAGATGAGCCCTCCAAAAAGCTTTCAAGATAGCCAATTATCTGCATGAAAAATGCCCATTTGGTTAGCCAAACCATCTCCTAGAATGTCCTTAAACATCTCTCGCCATCTGCCTTCTCCCAAACACCTACGTAACAATGAAGTGAAACAATCATGCATTGCAAAAGACAGCACTCTGTAGAGATTTTATATATAGTTTATATAGAGAATAGAATGAACGAGCTGGAAGGGACTTTGGAGGTCTTCTAGTCCAGCCCCCTGTCAAGCAAGAGAACCTATACCATTTCAGATAAGTGACTGTCTAGACTCTTATTAAAAACCTCCCGTAATGGAGCACCCACAATTTCTGCAGGCAAGTTGTAGAAATTGTTTCTTGTCCTGCCCTCTGGAGAATACTTTGGAGAATAATTTAACTCCCTCTTCTTTGTGGCATCCCCTCAAGTACTGGAATACTGCTATCACGTTACCCTTAATTCTTCTTCTTCTTTTTAGATTAGCCAAACCCAAATCCTTCAGCCGTTCTTCATCATATCAAAAATGATGTCACCCAATTGGGGAAAGGTCGCCTTTTTTAAAATCTGCTTTGTAAAATAAAAAAGGAGTTCATGTATAGGCCTTCTGGCTGTGAATAAAATCGGTTCATCAACATCATTTTGGATGTCATCCTGACTTTTTTTTGACCACTCCAAGGTACCTACCATTTCATCTTTAGAATAGGAATAGGAATAGAACAGGACCTTGGAGGTCTTCTAGTCCAGCCCCCTGTTCAAGCAGGATAGCCTATACTATTTCAGATAAGTGGTAGTCTAGTCTCTTCTTTAAAAAAACTCCAATGTTGGAGCATTCACAACTTCTGGAGGCAAGTTGTTCCACTGATTAATGGTTCTAACTGTCAGGAAATTTCTCCTCAGTTCTAAGTTGCTTCTCTCCTTGATTAGTTTCCACCCATTGCTTCTTGTCCTGCCCTCTGATACTTTGGAGAATAGCTTGACTCCCTCTTCTTTGTTGCAACCCCTGAGATATTGGAAGATTGCTATCATGTCTCCCCTAGTCCTTCTTTCTATTAAACTAGACATACCCAGTTCCTGCAACCGTTCTTCATATGTATTAATCTCCAGGCCTTTAATCCTCTTAGTTGCTCTTCTCTGAACTTTTTCCAAAGTCTCAACATCTTTTTTGTACTATGGCGAACAGAATTATTTGCAGTATTCCAGGGGTGGCCTTACTAGGGTTTTAAAACGCAACATGATCTTGATTCTATGCCTCTGTTTATACTAAAACCATCCCTGCAAAGAGTTAAGCCGCAATCACTTTTAAAAAAACAAAACCCTGGTACTCAGTAGTTAGTGAAGGAAATTGAAAAGTGCTGGGTATTAACATTTATGAGACTATTAATATACTACTTGGGAAGAAATCAAACTTTAATACTGATAATAAAGCATCTGTAAAAAAAGTAGGAAGAATGCAAAAAGAAAAAAAAAGATTTCACAGGGTTTGCTATGAAGAGGAGACAAATAACAGAGCTTTGGGATATATGCCATTGAGCATAATATCAGCTGTGCAAGAGGTAAGATTAAATGTCTTTAATGAACTCACTTAAGGCTGAAGTTTTGTAGCTCGCTTCCCCTGGTAAGCACCACGGAACGCAATAGATTTTGCTGCCATATAAAACATGGATATGCACAATTCATCAATGTATTTTTATCACACTCGGGATCAGATCACGGCTCACTCTTAACCCTGGACAGGTTGTCCTTGACTTATGAGCACACCTGAGCCCAACGTTTCTGTTGCTAAGTGAAACATTTGTTCAGTGAGTTTGTCCCCATTTTATGGCTTTTCTTGCCACCGTTGTTAAGTGAATCATGCCAAACGTTACATTAGTAACACGGTTGTTAAGTGGATCCGGCTTCCCCCCTTAACTTTCCTTGTCAAAAGTTCGCCAAAGGGGATAGCGTGCTCTCAGGATACTGCAACCGTCATAAATACGAGTCAGTTGCCAAGTGTCTGAATTTTGATCACGTGTCCATGGGGATGTTGCAACGGCCGTAAGTGCGAAAAACAATCAAAAGACTCTTTTTTTCCCGTGCCGTTGTAACTTTGAACGGCCACTAAATGAAGTGTTGTAAGTTGTACTCTGTTTCTACTAACACTGAAGTGAAAGTCCGTAACAAACTTCAAGTCATCTTCCAAAGAGAAGATTGCATGAAAACCTGGTGTATTGGTACAGGAGCGTTATGCATGTATGTGAAAAATATATATTAAAACGATATCCGCAATCGGGCAAAGGTCACCTTTTAAAAAATCTGCTTCTATATATATATAAATGGCTCTGTGTGTGTGTGTGTGTGTGTGTGTGTGTGTGTGTGTGTGTATTCCAGCATAACTCTGGCACGCCTCGAGCAATTTCAACCACACTTGATATAAAGATGACTTACTCTCCGGAAAAAAAATATTGGGGGGTGGGTGTAAAACACCCCTAAAACCCCTCAGTGTGTGTGTTTTGTTAAGATACAGCCTTTTATTCTCCTCCTCCTCCCCATTCCCTTCTAGCACTGATGATGTTACCTAATTTGGTAATGAAATGCCTGAAAGCAAACCACCAAGCTCAGAGAGCACCAAGGACCCCTCTTCTGTTAGGCAATTAGCTGAGTCCTTGTGGCCCAGATGGAGAAGGAAAGAGGGGAAGTCAGCAGTCAGAAGAGACAAATCTCCCTTCCCTGTTTTTGCTACGTTATCCGATGATCCCGTTGAGTTGAGTTCTCCACGAACGTCTTCATTAACCCCAAAAGGATGAGCCGGGTTCAGGAATGAAAAGCCAGGCAGAAGGAAGCATTTTTTGGGAGCAGCCATATTGGAAGAAATATCTCCTTAATTTCTGCCTAATGGGAAATCCTTATGTCTGATCAATTTGAGGGAAGTAGATGCTTGCAATTACTGATCTTCATCAAAAGCGACGGCTAAGCGGGGGGAAAGTCAATTGGAAACAGATTTAGGTCTTTGCGTAGAAGCCGCAAGACTGAGGTCCCATTTCTCTGGTCAATGCGGCTGCAGCCCCAGGGGGTCTGCTGGTTTTTATTGTCATTTCTACATTCGGATGAACTAAGAGACGGGCAGGTTTGCTATTACGGTAAAGGTAAAGGTTCCCCTCGCACATATGTGGTGGTCATTCCTGACTCTAGGGGGCAGTGTTCATTTCCGTTTCAAAGCCGAAGAGCCAGCGCTGCCTGAAGATGTCTCCGTGGTCATGTGGCCAGCATCACTAAACACCGAAGGCGCACGGAACGCTGTTACCTTCCCACCAAAGGTGGTTCCTATTTTTCTACTTGCATTTTTTGCATGCTTTCAAACTGCTAAGTTGACAGAAGCTGGGACAAGTAACGGGAACTCACTCGTTTATACAGCGCTAGGGATTCAAACTGCTGACCTTTCTGATCAACAAGCTCAGCATCTTAGCCACTGAGCCACCATGTCCCCGTGAGGTTTGCAATTACCCAGCTTCATATCATTGTTATTATTGTGGGTCTGTGAACCAATTTGACACAGCGCAGATAATGCTCTTACTTGCGGATAATTGCGATAATGTCTCTTCCTTACCCTGCTAAGCAACGTAGCCCAATTTATCCTTGAACTACTCTTTAAAAAAAAACCACAATGAACGAACTGTTCCCGTTCAATATGATGTAATTTATTTTCATCATCTCAGTCCTTCTGGGAAGGCGCCTTGAATTGATCCTTTTGCAAGCAACTTTGCTAACAAGTGTTTGCTCCTGATTCCTGGCCCCGTTTATATAGGTGGTCCTAGACTTATGATCAATAATTGAGCCCAAGTTTCCTGTTGGTGAGTGAGACAGTTGTTAAGTAAAGTTTGTCTCATGGGTTCTTAAGCAAATCACTGTGGTTGTTAAGTTAGTAGCAATAGCAATAGCACTTATATACCGCTTCACGGTGCTTTACAGCCTTAAGTGGCTTACAGAGTCAGCCTCTTGCCCCCAACAATCTGGGTCCTCAATTTACCCACCTCGGAAGGATGGAAGGATGGAAGGATGGATCAACCTTGAGCTGGTGAGATTCGAACTGCCAAACTGCAGTCAGCTAGCAGAAGTAGCCTGCAGTATTGCACTCTAATCACTGCACATCAAGGAAGGAAGGAAGGAAGGAAGGAAGGAAGGAAGGAAGGAAGGAAGGAAGGAAGGAAGGAAGGAAGGAAGGAAGGAAGGAAGGAAGGAAGGAACTTTTATCAGATCAGTATGAAGTAGCACTTAGCAATAGCACTTAGACTTATATTCTACTTTACAGTGTTTTCCAGCCCGCTCTAAGTGGTTTACAGAGCCAGCCTCTTGCCCCCAACAATCTGGGTCCTCAGTTTACCCACCTGGGAAGGATGGAAGGCTGAGTCAACCTGGAGTCTGGTGAGATTTGAACTGCCAAACTGCAGTCAGCCGGCAGTCAGCAGAAGTAGCCTGCGGTGCTGCCTTCTAACCACTGTGCCACTGAATGCTTCTCATTCAGTTCCAAACAACATAATTTAGAATATAATTTGATCACTTGAATCGAGACACTCAAATTGATCTGATTTGGATGCTGAAAGTGTACAGGCCCCTTACATGAAAGCTATCCACATCGGATTGGATTATATTGATTCAGAGGTGCTCAGTTCAACTATTTAAGCTTGAATCAATTCTTGCGTGGGGGAAAAACTGGCTTGATTCTGTGATTTGATTGAATTGCTTTTGAAGTAGACCCTGGCATCATGCAAATGCATGCCCCTTCCTGCATTTCCACGCCTGAGCAGAGAAATAAAGTGACATGCCAGTCTGTCCTTTGAAAAATTACCTTTACAATCAAAGGTAGCTACACAACTTGGATTTCACGTAGGGTTTAAAACTGAGCACAGAAACCTTTTGTTACCTGGAATGAAAGATCACGCTGTTTTCCCCAAGGTGTGTTATCATCGCTCACTGCAAGATCTCAACTCTGCCTACTCAGACGTGTTAAAATCCCCACTCGGGTGCATTTGTTGGGTGCCCGATAGGGGAAGAGTAATACAAACATTCCCCCCGCTCCCCCCCAGAAAAAGCAGCTGTCAATTAATTCACTTCTGTTGGGATTAGTAAGGGCCTTTGTTTGTTTCTGCAGCTATAATGCCTCTGAAGCTCTTCAGCTTTTTTTTTTTTAAAAAAAACAACAATTCGGTAAGCATAGGCTTCTTCAAAATTCCCCAGCACATTGCAGTCATTTCGGCAGCTTCCTGTGATTAAGAATATATTGTGATGCTGTATTCAAGGCACAGTCCTGTTTTACACTCTAGTAATTATCTATAAACCCTTTTTAATCTAACACACATGTAAAGTCTTAGAAACAATGTGAAGTGGGGGATTAGACTGTAGGTAGAGGACTAAACTCTTAACTAATGTTCTCCATTTTAAATCTTGCCACTCTTGTGAACTTAGTGGATGGCTTCCTGCTACTCGGTCAGGGAGAAATTAAGTTTGCTATCAAAGCAAAGAAGCCGTCAGCATTGGAGACAGGGTCTCTTTTTTCCAGGGGGTCTAAGACAGAGGTGATATTCAGCTGGTTCTGACCAGTTCTGGAGAACTGGTAGTGGAAATTTTGAGTAGTTCGGAGAACCGGTAAATACTAGCTCTGACTGGCCCTGCCTCCACCTATTCTCTGCCTCCTGAGTCCCAACTGATCAGCTAAGTCTTCTTCTGTTGCCCTGCACAGGAGAACAGAGCTGGGAAGCAGGTTAGTGGGGGGGGGGAGTGGAGATTTTGCAGTATCCTTCCCCTGGAATGGGATGGAAATGGAGATTTTACAATATCCTTGCCCTGGAGTGGGGAAGAGAATGGGGAATTTGCAGTATCCTTCTCCTGGAGTGGGGAAGGAATGGGGAATTTGCAGTATCCTTCCCCCAGGAGTGGGGTGCAAATTGAGATTTTACAGTATCCTTGCCCTGGAGTGGGGAGGGAATGGAAATTTTACAGTATCCTTGCCCTGGAGTGGGGTGGAAATGGAGATTTTACAGTATCCTTGCCCTGGAGTGAAGTGGAAATGCAGATTTTACAGTATCCTTGCCCTGGAGTGGGGTGGAAATGGAGATTTTACAGTATCCTTCCCCTGCCACACCACCAAGCCACAGCAGACCCACAGAACTGGTAGTAAAAAAAAATGAATCCCACCACTGGTTTAAGATAACTTGCCCTGGCCAACTCACCAGGGAAAATTGACCATGAGACAATTCTAGAAAAATGTAGGATAGACAGCATCACCACCAGATGGATTTGTAAGTGGCTGACAAACTGTACTCAAGGAGTAGCCCTTAATGGTACTACATCTACATGGAGGGAAGGAAGTAGTGGGTGCCACAAGGCTCCATCCTAGGCCCAGTACTCTTCAATATCTTCATAAATGACTTAGATGAGGGAACAGAAGGGGAACTCACCAAATTTACAGATGACACTAAGCTGGCAGGAAGAGCCAACACCCCAGAAGACAAGCTCAGCATCCCAAAACATCTTGACAGTCTTGAACAATGGGTCCTATCCAACAGAATGAATTTCAACGTGGAGAAAAGCAAGGTTTTACGCTTAGGCAGGAAAAACCAAAGATACAAGGATAGGTTAGGTGGAACCTGGCTCAAAAATATTAAGTGTGAGAGGGATCTTGGAATCTTAGTGGACGATCACTTAAACATGAATAAGCAGTGCACAGCGGCGGCCAAAAAAGCTAATACAATCCTTGGTTGTATAAACAAAGGCATAGAATCAAAATCACGTGAAGTATTAGTAAGGTAAAGGTAAGGGTTCCCCTTGCACACATGTGCTAGTTGCTCCCAACTCCAGGGGTGGTGCTCACCTCTGTTTCAAAGCTGAAGAGCCAGCGCTATCTGAAGACATCTCCATGATCATGTGGCTAGCATGATTAAAATTCCAAGGCGCACGGAACGCTGTTCCCTTCCCACCAAAGGTGGTTCCTATTTTTCTACTTGCATTTTTTACATGCTTTCAAACTGCTAGGTTGGCAGAAGCCGGGATCAGAAACAGGAGCTCACTCTGTTACGTGGTGCTAGGGATTCAAACTGCCGAACTGCCGACAAGCTCAGCGTCTTGGCCACTGAGCCACCACATCCCATTGGATCCTCCTTACACTTCCATTAAACCAAGAATCTCTTCCATGGTTTGGATTTCTCAGCCTCCATATTATCAGCACTAAGAAGGTGTTGAATGTGAAGACATCCTATCCTTGAGAAACAGTTGGAAAATTTATTCTTTCTGAATTCTAAGGAAACATCTTCCCAACTGTTCTTCTTACAGCTTGTTGAAAAAACTTGGAAAGTCCATTTGTGCCCAGCTTTGCTAAAATTATTTTAAATAATCCCGATTTGATTGCGGTTGCCAATTATTCTGGAATTTTGAGGAGCGCGTTTTCCTCCAAAATGAGAAAGATGACATTTCACTTGAAGAAACTTAAACAAATAAAAGAGAGTGGTTGAAGTTGGATGAGGGGGTGGGGCAGGGTTGGAGAGCAAACTTTTTAATAAAGTGGAATCTTGCAAAGAAGAGCTGCTAAATTATTTAATAGTGCTGCAATATTAAATTGATTTGCCAGTTTCCTGCATTTTCATCTGATTATTTTAGAGCGGGATCGTCCTCTGTCATTTGAAAAAAGGGGGGTAGGGAATATCAGCAAAGTGTCTGAGAGAAGCTACACCCCTCCTAGAAGAATGAAATATTTTGGGAAATGTAAAAAGGCAGAATATTATATTTCCCTAGAGGAGAAACATGCTCTTAGTAAGCAGCCCCCACCTTTGTTAATAGCCCCAACAGGACTGGGTGATCCTGTCTACAAGACAAAAGATCTTCAGGTCCAGGGACTTGGGATTAGCTCTCATTCAAGATCCAAGCCAGGGCAAAGCCATTAAGACACAATAGGAATTGCCCAACACCAGGGGTGAAAATTAGCAGGTTCTGACAGGCTTTGGAGAAACATTAGTGGAAATTTTGAGTAGTTTGGAGAACCAGCAAATACCACCTCTGGCTGGCCCCGCCCCCACCTATTCTCTGCCTCCCGAGTCCCAGCTGATTGGAAGGGAATAGGGATTTTGCAGTATCCTTCCCCGTGGAGTGGGGAGGGAATGAAGATTTTGCAGTATCCTTCCCCTGCCACGCCCACCAAGCCACACCCACCAAGCCACGCCCATGGAACCGGTAGTAAAAAAAAATTGAATTTCACCACCGCCCAACACCCTTTCAGAACACAAGCCTCTGTCAGCATTCCAAATATCATCCAAAATTAAATCAGAGTCCAAGGCAGAACTTTCCTCAAACTTCCAATTTATTAAGAGAGATATGTTAGCACATCTGTGGAAACCCGAATGGGACAGGCTAGAGGTCTTGTGCATATACCCAGGTGCTTTACAATCAACATGCTGATTAAGCATCGAGTGCAGCCGGTGTCCACGACTGCTTCAATTTCCCCTTCCACCCCCGTTTCGAGTACTTGGAGCTTGGCTTGGAAAGCGAAGGGACAGATGGGTGCACTCACCATCGAGTCATCTACACTATGACTCTTCCTCTGAAGTTTCCCCATTGGGTGGACCCTTCACCACCTTAGGTTGGGGATCACTTTTCTGAGGTTGTTGGCCCAGATGATTCTTTTCTGGTGGCATCTGGGGCCTTCTCTTTACCCCTTTGGCGGTTGGTGTGCACCTTTGTGATATTGGGGCTGGAGCCAGGCATTCTGATGCTCTGTGGTCAAGTTGGCAGCACCGGTGGCCTTTTATTGGCCCCCACGAGGGAAGGAACCCAGTTACATCTCTAAACTTAGGAACTGCCCCATCCCATTGTTCCGCTATCCACCCTGCAGCTTCCCCCACATTTACCCTTCTTCCATTGTCGAGAACAATTCTCTGTCGGAAGGTGGAGTAAGAATCTGTTGGGGCATTGCAGGTGAGACTGGACTTGGCGGGGGGGGGGGTCAATTCCTGGGTTGGCCACTGCCCAGTTATTTGACATGGTGCCATCTGCTGAGGGAGAGCAGGTGCCCACTGGCATCTCTCCCATCCATGACCTGGGAAGAAAGCCCATTCCGGGGTTGTTTGATTCACAGGTTGCAGCCCAAACATCAGTTGCTGGCTAGGGGAAGATATGGCCCAAGCCCCTTTCTGCTGGTTGGGTTGAATTCCCCTTATTGGTGGCCAAGCAGGCAGCCACGGACATCTCTCCCATCCATAACCAGTCTTCCTTGTGGTCCAACTTTCAAAGCCATCCTGTACATAGGTATGAAAAATAAATCAACTTAATTGGAGCATATGTGTGGCCTTGGTCTTTCCACCTGACAAAAAATTATGGTAACAAAGAGCGCACTGAATTTGTGCAATTAAGGCAAAGTCAAAAAAAAGGGGGTGGGGGAGAACTAAGTATTCTAATTTTTCTAACAGTGTCTAAGTTTAAGCCAAGAAGAACCCTTGGGTGGAAGCTTTACAGAGAGAGAACCAAACTGGGAATAAGGGGGAATTTCAAGAGCTAATAAGTAGTGGAGCAGCCAATCTTCTGGAGTTCTATCACTGGGGCTTTATCACTTGAGGTTTTCAAACAAAGTTGGATAGCTGTTTGTTTGGCATGGTCTGAAGACTCCAGCTTTGGAACAGGTTTTAGGTTAGAGGACCTCCAAGCTTCTTTCTAATCTCATAATTCCATGGTTCTATTAGCAAAATTCCTCATTGATGTTCCAGAGGAAAATGCACCACAGAGTCATATCTAGTTCAGTTAGATCTAATCTTCATTTTAAAGAGTTTACATTTATCAATCCCACTCTGTTGTCTTGCCTTTTTGGTATCATTTGCATTTGTATTTATTAGTTTGTCAAACATGTACAAGATAGCAGGTATAAATATTGACATGGATTTGAATGAAAGAAATGAATACAAATAGATGGGGATAGTAGAAAAGGGACGGTAGGCACGCTGGTGCACTTATGCACACCCCCTTTACGGACCTCTTAGGAATGGGGTGAGGTCCACAGTAGACAGTTTGAGGTTGAAGCTGTGGGGGGTTTGAGGATATAACAACGGAGTCAGGTAGAGCATTCCAGGTGTTGACTGCTCTATTGCTAAAGTCATATTTTCTGCAATTGAGTTTGGAGCGATTTTCCTTGAGTTTATATCGATTGTTTGCCCATGTATTCTGAGGCTGAATATCTTTTCTTCCTTTGACTTCATCCACTGAAGCCTTGCTTAAGTGGGCAAATCTTCCCCTACTCTAAAAAAAAAAAAAAAAACCAAGACAAAGCCCACTTGCTATTCTTGGCATGAAATTGTAGCTTCCAACATCTGCGCTGGGTTTTATGTCTTCTTTCTCTTAGTCTCCATTTAAGCTTCCCATGTGTGTTTTGCCATTTTCAGAGGTGCCTCTGTCAACTTTTCAACCAGCTGCCACAACTGTAAGAGCCGCGTTAATGACTAGAGGCTGCAAACTTTTGCTGCTGCCTTCAGAACTTTAATTGCCTTTTTTGTTGTTGTCTAGTTGTATTGTTAACAAAGACCTCTATGGCCAAACGCAACTAATGACCAATGCAATTAACTGGCAAACAGAAACAACCTAAGGAACTAATTGGCCATTGTTGCTGATAAACCTTGTCTGGTAGCTTTTTATTTATTTATTTTTTATTTTATGTAGTTGGTCAAACATGTACAAGATAACAGGTATAAATATAAACGTGGATATGGACAAGGGAAATGAGTACAAATAAATGGGGACAGTGGGACAGGGACGGTAGGCATGTCAGTGCGCTTATGCACGCCCCCTTTATGGACTTCTTAGGAATGGGGTGAGGTCCACGGTAGACAGTTTGAGGTTGAAGCTCTGGGGGTTTGAGGCTGTAACAACCGAGTCCGGTAGAGCATTCCAGGCGTTGACCGCTCTGTTGCTCAAGTCGTATTTTCCGCAATCGAGTTTGGAGCGGTTTACCTTGAGTTTGTATCTATTGTTTGCCCGCGTATTATTGAGGTTGAAGCTGAAGAAGTCATTGACAGGTAGGACGTTGTAGCAGACAATTTTGTGTACTATGCTTGGGTCAGATCGTAGGCGGAGTAGTACCAGCTTGTCGAAGCCCAAAATTTTGAGCCTGGTGGCATAAGGGATTCTACTGCGAGCAGAGGAGTGGAGTACTCTTCTCGTGAAATACTTCTGGACCCACTCATTTGTATTAATGTCCGATATACAGCTTTCGAGCCACTGGACTGGATCATGTTCAATCTTCAGCCCATGGAACTGCTTCTTGGCAGAAAGACCCGTGGAATGGTAAAATGCAACTTCTCTGCAGCACTGCCCCATCAAACTAGTTGGGTCGTGCTTGTGTGACTTGTAGTTCCCATTTGTTGCTTATTACTACTATTTCACAAGAGGTTTTGCACAGCAGGTCCTCTTCCCCTCTGGCATTTTTCCATATGCATCAGATGGTGTTGACACTGATTGTGTATCCTCTTAGTATCTGTGCTATGCTTGCTTATTTCTTTATTGGCATCTAGGTATATCATCTTTTTTTAAAAAAATCCACTGATATCTCCTTAACTACAATAAAGAAACAATATTCATGGATTAAACTGGGAGATATATTTTGGCTTGGCACCAACCAAAATCACAAAAATGGTACCCTTTATATACCTATTGGAAGGAACGCGGTAGCTCAATGGCTATGACATTGAGCTTGTCGATCAGAAAGGTCAGCAGTTCGGTGGTTCGACTCCATAGCGCCATGTAAGGGAGTGAGCTCCCGTTACTTGTCCCAGCTTCTGTCAACCTAGCAGTTCGAAAACACATAAAAAGTGCAAGTAGAAAAATAGGAACCACCTTTGGTGGGAAGGTAACAGTGTTCCGTGCGCCTTTGGCATTTAGTCATGCCGGCCATATGACCACGAAGACGTCTTTGGACAAGCGGTGGCTCTTCGAATTTGCAACGGAGATGAGCAAAGCCCTCTAGAGTCGGGAATGACTAGTATGTATGTGCAAAGGGAATCTTTACCTTTTATATATCTATTAAACAAAAACAACCCACAATTTTTTAATGTGTAAGAAGAATTGCAGAGTTCAAGTAATGGAGGGAACTGAAATTTAAATTAATGATTAAATATTAAAAACAAAGGGCATAACTCCTTAGCTTGGTCTCTCCAGTACAAATAGTAATTCACTCGACCTTTAGCATAACATTTATTCTTGAAGCTGACCGTTATAATCCATTCATGGACTTAAAAAAAAAAACCCTCATTGCTTTCCAGGTTCTTCCTTGCTTTGCATTCTGGAGTCTTTTATTAATTGATAGCTGGGAGATAATAGATTAGTCTATGTTATTTTTTTTTGGGGGGGGGGCAGGTTTTATTAATAAGCTCATTCCCAGTTAACATTTTTTAGAATTTTTAAATGACTTTTTAAAGAGAAAGTAGGAAATGTGTAGTTAAGGGCCCAGTTTTAATATAACCTCTCGTAAGATCTGTATTTAAAATTATTTTAATTTGAAGGGATGGTCGATTCATATTTGACAGTAAGCTATGATTTATTTAGCCAGGATTTACTCCAGAAATACAGTACATACTGTATCTCAATCTGGATTTGCACAGCAGGGTCTAAATCTCATGTTAAACATTTTATAAAGCATACTAAGATAAAGGTAAAGGTTCCCCTTGCACATATCTGCTAGTCATTCCTGACTCTAGGGGGCAGTGCTCATCTCCCTTTCAAAGCCGAAGAGCCAGCGCTGTCCGAAGACATCTCCGTGATCATTGCGCTGGCATGACTAAATGCCGAAGGCGCACAGAACGCTGTTTCCTTCCCACCAAAGGCGGTCCCTATTTTTCTACCTTCAAAAAATATTAGAGGTTTGTGTGGCATGCCAGAGTATCTAAATCCATCTTTTAAAATCTATCTATGGCTTTAAGACCCTTGTTTTTATTGTGCCTTTCCTGTTTTAAGATTTTCTCCTATTTCTCACCCTTTTACATATTTCATTAAATGCCATAACATTAATAAATGTAAATATGAAAGCTACTTAGTTTTATTGTTTACCCTTCGCATCGTTTTTTAAAAAACCTGACTTTAACATAATTTTTAATAGTATACTTGATACATGCAATATTATTGTGTCTTTTTGTTGGAATCTGAAATAAGCTTCAGGCAACTACTTGTTTCTAAACTGTCTTCTCACTCTTCCCTGGGAGATTTCAGCTAAAGGATTTCCAATTATTTCTTGGTTTGTTTACACCATTTAATCTATAATATTTTCATGGAAACAATGTTTTTAATTATTTCGGGACCTTTGAGGTCCAGAAGCTAATGTGTGTGGTTTAAGATAAATAGTGAATACAATTTAAGTGTACAGATAATATACCTCAAATGCCTTTTGGCAAAAAAAAAAAATTTGCATTCAATTGCAAAAGATTAGTGTTGGAATAAGTTTACAATACTATCTTTGCATGGGTACTAATGACTGGGTTTTTCAAAAATCAAATATGATTCAGTTTGGGAAATGAGAGAAGTGATGTAGCCAAAACTTTTCTGGAGGCTGAATAAAGTGATAGGTAGCATTGGAGAGAAGTAGAAATGAAAGAAACTGAAAATTTGCTAATTAAGAGCTCCATCCATCTATCCATCAGAGAAATGGAAAAACAAGCTAACTCCAAGTGAAGATGAAATAATAAGAAAGGTGATGGACTGTGCTGAAATGGACAAACTAACTAAAGAAATCCAGGGAAAAGAAGAATCAGAATTCTATCAGATATGGGATAAATGGTATAGGTGGATGGAGGAAAGAAATAAGAATCCTAGGCGATAAATAAGTAGAATGTGGTAGCTCTTACAGATTGTTGTCGGTGTTAAAATGTTTATAATATAAATACAAATGATTCTGGATAAAAGTACTTTCAAACAAATGCAGTTAAAGGAGAAAAGAAAAGAAAAGAGTTGATTTGATTCATTTACTATATGTAGGCTTTGTAAGAGCCAGTTTGATGTAGTGATTAAGGCAACAGGCTAGAAACTGGGAGATTGTAAGTTCTAGTTCCACTTTTGGCCCAAAGCCAGCTGGGTGACCTTGGGCCAGTCCTTCTCTCTCAGTCGTAGGAAGGAGACAACGGCAAAACCACTTCTGAAATCTTGCCGAGAAAACTGCAAGAACTTGTCCAGGGTGTATGTCAACTCGCAAAGCATCCCTGGCCTGCTCTCGAGTTGCCATAGGCAGGAGGGGGGAAAACTGACGGAGCAGCACAGCAACCACAACAAGGACCAATCCGCTCTCACAGGGAGGGACTCCTCCGGGTGCCGTCCACCAAGCAATGCCAACGGGCGGCGCCTAGGAGTAGAGCCTTCTCTGTGATGGGCCCAACCCTCTGGAATGACCTCCCCCCCGATATTAGAACTACTACCGACTTCCGCTCCTTCCGACAAAAACTTAAAACTCACCTGTTCCGACTAGCCGGCCTGGCCCATCTATAGTTCTACTCTTACCTCCTGGCGGATATTTTTATCTGGGATAGCTTTTAGGGTTAATGTTTTTTAATTTTTTAAAATTTTAATCTAACTTAAACTAAACCTGTACAGTGAATTATTGCTACCTCCTCCAGTCTTATATTTAATTTATTTATCTTATATTTATACTATGTATATTTATTGTTCAATTGTTTTAATATGACTGTACACAGCCCCGAGTCTCTTCTGAGAGAGGGGCGGTCTAGAAATTGAATAAAGTTAAAGTTAAGTTAAGAAGCACATTCCACATGGACCTTTCTCAAGGCTGTATCACAGGGTACCTGCAACAGCCAGAGGGGCGTAATCTCTACATCCGGGGAGGAAACAGTGTCATAATTGGGCCATACATTACATGGGGTCAGAGCTGGGTACGTGCCGACATGTTGATCCTAATAAATAACTGTATTTCTTTTGAAGCTTGACTCGAGGCTCATGATTTAATTAGGGCACCCGTCAGAACCCTGACAGCGTGTTTAAGAACGAAAAACGAATGAAAAAAAAAGGGAAAAAATGTATGCTTTAGACGAAGCAATTGTGGTTCCTTTGGTAAAGGGTTTGATGAAGCAGATCCCAAACTATTTTTCAACGGTCGCAATTAACAGGAAAACACTCAACTCAGAGTGTGCTAAACCTTTTTCCATGGGAACGGAATATTCAAACCAAGCGGTATATTGCGTTTGTAGATGCTAACCATAATTTTTTCTGAAGGGCCAGCCAGTTACATCAAAGGTAACACTTAGGCTAAATTGGCCTTGAAATTGACTTCCTTATTTTATGAGTTTCTGGAGGGGAATTGGGGTGTGTGTTTCCCCTCCGTTTCATGCAATGCGAAACAATTTACATGGTAATAAATGATAGAGATTGTTCGATGTATTGCTAGAACATTGTCAAACTCTGAAAAAGGTGTCATTGTTCTCGCTTACATTCGTTTCTTAGCCTGAGGGATACATGCTGGGTTTTTCCAAGAATCTGAGAGCAAGAAGCTCACATTTATTTATTTGTTTATTTTCTCTAAAGGCAGACAATGATTGGTGATGTTAATGTCCAAAATATGGGCCTCATGACGCTTTGGCAATCCTGTTTGGAAAGAAATATATGTCAGGCTTAAGTCTCTGATAGGACAGACGTAGCACACAAAAGCAACATTTATTTGGCCAAGATTAATTGAATAAACCACAGCTAATTCACAAAAGTGGCAAAATGTGGCTCCTGCCCCTGCCCCCCTCCTCCTCCTTCTTCTTCCTCCTCCTCCTCCTTCTTCCTCCTCCTCCTCCTCCTCCTTCTCCTTCTCCTCCTTTTCCTTCTCCTTCTCCTTCTCCTTCTCCTTCTCCTTCTCCTTCTCCTTCTCCTTCTCCTTCTCCTTCTTCTTCTTCTTCTTCTTCTTCCTCCTCCTCCTCCTCCTCTCCTTCTCCTCCTTCTCCTTCTTCCTCCTCCTCCTCCTTCTCCTCCTCTCCTTCTCCTTCTCCTTCTCCTTCTCCTTCCTTCCTCCTCCTCCTCCTCCTCCTCCTCCTCCTCCTCCTCCTCCTCTCCTTCTCTTCTTCCTGTGTCAAACAGCACAGGTGTTATATTCCATCCACAGTCTGTAAATGATACCAGAAAAAACTCCTCCTCTCACTGTCCAATTAGATATTCCTGCAACCGTTCTTCATATGTTTTAGCCTCCAGTCCCCTAATCAACTTTGTTGCTCTTCTCTGCACTCTTTCTAGAGTCTCCACATCTCTTTTTTACATCCAGTTCGATGATTCTACATTTTATGTTCTAAGCAAGCAGCAGAATGGTCAAATTTCTTTCTCATATCCTTACTTCTCTCTCTCTCTCTCTCTCTCTCTCTCTCTCTCTCTCTCTCTCTCTCTCTCTCTCTCTCTCTCTCTCTCTCTCTCTCTCTCTCTCTCTCTCTCTCTTCATTCCAGAGCCGTAAGTCTGATGCTGCAGAAGTGACCCCTAACGCCAGGATTGGTCCACAAGGTTCGGTAAGTTGAAACATTTTGTTGGATGGATTCGACTCTAAATCTACTCTCCCCTCCCCTTTGCATTTCCTTTTTTTTTTGGTGGCCATTTCCTCATCCATCTTTTTGATATGCGATGGGTCCTTGGTGCTCTCTGAGCTTTGCGTTGTTTTCTTGCAGATGTTTCATGACCCAACTAGGTAACATCATCAGTGTTAGAAGGAGGTGGGTTTGTGGAGAGGTGGATGAGTGTGGGGTCCTTGGTGCTCTCTGTGAGCTTGGTTGTTTTCTTGCAGAGGGTTCATGACCGAAACTAGGTAACCTCATTAGTTTATATATGGACAGATGGATCTTGCGCCGATTGGGGCTAAGTGCATTGGAGATGATTCAATATTCTCAGCAATGTTGACATGAGCAGAATGGTAATTTGGTCAATAAAGGCAGGGGACTGGTATAGAAAGGGCAAGGTCATTAGAGACCTCGAGAGATCTGCTTTGTATGGTGAGCAATTGTTGGGCGCATCCTATAATGGTGAGCTCAAGATGGAGTAAGTGAGTAAGAAAAAGGCTTTTCGGAAATCCTTTTTCTTGGGCAGAGGCTCAACCCATGGAAGAGGTTGGAAGAGAGATTGGAAAACCTAAATAGATGAATAAAATCAGCCATTAGGTTGGATAGGTGAGAAAACCAAGGATTATAGGATCAAAATGAAGTAAATTCATGAGTCCTTTCCTTTCCCCCTCTCTCCCTGCCTCCTTCCCTCCATTTTTCTTTCTCTGTCTCTTCTATACCATTTTTATATTACCCTAACTTCCTCCCTTTCTTCCATCTTCCTTCCCTCCCTCATTTTTCTTTCTCTCTTCTATACCATCTCTATACTGTCCTTCCTTCCTTTCTTCCTCCTTCCCCCTCCCTCTATGCCATTTTTCCTTTTCTTTCTCTCTTCTATACCATCTCTATACTATCCTCCCTTCCTCCGTCCCTCCCTCCATTTTTCTTTCTTCTATACTATCTCTATACTGTCCTTCCTTCCTCCCATCCTCCCTCCCTCCCTCCATTTTTCTTTCTCTCTCTGTCTTCTATACCATCTCTATAATGTCCTCCCTCCCTCCCACCTCCCTCCCTTCCTCCCTCCATTTTTCTTTCTCTCTCTCTTCTATACCATCTCTATACTATCCTCCCTCCCTTCCTACGCACTGGAAATCAAAATCAGAAAGACAATGTACTGTATGTTAAACTGTATTTCCCTCCTGGTGGTTGGAAAGAGATTTCAGTTACAAGAAACCATCGCTCCAAATCATAGATAGAGATTTTATGGACCAAGTGATAATGTGTTTTCCACCTAGGTTGTTAACATCTATTAAGTCCCAAGTCCTTCTCATGTGCAAGCAGCTTTGTGTGTTTCACGAAATGGAACAGGTGTCTACAAATATGAAAAATCCATACTAGGGAAATAATATCAGAGATGTGGGCCTTTCGAGTCTGCACAATGGGGGAAGACTCTACCTTAGCCTATAGCTGTATCTGTCAGGGTGAGAGTAACATAGGTTTAGCCTGGCAAGATTCTGTTTATTCTGTTTAAGCAAACAGAGAAGTGAACTCTGGCTGGATTATTCAACATTCTTCTTGCGCTTAGCTTGACATTGGCCATGCCTCTAGGCATGCTGGGAGCAAAGCTTTGGGATCATGTAAAAACACACACACACACACACACCTTCCATCCCACCTAAAGACATCATATCAACCATATAGAGGAGGTGAGCAAGATAACACCTAACTCCAAGATTCATTGTCCCTTGTAGAATTTGGAGCCTGCCAGATTGCAAATGGAGTAATTTCCACCGTTAACGCTCCTGCTAATCTCGGTGCTGCATAATAAGTACAACTGAGTGGCTGAAATTCAGCGTAGCGGGCGTGAGAATAAACTTTAGCAATGTCAGCACCTGCGTGCAATACTGCTGACACTATCCTTCCACAGGCAGGAGATGAAAAGCACGGTCTCTGCTTTGGAAGCTGGGGTTTGAGAGAGGTTGCCTGTTTAGTTATGATTACTGTTTTTGGAGGGGGGGGTTGTTTGAATGCTAAAACGGTTATCCTGGCTGGGTCTGATTATACTTTAAAAGAACAATTAAGTACGTGATTACATGTCTAGCGAAGCTTGGAAATGCTGACATCCTGTAAATGTAATAAAAGCTTTGGGAAAGCAGGAGAAAAAAGTTCCCTGTGTAACAGTGGTGGGTTTCAAAAATTTTTAGAACCTCTTCTGTAGGTGTGGTCTGCTTTGTGGGAGTGTCTACTCTACTCTACTCTACTCTACTCTACTCTACTCTACTCTACTCTACTCTACTGGAATTGATGTGACCTAGGAAGAATCGATGTTCTTCCTTAGCCGTTCTTTCTGTTTAAAATTCTTGGTCTGCTTTTGTTTCATACCTAGCATTCATCATATTCAATTGCACCTTCTGTAGCTCTGATAGCAGCAGGGTAGAATACGTAACAACAAACAAACAACTCCTAAACTGGTTTGTTTTTTTCATCTTCATTTCTGGAGCTGTAGTTTATCTTCCTGAAAATGTGCAACTTCCCTATAGTCTATAGTCCCTATGTGGTATACAGCCTGATTTGCTTTTTAAAAGAAATTGGGCTCTCTCTTTCCTGTCAGATGAGATTCCTATTGCAGGGAGATCTTTTTAAAGGGTAAATCTGCAGTAGGACAATATTCTGCCATAGTAGAAGGCAGTGCACATACACACACACACACACACACACACACACACACACACACACATACACACTGACAGAGACAGAGAGAGAGAGAGAGAGAGAGAGAGAGTGGGGGGAGAGAAACAGGAAGAGACAGAGAGAAACATACAGAGACAGAGAGACACACAGAGAGAAAGAGAGAGAGTTGGGGAGACACACACACACAGAAAGAGAGAGACAGAAAGAGAGAGAAAGAAGGAGAGACACACACACAGAGAGAAACAGAAAGAGACAGAGAGAGACACACACTCAAAGAGACAGACAGAGAGAGAGAGAGAGGGAGAGAAACAGAAGGAGACAGAGAGAGACACACATACACAGAAAGAGAGACAGAAAGAGAGAGAAAGAAGGAGAGCCACACACAGAGAGAGAAACAGAAAGAGACAGAGAGAGAGAGACACACACTCAAAGAGACAGACAGACAGACAGACAGACAGAGAGAGAGAGGGAGAGAAACAGAAAGAGACAGAGAGAGACACACACACACAGAAAGAGAGAGACAGAAAGAGAGAGAAAGAAGGAGAGACAGAGAGAGAGAGAAACAGAAAGAGACAGAGACACACACTCAAAGAGACAGACAGACAGACAGACAGAGAGAGGGAGGGAGAGAAACAGAAAGAGACAGAGAGAGACACACATACACAGACAGAGACAAAGAGACAGAGAGAGAGACAGAGAGAGAAACAGAGAAAGAGACAGAGAGACACACACACAGAGACAGAGACAGACAGAGAGAGAGAGAGAGAGAGAGGGAGAGGGAGAGAGGGAAAGAGAGAGAGAAAGAAACATAAAACAACTTAATTTTCTGGGCTGAGGTTGATACCGTCCCCAGGGTATCAAATATATACACATGGAATATTATCAGCTTACTAGAGTTAAAAGATAAAGCATCAGAGATAGCAGGACCTGGTTGGAACTCATGGATTTTTAGAAAGCAACCAAGCAAGATAAAAATAATGTGATTCTCTGTGACTGGGCCCTGTTCCATTTTCCATCTGGCTTGTAATGAAATTGCATTTTGTGGTCATTGCTTAAATTGCAACGTCTCCATTATGTTGTAACTCTTTTAGGTGAGATGGTGGTAAACACCCCAGCTCTAAAAGGAAGAGTAATAAAATGGTTTATGCTGGCTTGGATATATCACATTGTGAAACGTGCAGCAGTTGGACTGAATGTATATTGATAAAAGAAAATATGGCTTTTTATTGTTTCGAGAGATTACCCTTCATTGGTAGTGTTGGCAGTTCTCAAGATGCAGTCGGGCGATGTTTGAAAGAATAACTCAGATCAGATGAGAAATATGGATTCAGAAAAACCAAATGGTTCCACACACCATGTGTTAGAATTAGTATGGGAAATCTTTGCATCCTCTTCCTCTTCCTCCTCTTTTGATAAGGCAGTTGGGTATGACTCAAGTTAATGGATTAACAGAGTTGGAAGGGAACTTGTAGGTCATCTAGTCCAACCCTCCTCCCCAAGCAGAACCTACACCATTTCTGACAGATGGCAGTCCAACCTCTTCTTGAAAGCTTCCAGTGATGAAGCTCCCACAACTTCTGAAGGCAACTTCTGTTCGATGGGTTGATTGTTCTCACTGTCAGAAAATTTCTCCGTATTTCTAGGTTGAATCTCTCCTTGTTCAGTTTCCATCCATTATTCCTTGTCTGGCCTTCTGCTTTGGAAAATAGTGTGACCCCCTCCTCTCTGTGGAAGCCCTTCAAGTATTGGAAGACTACTATCATGTCTCTCCTGGTCCTTCTCTACACTAGACTAGCCATGCCCAGTTCCTGCAACCATTCTTCGTATATTTTAGCCTCCAGTCCCCTCATCATCCTGGTTGCTCTTCTCTGTACTCTTTCTAGAGTCTCAACATCATTTTTATAGTTGTGGCGACCAAAACTGGATGCAGTACTCTAGGTGTGGTCTTACTTAAGGCTTTACAGAGTGATATTAGTACCCTGTTTTTCCCAAAATAAGACCTTCCCAGATAATTAACCCATTTGGGCTTTTGATCCATGAGTTGACCATGCTCACGGCCTCCTGCACCTCAAAAATATACATACATACATACATACATACATACATACATACATACATACATACATACATATAAACTCCTCTAGCAGCTACAAGCTCTTGTTCTCTTCAGAATGCAGCTCACTAACCTTCATCGGGTCCCATTATTCATTCTGCAGACAATCTCCAGTTTTATTTCATGCCACACTGGAAGTGAATTACAACTGTTTATTAATTCATACAACCACTGAGTGACTTAGCTGGGCTTGTGAAACACGCAGTAATGAGCAGTTACAATTTACATAATATAGACACACATCCAATCTAATGCAGAAGCTTGCTGTTCAGCATCCTTCATATCGTGAGTGGCACTTCCTGGCAATTGGATGAAAGAGAAATGTGTGTTGTCTGCTACCAAGGGGTGGGGGATGCTCAGGTTTTTTTCTTCTCCTTCTCCTCCTCCTCTCTCTCTCTCTCCTGCTTTTCTGGCTCAGCTGCTCTGGTTTAAAAACCTATTAAAGAGGGATCAAACTCATTTTATAACACTGATCATCTCCCTGCCCCCTCTTTCGTTCTTGCAGCAGTTAAATGGTTTATTAGAGGCTCGGCGACCTTGATCTCAAGTTGGTGTGGCACTATTTCATCACTCCTGAAAATTGAACTCTGAATGTTGCGGGGATCCTTTGACACCCCCCCCCCCTTCCTGGTCTATGATCTCCAGCGCAACAGCTTTGCCATTCACACAGCACTCATCCAACTAGCCTACTCCTGAGGAATAGATGACTCTCTATAGCATTAAAATAAGACCTCCCAAAAAATACCCCCCCCCCCACTGAAAATATTACAATACAGTAGCAGCCATGAGGTGACCACGCTTGCCGTCTCCTGCACCTCAAAAATAATAAGACCTCCCCAAAAATAAGGCCAAGTGCTTATTTCAGGGGTCAAAAGAAAATAAGACCATGTCTTATTTTGGGGGAAACATGGTATGGCCAGCCAACTCAACCAAGTGATTCTATTTTTTTTATTTTTTTATTTTTTTACAAATATATCAAATCAATGTGTGAACACTGTGGCACCTGGGTGTCATACATTCTAGTACAAATAAAACGAATAAAATTAATTATAATTATTACCTTCAACCAACCTATATATTTCTAATAATGATACACATTTATATTAGGTTGCAATCTGTCATTATTCACTTATTCCATGTTTTATCTTGTTATTACTTTTATTTTATTATATAAATGTGTATACACTAATAATCCCCCTTCTCTTATTTCAATCACTTATTCTAGCTTTTAATCATGTCACCCTTTATTAAAAGACTTTTCCTTTCTATCCTAGCTAACTTCTAATCATGCCACTTACAGAGAGAGAGAGAGAGAGAGAGAAGGAAAAGCAAATCAGAACAATGAAAAAGAGAAATAATCTATCCATCCTCTCTTGCCCGCTTCAATACTTTAATTGCTATCCTTTTTTTTTTGACTTGCCTCCAAGATTCCTCTCTTGAGTTTTTATCTCTTTCTACATCTGCTCCTTGGCTGTTCCATCTAGGTATTGAACATACCTAGATCAACCAAGTCATTCTAGAACAGTCTCTGCAAATTTCATACATGTGGACTTTAGCACTTTAGCACTTTAGTCTGCAAGCAGTTTGGGGACTTTTGGGAGTTGAAGCCCACAAATCTTAAAGCATGCTGGTTGGAGAATTCTTATAGTTGCTGAGATTGGAGAACTGTGGTCTAGAGTTTGATCTTAAGGTACAAGAAGGCACATTCCAATTTGAATATTAGAGAAAACTTTCTTTCAGCAAGACAGTTTGACAATGAGAGCAATTACTGCAGGTCACCCTAGGGATGGATTAACCTGGATTCTTGCACAAAGCAAAGATAGGGCTTGAAGGCCTCAATAGCCTTTTCTGTCCCAGTGGTTCTTTGAATGTTTGTCATTTTCCCCGCATGGATTCTCAGAAACAAACACATACATTCCTAAAGGTTTTCTCTGTCAATGATCCTGAAAAGTAGGTTCATAGAAGCTAAATTTCTCAAAGTAGACCAGTAACCTTCTCCAGCTGTGAGTGTCAACTTCAAGCTGGTTTTGGTCCTACATCCTGTTTCACACTACCTCTTTACATGGGAGCAAGTAAAGAACTGCTTCACTTGCTGCGCAAAACACTGACGAGGGATCTTTGCTAACCCCTGTATTGTTCCAATGATATCTATAAATTTGTCTTTGAAAAAAATGAGTGGTATAGAAAAGTGAAATATGTATAGATAAATAGGTAAGTGGGTTGGTGGGTGGGTGCATAGGTGGATAGATAGATAGATAGATAGATAGATAGATAGATAGATAGATAGATAGATAGATAGATAGATAGACAGACAGACAGACCATCGATGGATGGATGGAGAGATGGATCGATGGCAGATGACAGCTGGATGGATGGATAGATGGATAGATGGATAGATAGATGGATAGATGGATGATGGATAGACAGACGGACAGACAATGGATGGATGGATGGATGGATGGATGGATGGATGGATGGAGAGATGATAGATGGCAGATGGATAGATGGATGGATGGATGGATGGATGGATGGGTAAATGGATAGATGGAAAAATGGATAGATGAAAAAATGGATAGATGGTTAGATGGATGGATGGATGGATGGATGGATGGATGGATGGATGGATGGATGGATGGATGGATAGATAGATGATAGATAGATAGATAGATAATTTCTTGCCCTGTGCAGTCTTTTTCAGCCTATTGACAGCTGCCTTTTAGTACCATAAAAATGTTAGCAGGTTTTTTTTTTCTTGATCTAATTACTTTTCCTGGGGTATAATTGTGTTTTTTTTCCTATTTCAGAAACTCATCCAAAGTATTGACATTAGATAACAAGAAATGATCTCTTTCTCAGGCGGTGTGTTTGTTTTAATCTAGTGATATTGAGGGGAAAAAAATATCTGACCCACAGAGGCATTTTCAAGATACTTTAATATAGGTAATAATGATTTTTTCCCCCTTTCGATGTTTTGCCTTTCCCCCTCCCTCCCTTTTCCTTTTCCCCTTTGTTCTTTTTGCCAAGAAATAAAATTGCTGCAAGACGACACTTTGTGATCGGAATGGAAATGAGATGTTGAGCAACCAGAAAATACCTGCCCGTAGATCTTCAACAAAAACGGTTATTGTGTGGTTGTTACTGTTATTCTGGCCCAGCGAGTCAAATCTGCAAACAGAAATAATGGGTTGGGGGTTGATTTCCCTTGCTGGACCAGAAGTAAATTTTGAAACGTTCTTCGTTGTCAAGAGCAATGAGAAACATCTAACATCCAGTGGTGGGTTGCCAATTTTTCTACTACCAGTTCAGGCGCGCTCATGCGCGGGCTGCTTTTGCACATGCACAGAAGCATCTGGTGGGTGGGCGGAGCCCGATCCGGGCTGAACTGGGAGCAACCCACCTCTGATGGTTTCCTTACTAGCAATTTGGAATCAAGGGTGAGCTTCAAAAAGTGCAGAAATGGGTTCATTGCTCTGTTGCTGGGTGGGCGTGGCCTAGTTGGCCTCTTGCACAACGGCGTGGGAGGTGTTTTCGCCCTCCCCAGGCTCCGGAGGCTTTCCTTGAGCCTCTGGGAGGGCGGAAGCTGCTTCCCCTGGGCTCCGGAGACTGGAAACAGTCCCGTTTCCAGACTTCCAGAACCTCCAAAAGGCCCATTCCCCCCCCTCCTAGCTTCTTCATGGACCCTGGATTTACTTGGCATAATGAAAGGGCCACATGGACACTCCTGGGAGGGGCGGAGTGGGCATGGCCAACCAGGAGTGGCATATGCGGGTTTGCCGAACTAGGCAGAATCCTAGTTAGAGGATCGCCCAAACCAGTGTGAACCCCCAGCAGCCCACGCCTGCTTGGAACCCTCATTTCTGCTTAAATGGAGAAGCTGTGATCCCCTGTTTCTACCAATCAGTGAGAGACTTTGTTGTTGTTGACTCAGAAGGTTCCCACGGTTTCCACCTAATTAAAAATAAATGTTTTTCCCCTCCCCAAGCAATCAGTCACATGGCCCAATCAAGGCACTGTCTGGTTGCCTGGTGACATCACTCCTCCTTCCTCTGACTAGGTGGGAGAATGTTCTTGGTTCCCAAGAGAAAGTATTTTGTTTTGACCCTAGCTATTTCTATCCCTATCCCTCAGCTCCAGTGTGGCAACATTGAAGCTCCAAGATGGCTTTGGAGTGACACCATCGCTTAATCACTGTTCAAAATTATGATGGTCTCAAAAAAAAAAAAGTTATAGGGGACCTGTTCTTGAAATTACAACTGCTGGCCATGTGATCATATTTGGGTTCTTTAGCAATTAGCTCAACTGTATGACTGATTAAAGCATCTTGTCATATGATCAACTGCACGGCTAACTCAGTGGGTAGAGCATGAGACTCTTAATCTCAGGGTCATGGGTTCAATTCCCACGTTGGCTGTACTTTTAAGGAATTAGCGAACACCTAGAAACAAACAAAGTAATAACCAAAAGCCAACATGGGTTTGTCAAAAACAGATCATGCTGGACTAATCTTATTGCATTCTTTGATAATGTGACAAAATTAGTGGACTAGAGGAATGCCATCGATATAGTTTACTTGGACTTCAGTAAGGCATTTGATAAGGTAGACCATAACCTACTACTAGATAAAGTAGAAGAATGTGGGTTAGACAGCATCACCAACAGATGGATTCGTAACTGGCTGACCAACTGCACTCAACGTGTAGTCCTCAATGGAACTGCATCTACATGGAGGGAAGTATGCAGTGGAGTACCCCAAGGCTCTGTTTTAGGCCCAGTACTCTTCAACATCTTCATCAATGATTTGGATGAGGGAATAAATGGGGAACTCATCAAATTTGCAGATGACACCAAGCTGGCAGGAATAGCCAACACTCCAGAAGATAGGCTAAAGATACAGAAGGAGCTTGACAAACTTGAACATTGGGCACTATCTAATAAAATGAAATTCAATGGTGAAAAGAGTCAGGTTCTACATTTAGGCAACAAAAACAAAATGCACAGGTACAGTATAGGTGGTACCTTGCTCAATAGTAGTAACTGTGAAAGGGATCTTGGAGTCCTAGTGGACAACCATTTAAATATGAGCCAGCTGTGTGCAGCAGCTGCCAAAAAAGCCAACATAGTTCTAGGCTACATAAACAGAGGGATAGAATCAAGATCACGTGAAGTGTTAATACCACTTTATAATGCCTTGGTAAGGCCACACTTGGAATACTGCATTCAGTTTTGGTCACCACAATGTAGAAAGGATGTGGAGCAACAAAGGCGATTAGGGGACTGGAGACTAAAACATATGAAGAACGGTTGCAGGAACTGGGTATGTCTAGTTTAATGAAAAGAAGGACTAGGGGAGACATGAGAGCAGTGTTCCAATATCTCAGAGGTTGACACAAAGAAGAGGGAGTCAAACTATTTTCCAAGCCACCTGAGGGTAGAACAAGAAGCAATGGGTGGAAACTAATCAAGGAGAGAAGCAACTTAGAACTGAGGAGAAATTTCCTGACAGTTAGAACAATTAATCAGTGGAACAGCTTGCTTCCAGAAGTTGTGAATGCCCCAACAGTGGAAGTCTTTAAGAAGATGTTGGATAGCCATTTGTCTGAATCAGCATAGGGTTTCCTGCCTAGGCAGGGGGTTGGACTAGAAGACCTCCAAGGTCCCTTCCAACTCTGCTATTGTATTGTATTGTATCATGATTTTGGATTTATTTATTTTTTTGCCATTTTCTGCATATAGTCCCCTTAATGACCCCACTGACTTGCTTAATGACTTTCGTCAAAACAAGCGGAAGAATGAGGCTGATCATGTAATATCTTGACCATATAGCAATCTATGCAACAATTTATGATTGAAAATAAGGTCCCAGTTCTGGTTTTAAGTTGTGGACTAAAGATCCAGAGCTATGATTTGTGGTTCCTGAGCTCAGGACACAGGATTATATTCAAATTCCTTAACATATGCAAATTACACATGCAAATTCCTTTGCAAATGTTTCTTTATAACTGAGCCCTGCTGCAAATTTGCAAAATGAATAGAGACTCATAAATAAGGTAAAGATGAAGGTTCCCCTTGCACATATGTGCTAGTCATTCCTGACTCTAGGGGGCAGTGCTCATGCCTGTTTCAAAGCTGAAGAATCAGTGCTGTCCAAAGACATCTCCGCGGTCATGTGGCCAGCATGACTAAACACCGAAGGCACACGGAATGCTGTGACCTTCCCACCAAAGGTGGTCCCTATTTTTCTACTTGCATTTTTTACATGCTTTCGAACTGCTAGGTTGGCAGAAGGTGGGACAAGTGACGGGAACTCACTCCATTAATGCAGTGCTTGGGATTTGAACCCGGGCTGTATATATCTTAGGCAGGAGTTTTAGCCACTAAGCCACGGGCTCTGTTCCTTATCAGTTGAGCCAGGGAAATAGGTATGTATTTGTGTTACAACCCCTGGTATGACTAAATATGGGAGGAAGGTCACTACTCCCTCTTTCTGTCCTTCGGCTCATTACAGAGGACCATCCAGGCAGAAAACCATATTTTTATTTTTAATGTTGCCTTTTTATATTTGTGTTGTATTTGTGCTGATAAATAAATAAAGGGAGACTAGTATAAATCTATTTCAAGCTATTTAGTTCTCATCAGCTAGCCATACCCAGGTTCGAATTCCAGTAAGGGTATGGCTGAATATATATATGATCGCAGCATTCTGAGATAAACTAATGATGAATTTCTTGCGCATCTATAGCCTGGCTGGTCAGTTCTGTGGGGAAAATTAGTGCTCAGACCCTTCCTGTTAGCCATTTCTCCCCCAAATTGTGGAATCTTAATACTTCCCAAGTCTTCCAGGAAGTGTGGCCAATGAAAAGTTGTATCCAGAAACTTTTTTTTCAGTTTGAAAAAAAAAATAGGGGGGAAAAATCGCAGAAAACAAATATCAAAGTATTCCTTGAAAGAATTTCAGATAAGCTTGTTTTGGTTTGTGGATGTATAGGGAGAAATATCAAATGCTCATCGTAGCTTAAACCAATCCTGATGAGTAGTTAAATGCAGGGAGTACAATGATTGAGTTGGAGTGGAAATAAATAAATAAAGTGGATTTTAAAGAGAAAAGACCAGGCTGAAATTTCAACTGTGAGGGTAAAATGCCATCTAGTGACAATTTTCAGGAAGCAGCTGTTCCTATTTATTCATTTTCATTTTTAAAAAAGCCTCCAGCAGGTCAGCTTAGCTTTCTCTTATTTTTTGAGGAAGAAAAGTCCAGAGGATTTAATTCAAAATATTCCACTTCCCCCCCCCCTTTCGATGATGTATTTCTTTGTTTGTTTTCAAAGAAAGAGGCGGCTTTTTTTTTTCCTGGTGGAAAGGCAGCCAATAAATTGACACGTTCTGTTTAAAAACAACCAAGCAGCAGAAGAACACAGTGAGGGAGCATAGTCACAGGGAAAAAACTCAGACTGAAATGCATAGCAACAAGAAGAATGGAATATTGTGTTGTGTCGTTTTACAAAATGCAAAGCAAAACAATGGCAAAAAGAGTGAGTGAGAGAGAGAAAAATCAGAGCCATGCTCCCCAGTATGGAAAAAGAATCCATTGAATTAGAAATGAATTATGAAATCTCTCTCTCTGTGTGTGTGTGTGTGTGTCTCTGTGTGTGCACGCACGTGTAAGGGAGTAGAATAGGGAAAAATAAAAAAGGGTCAAGGAGGGAGGGAGGGAGGGAGGGAGGAAGGAAGGAAGGGAAGGGAGGGAGAGAGGAAGGAAGGAGGGAAGGAAAGAAGGAAGGAAGGAATGAACAGGGAGGGAGGGAGGGTGGAAAGAAAAGGGAGGGAGAGATGGAGGAAGGAAGGAAAGAACAGGGAGGGAGAGAAGAAGGAAGGAAAGAAAGAAAGAAAGAAAGAAGGAAGGAAGGAAGGAATGAACAGGGAGGAAGAGAGGAAAAAGGACGGTGGGAGGAAGGAAGGAACAGGGAAGGAGAGAGGAAGGAAGGAAAGAAAGAAGAAAGGAAGGAAGAGGGAGGGAGGAAGGAAGAGGGGGAGGGAAGAAGGAAGAGGAGGAAGGAAGGAACAGGGAGGGAGGAAGGAAAGAAAGAAGGAAGAAAGGAAGGAAGGAAGAGGGAGGGAAGGAGGAAGAGGGAGGGAGGGAAGGAGGGAAGGAAAGAAGGGCACTACAATGTAATTTGGGAATGAATTTGGATTGTGGACTATGGATCACCAGTCTTGTTGAAAAGGGAGTCATTGCATGATGGGGGAATAAAGGAAAACGAGGAGAAAAACGAACAATCCAAACAATCAAATTATGTAGCTTTTTAAGACAGCATCAAGATCACGAGATGTCATCGTACCGCTCTCTGCTCCATAAATGAGCCTATACTTGTAACATGGCATCCACTTCTGGTCACCATGATACAAAAAGAAAGAGGAAAGAGTGGTGAGAAGAGCAACAAAGAAGATCAGGGGTCTGGAGGCTAAATTGTACAATGAGCAGTTAAGGGAACCGGGTATGTTTAGTCTAATGAAGAGGAGACTTAGAAGTAACATGATAGCAGTTCTTCCAGTACTTGAAGAGGTGCCCCAAGAAGAGATGGATTGATTGATTCTCTAAAGCACCGGAAGGCAGGACAAGTAACAATGGGTGGAAGCTTGTTAAAGAGAGAACCTCAACCTAAAATTAAGGAGAAATGTTCTGATAATGGGAACAATTAATGGCGTAGCTTGCATCCTGAAGTTATGGGTGTTCCATTACTGGAGGTGTTGATGGAGATTCTCAGTCATCCAGGTCATGGGTTGTCCCAAAGATGCTTTTTCAAGAGGCAACTGGTCTTTCTTTGAAGACATTTCACTTCTCATCCAAGAAACTCTAGGTTTCAGAACAGAAGAAACTTCTTGGATGAGAAGTGAAACGTCTTCCAAACAACAACAACAACCCAGAAAGTCCAGTTGCCTCTTGAAAAACCAACTTTAGGACATCCATTACTGGAGGCTTTTCAAGAAAATGTTGGTCAACCGTTTCTCCACGGTGGAATAAGGACATTCGCCTTTGGCAGGGGGTTGAACTAGAAGACCCCCCACCCCAAGGTCCATTCCAGGTCTATGATTCTATGATTTCTCCAAGCAATTGTAGGCCCTCAAGTAGATAAAGACTAGTTCTGCGATGGCGAACATATGGCACGCATGCCAGAGATGGCACTCGCAGCCCACTCTGTGGGTATGCGCACTGTCACCAGCTGTTCTTTTGCTTTCCAGTGTGCACATAGCCAGCTAGTTTTTCAGCACGCCCGAGTACCGGTGCAGCAGAAACTCAAAGACCAGCTGGCTGGCACATGCATGCTCACCAGTCAGCTGGTCTTTGGGTTTCCGGTGCTCCAGGATACACACACACATTCTGGTTTGGACCCTTGGTGCCAAAAAGGTTCGCCATCACTGGATTAGTTTATCTAAAGTCTGCATTTGCGGAGCAGCAGAGGTAGAAGACCTGGCTCCCCTCCTATTTGATTGCTGCCCATATAAGGGGATGAGAGAAAAGTATCTTGGCCCATATACCAAACGAAGGACCCATTGGGATCCCCATACCAAAACAACTTACCTTATGTGCAGCCATATTTTACACAGCACAGGACTTAAACAAAATGCTTCAGTTGAGATCTGCATATGTGGGACTGATTGGGGTAGATTGCAGGGGGTGACAGGTATCTCTTTCTTTCTTTCTTTCTTTCTTTCTTTCTTTCTTTTTCTTTCTTTCTCTCTCTCTCTCTCTCTCTCTCTCTCTCTCTCTCTCTCTCTCTCACACACACACACACACACACCTACCTACCTACCTACCTACCTACCTACCTACCTACCTATCCATCTACCTACCTACTATCTATTTATTTGTCTATCTACCTTCTCCCTCTCCCTCCCTCGCTCTCCTCTCTCTCTCTCTCTCTCTCTCTCTCTCTCTCTCTCTCTCTCTCTTATCTACCAACCTACCTATCCATCTACCTACCTACTATCTATTTATTTGTCTATCTACCTTCTCCCTCTCCCTCCCTCCCTCTCCTCTCCTCTCTCTCTCTCTCTTATCTACCTACCTACCTACCTACCTACCTACCTACCTACCTACCTACCTACTTACCTATCCATCTACCTATCTACTATCTATTTATCTATCTATCTACCTTCTCTCTCCCTCCCTCCCTCCCTCTTTCTGTATCTGTATCTGTCCATGTCCATCTTTCTCTTTCCCCTCTACCTACCTACCTACCTATCTTTTTTAAAAAAAAACATTTTTTCTTAATTATATTATATTTTTAAGCTTTTAACATTATTGTTTGTATTCCAGCCTTTTTGTGTTGGTTTATGGCCATAATACAGATGTGATTGTTTGATCATCTACCCACAACACCATTTCCAGTCTGAATGTCAAAACAGAGCCAACATCCTTTTATTTGCTGCCTGCCGTATGCAGTAACAAGGGGGAAGTGATAAAAAGAAAACAAACTCCAAAAAGTTATTTCTTGTTCTCTCTCTCCCTCCCCCCCCCCCTCTCTCTTTCTTTTGTGACTTGTATCTGAAGTCAAAATTCACCTCCAGGGATGATCATGGGGGGACAGGATGAAACTTTTTTTTTAAAAAAAAATGTCTCTCCCCTGAGTTCTTTCTTTTAGTCCTCAAAGCTTGGAGGATTTATTAGGCTATAAATAAGGTGACTGGGAAAGTCGTGTTTTTGTGCTAATCTGGAGGACAAAAATGAAAGAAAGAGAGGAGGAAAGAACTTTGTTTCATCAGTGAGAGCTTCAAGAAAGTGTTTGGATGGCTTCCCCCTTTGGATATAGATGCCATCTCCGTTTTAAGCGTAATTCCGACTCTACTTTCAAAGAACCTGTGAGGAGCAAGACTGAATATTGGGATGCTTCAAAGTCGAGTCAGCAAATCAAGGTTGTCCCATTCACAAGGAGTTCACTTGAGTGCAAAACCTATTTTTCCAAATACTAAAAATATCCTCATTAAAACAACCACAAACTTCTCAAAATTAGAAACGGTTCTTAACATTGTAACAGCCTTCATAGTTTTCATTGGAGGTGGGGTGGAGGAGAAGTGCATGGAAGAACTTGCAGTTGTGGGTTTATTTCAGCTCCATGGCTCTGTCTGGAAGGAAGCCCTCATTGATCCCAGAGGGGTTCTTACTGAGTAAACAAACAGCAGACTTGGAATGCTAATACTTGTTCAGACTTAGGTCCAAATGAATTCCACAGTGGGGAAGATACACAGGAGATAATCTCTGCCTTCAGCCTGGTCGTCTACAGTAAGAGAAAGGCAGAAAGAAAAAAATTGGGGGAAGGGGAGGATGGGGGGGAGGAGCAGGTTCAGGCACCAGCATGTGTATATTTGTACCTTGGTCAGGGAACCGGTGGCTCAGTGGCTAAGATGCTGAGCTCTTCAATCAGAAAGGTCGGTAGTTCGGCAGTTCGAATCCCTAGCGCCGTGTAATGGAGTGAGCTCCCGTTACTTGTCCAAGCTTCTGCCAATTTAGCAGTTCGAAATCACGTAAAAATGCAAGTAGGAAAATAGGGACCACCTTTGGTGGGAAGGGAACAGCGTTCCGTGCGCCTTCGGCGTTGAGTCATGCCGGCCATATGACCACGGAGATGTCTACGGACAGCGCGGGCTCTTCGGCTTTCAAACGGAGATGAGCACCGCCCCCTAGAGTCAGGAACGACTAGCACACATGTGAGGAGGAACCTTTACATTTACAGTCATAACACCTGGCAACAAGTGGAAATTGTTTTTGCACTTCCGTATGTCAGCGTTCCAAATATCATCCAGAATTAAATCAGAGTTCCAGGGCATAGCTCTCATCAAAGTTCCAATTTAATAAGACAGACATGTTGGTACATCTGTGGAAACCCAAATCTGAAAGCTTTCTGGGTTTCCACCCAGTTGAAAGTTCATGATCTTGTCCCCACACCCACAAGTTCATCACATGGTCCAATCTTCCACTGCCGTGCTGGATTTCCACCCATCTAGTTCCGATCAGATGCAGAGACACAGAATGACCTTGATTTCTAGAAAGGAATTTTTTATTTTGAAAACAAACACATTCTACTCCTTACAAGGTATATTTGCACCTTGGCTAGTCACAACACCTGGCCACTAGGGCAAATAGTTTTTACACTTGCATGTTTATTTCTTGGTCTGGTCTGGCTCTTAAGGCTGATGTGCCTTCACCTCAACTTCCTCTTCAATCCAGTTCACCTAAGTCACAATCAAGACCGAATTTAATGCTGTACGTATCAAAAGGAAAAAAAAATCTCAAAACTAAAAGCAAACAAAATATGGTCTCACTCGGTTTGTAGAGAAAGGAATTTAATTCTAAAGCAAAACAAAACAATACAACTTGATCTAATTTTCAGGCTGATGGTGTGAAATTCTTGCCATAAAATGTTCGGTGAATCAAAGGTTGCCCTGGATGATCCAGCATCCTTGAAGTTAAATATACAATACCAAAAACAGGTTTTCCAACTTGGTAGTAAATACCAGCAAATACCAGCAAAGAAAGAGATAACAGTTTCAGTTTCAGTTCAGTGCAGCAGACCAGTTTAGCGCTCAGCACAGACTCAGAGCTTTAGTACAGAAAAGTTGAGCTAAGTCCCGCCCAGGCTCCTTGCTGTCTCTTTGTTGCTCACACAGCAAATACTGTTTCAGTTTCCAAACAGCCCTCATTGGCTGACATGGTTGCTATGCCTTTTCATTGGCTGACATTGTTACCATGTCTTCTAAGTCATGCACTCTCGTGTACCAACAAGGCATTCTGAAGCACCTGGTGAATGAAGATCAAAAGCAGAAGCATAATTGACAGGGATTATGGAATTTGGGAAATGGAAGGCAGATTTTGGTTCAATAATAGTATGGTTTTTCCAGCGGTTTGTTTGCTTTTCAGTATCTCGGCATTTCCCCATCCCTGGTTTAGTAGGTGTGTGTGTGTGTGTTTATGTTTATATTAATGACTTTAACATAGACATCCAAGGCTGCAGCACCCTTCAACCTTGAGATGAAAAATAGTTCTCGCTTCAAGACCCATTTGAGCTCTCAAAATATGAAGCTTGGGTGAGGGGCCACTCAAATGAGTTTCCAGAGCCCAAATCTCATTCTATTTCCACTCTCTCATTTTGTGTGCCTTCCTCTGGATTGTGGGATAGGCATCAAATTCCTACTAAGCTGACCTAGCTAAAGTGGAGAAGCGAGATGCGAGCCCTTGCTGAGGAAGGTCACTCAAAGAGGTCTGCTATTCTGCAATTCTTTATTTTCAAGGTTGGAGGAGAATGAATTATGCAATGGGCAGACTCCTGTCTCAGTGGAGAATGAATGTTCTTGTATCAAAGTTTTGCAGGTGTCCTGGGAGAGCAAGATAACATTGGAGAAGGCAATTCTGTCTCTGTCTCCGTCACCGTCTCCTCCTCTTCCTCCCCTTCCCCTTCCCCTTTCCCCTTCCTTTTCTCCTTCCCCTTCTCCTTTTCTGCCTCCTCCCCTTCCCCTTCCTCTTCCCCTTCTCCTCTTTCTCTTTCTCCTTCTCCTTCTCTACCTCATCCTTCTCTACCTCCTCCCCTTCCCCCTCTCCTTCTCCTCTTTCTCCTTCTCCTTCTCTACCTCCTCCTTCTCCTTCTTTGCCTTCTCCCCTTCCCCTTCCTCTTCTCCTCTATCTCCTTCTCTTCTTTCTCCCTCTACTTCTCTGCCTCCTCCCCTTCCTCTACCCCTCCCCTTTCTCCTTTGCCTTCTCTACTTCCTCCTTCTCCTTCTCTGCCTCCTCCCCTTCCTCTTCCCCTTCCCCTTCTCCTTTTCCTTCCCTTTTTCCTTCTCCTTTTCTACCTCCTCCTCTTCCTCTTCCCCTTCTCTTTCTCCTTCTCCTCTTTCTCTACCTCCTCCCCTTCCCCCTCTCCTTCTCCTCTTTCTCCTTTTCCTTCTCTGCCTCCTCCTTCTCCTTCTCTGCCTCCTCCCCTTCCTCTTCCTCTTCTCCTCTTTCTCCTTCTCTTCTTTCTCCCTCTACTTCTCTGCCTCCTCCCCTTCCTCTACCCCTCCCCTTTCTCCTTTGCCTTCTCTACCTCCTCCTTCTTCTTCTCTGCCTCCTACCCTTCCTCTTCCCCTTCTCCTTTCCCTTCCTTTTCTCCTTCTCCTTTTCTACCTCCTCCTCTTCCTCTTCTCCTTCTCTGCCTCTGCCTCCACTTCATCCCCATGCTCTTCTCCTTTCCCTTCCCCCCTCGTCCCTCATTCTCCATTTTTGAAGGGTTCTTTTTGTTCTTAGTTTCAGCCTATATGCACCCATTATCCTGGATGCAGAGAAGCCCACACATGGACTTTAAGAATGTAAAGTTTTATTGAAATAAACTAGGCCCTTCTCCCCCATCAAAACAGAAAAGAAGAAAGGGAAGAGAGCAGCAGCTTTCGGTTTGAATATAGTGATGAAAGAGACAAAATGGACAGCCACAGAAATAAGAAAGGTTTCGCCTGACTCTCGGAGGACTATTATTTCCAAGCATGAGTTTAATATATAATATACTGGCGTAAAGGATATATTTATTCTTCTATCTCCAAGCATTAGGGAAAGATTAGGCCAAATGAGTCACACACTAGACTACAATATATATGTAAATGTTTTCTCCCTCCCCCTTTTTTTTTCACAGCCACCGCCTGCATTTGACACACAATTTTTGATTATTTATAAGCCAGCAAAAATCTTGCACGCAGGCACTTGCCAAATGAAAGTGTTTATCATGCATTATGCCCATTGCCAGCACAGCATTCAATGTTATTGGGAATAAATGGAGAGGTCGATTAAATCTTTCCATAGTAATGCCGTTTGTGCTGTCGGCATCCAAAAAAATATGGAAAACCAATATGGTGAGCGCAACAGGTGAGTGCTGAGTCCACCAGAGCTGAGTGTTATGGCCTATCGGCCACCGGCCCCTCCAGCAGCTAAATCAGAGGAAGAGGAGGAGGAGGAGGAGGAGGAGGAGGAGGAGGAGGAGGAGGTGGAGGAGGAGGAGGAGGAGGAGGAGGCATGTGAGTTAGGGTCAGTATCAAGGCAACCTGAGAGCTCTGAGGGGGAAGAGGGAATGGAGCTGTCGGAGAGAGAGAGAGAGGTGGAGCTTGGCCCATCCGTCAACCCTCAGATGGAGAGTCAACAGCTCCCAGGTCTGGAGGTGGCCGATGAGGAAGAGGAGGAACAGCTGTGTCCAGTGCCTGACACGCAGATGCTCAGAAGGCAGAGGAGAGGAGAGCAGTGGAAATCTGTAGGCCGGTCCTTGGAAAGGAAGAGCCACCGCTGCTAGCGAAGCCCCAGCCTAGCTCTGGGAATAAAAGGCAATAAAAGAGTTGAAGATATGTGTCAGACAACTATTCATCTCCCTGCTGGACAGATTTCTTAGCCTGCAATGAAAGAGAAACATTTTTGTCAGGGCTGCTGGCACTCCTATTAAAGGAATCATTGATTTAACGACAGAGGGTTTGTCATGTTTTGGGAACTCGATCAGGATATTGAGCAAGGCAATGTGGGACTTAAGCCCCACTCTGGGTTCCATCTTGATTTGTGTATCCAAAAAGAACTTCCAATGAATTCTACATCTCATTCTGAATGGACAATCCTGCATCACTCGGTGGTGCTTTAGATTTGGAGGCCAGAAGATGCTCAGGATGTGTCTTCATTAAGCAAACAGATCTTTTCTTGGTAGCTGGAAGGAGACTTTTATGATCTTGGGAGAAGACACGGCTATTTTTGAATGTTTGTTTTATTTATGAAACACATTTCCACCTCGCCACAATCCAAAGGACCCTGGGTGCCTTACAAGACATCCACAGGGACATATAAAAACCCTGTTCACGGGGACAAGCTTAAAAGCAGTCCCAATCCGAAAGACAGAAATGAAAACAAGAACAGGACAATTGTGAGAACAAAAGGCAGACATCATCCAACTGAGAGGAGACTGAAAGAACTTGGTGTCAGCGTTCCACATAATGCACCCATGGAAAGCAGAACTCGGAGGCAGGTAGATTCCTCAAAGAATAATTTATTGGATACATCCTATTGGCACCACTGGTGAAAAGCAACTCACGGTTTTCCCACGGTTTTTCCCTACCGTATTTTTCGGAGTATAAGACGCACCTTTTTCCCTCAAAAAAAGAGGCTGAAAATCTGGGTGCATCTTATACACTGAATACAGCATTTTTTACCCCCGAAACCCCACCCCCTTCACCAAAATGGCCGTGCAGAGCCATTAGAAGGCTTTCAGAGAGCTCCTGGGGGTTGGGGAGAGCAAAAATAAGTGAAAAATGGGCTGTTTTTGCTCAATCCCCCCCCCCAGCCCCCAGGAGTACTCTATAAGCCTCCAAAAGGCTATGCATGCAATTCTTTTGACAAAAAACGGGCCCATTTTCACGGAAAATGGGCCATTCTTTGCTTGTTTTTGGGGGGGGGGCACCCCCCAGGAGCACTCTGAAAGTCCCCCAAAGGCTATTCATGCCTTTTTTTGAAAAATAAATAGGCCATTTTTTGTGAAAAATGGGCCATTTTGGGGAGGTTTGCAGAATGCAAAAACCTTTTTTTTTAAAAAAATTTGTTTCTTCAAAACCTTGGTGCGTCTTATACTCTGGTGCATCTTATACTCCGAAAAATATGGTAATTAAAAAGTGAAACTTCCCCCTTCCCCCACGTCATCAGTCACATTGTCCAATAGAGGTGCTGGCTGGTTGCTTGGTTACTCCACTCCTCCTTTCCCCAGCCATCCGTTGGAATGTCCTTGGTTCCCAGAGGAAAATCTTTTGCTTTGACTATAAACCCCAACTATCTATTTCCCCCCTCCCTGCCCCTTCTTCTTCCCTGGAGCAATCCTGAAGTCTCAAAGATGGTCTGACTCTGTTGTTACATCCTCAAACCTCCAAAACGTTAACCCTACTACTGTCTACCGTGGACCTCACCCCATTCCTAAGAGGTCCGTAAAGGGGGCGTGCAATAGCACAACAGCAAGCCGACCGTTCCTATCCTACTGTCTCCAATTATTCATATACCCATTTACCGTGTTCATATTTATGATTCTACTTATGCCTGTCATCTTTTACATGTTGGACAAACTAAATAAAATAATGAAATAATTGAAATCTGCACAAAGTCGCTGGGGTTGAGAATCACCCAGATGAAAGTGATGGGGTTGAGAAGCACTTGGGAGAGAGGAGAAGGATTTAATCTCCCCCTCAAGTTCAGCGAAAAACTTCCCCTGAACAAATTTACAGGGATAAATTGCATCTGCTGTGCTCTGTTTGTAGAAGCCACAGGACCACATCATTATTCTCACAACTCCTCCGTATTTCCTCACTTGTTTCCCACCGCTTGATGTTTCTACGTCTGAGAATAAAGCCTCTTCCTTTACAACAGTCCAAATGCAAATTCAGGTATCCGTCAGTTGAACTAAATGCCCAAGTGAACTGGCAGGGAAATGAGAATAGCTAGCTTTTGAGTTTATTGTTAAAGGAGATCGCCTTAAAAACTCGGATGATAAAGCCAGCTAACCTTCAAAGAGAATTCAGCCTTGAAGGGACAGGAAGCCCATTATCCTGTCGATTATCAAGTTGTCTACTGAGCAGCCATTCAGGGCACAGCGGGATTGTGTCTCACACACATTTTTCAAGTCTCACAGACATTTTTGGAAGCGACGCACATTTTTCAAGAAAAGAAGAAGTGGGGAAGGACGGGGAAAATTCCCAAAGAGTTTTGGAATACCAATGAAAATCTAGTTGATATATAAAGTTAAAATAGAGTCTTTTTGAAATCAAGTTTAACTGCTAGTGACTCCATGTGTGTATGTAATTCTCTTTTTCTGTGCCAGGATTATGGTTACAGGAATGAGAAACCGATTAACCTCCTATGAGAACAGATAACAAATTAACGGAGTTGGAAGGGACCTTGTAGGACATCTAGTCCAATAAGCCGGAGACCCTACACCATTTCTGACAGATGGCAGTCCAGTCTCTTCTTGAAAGCCTCCAGAGATGAAGCCCCCACAACTTCTGAAGGCAACTTCTGTTCTGTTGGTTGATTGGTCCATTGAATTGTCCATGATTTTCTTTGTAATCCCTTTCAGCAAAAATTAAATCCATTGACCAATCTTCTGTCCAAGAATGGGTCTTTGTGACTCTGTGTTCTTATTTCCGGATCCACCAGTTGATCTTGTTAAATGAAACGGCTGCTGATAAATTCTTCAAGTGACAGTTTCATTTTCATCCCCATTCCTGGAAACATTGCCCATTTCACAGTAGCACCCAATCTAATAATAATAATAATAATAATAATAATAATAATAATAATAATAATAATAATAATAATAATAATAATAATAATAATAATAATAATAATAATTAAAATAATAATAATAATAATAATAGCAGCAGCAGTAGTAGCAGTAGTAGCAGTAGTAGTAGTAGTAGTAGTAGTAGTAGTAGTAGTAGAGAACCAAAGTGTACCGTTTATTGATATTGCTGTTCCTGGAGATGCCAGAGTCAAAGAAAAAGAACTTGAAAAAATAATGAAATATTGCGACCTGACCATCGAAACTACACGGCTATGGATGAAGCATGTAACAGTGATACCCATTGTCATCGGGGCACTTGGCACCATGTCCAAGAATTTTACAAGATACATCAACAAATTGCAGCTTCCTGCAATAACACCAGCGGAACTGCAAAAAACTGCGCTACTCGGAACATCTTATATTTTAAGAAGGTCCTTAGTTGATACCTAGGACGCTGGCAGCAAACCGTATTAACCATTAGCACCAGTCACTGGTATTTGTAGTGCATTTTTGAATGTTCAGTTGGCTGAGTTTCATGTTTAATGAATAAAGTATATAATCATAATAGTGAAGAATTGGAGTGCACCTGGACCAGATGAGCTACATGGCTTCTGGCTAAGGTACTTGCAAGTGTGCACGAAAGATTGGCAGTCAAATGAACCAGATATTAAAAACACCTGAAAAGGATGAATGGATGACAACTGGAAGGACATTTTTGATCCAAAAAGACAAACAAAGAGGAAAGGATCCTGGAAACTATAGACCAATCATCTGCTTGCCAACAACATGCAAGCTCCTTACTGGCATCATTGCAAATCAAATCTATGGATAGTTGGAAAGAAATGACTTGCTTCCTGCAGAACAGAAAGGATGCTGCAAAAATTCAAGGGGAACAAAGGACCAATTGCTGATTGACAAGCTAATCCTAAAGAATTCAAAGAAAAGACAAACCAACCTGTTCATGGCTTGGATAGACTATAAGAAAGTGTTTGATTCAGTTCCCCACAGCTGGATCAAGAAAAGCCTGAAAATCTTTGGTATCAGCAGCAACATACCAAAATTCATGGAAACTTCAATGAACCTCTGGAAAACAAAGTTTATGGCTAATGGGGAAGAACTGGGTGAAGTTGAAATTAAATGAGGCATTTTCCAGGGTGATTCCCTTTCACCCCTATTTTTTATACTCTCAATGCTACCACTGACCACTATTTTGAAGAAGGTGAACTGTGGATACAAACTTGCAAAGAAAGGACTGAAAATTTCACACTTGGTATACATGGATGATTTGAAGCTGTTTGGTAAAACAAAAGCTGAACTGAATTTATTAATTGAAAGCACAAAAGAATTCAGTGAAGACATTGGCATGCAGTTTGGAATTGACAAATGTGCAACAATGGCAATCAAAGCAGGCAAGGTCATAGAAGATGATGGAATAGAACTTGAGAATGAAGAAATGATAAAGGCAGTAAAACTAGAAGAAGGCTACAAGTACTTGGGGGTTTTAGAGGCCTCTGACTTAATGCATAATAACCTCAAGGAATCAACTTCAGCCAAGTACATTCAACGAATTTGCAAGATATTAAAGTCCAAACTGAGTGGAGGAAACACCATAAAAGCAATAAATACCTGTGATCCGATACTCTGCAGGAATAATTGACTGGACCCAGATGGAGTTGGACAATTTGGACATAAAAACAAGGAAGCCTATGACAATAAATCATGCTTTGAACCCTAAAAGTGATGTTGATGGATTATATCTACCAACAGCAGAAGATGGTCGAGGACTCCTACAAGTAAAGCAGACTGTGGAAGAAGAAAGACACAGCTTGAATGACTGCATCCAGAAAAGTGAAGAACCAATGGTTAAGGAAGTAAATAAAGGAGGCCTTCTGAAGACAACTAAGTCAAAAGCTGAATACAAGAAAGATGTGATTGAGAAGCAAGCTGAAAATTGGAAAAGCAAAGCTATGCATGGCCAATACTTGAAAAGTATTGAAGGCAAAGCTGACCAAAAACTAACTTGGAACTGGTTAAGATCAGGAGTACTGAAAAAAGAAACAGAAGGCTTTATTTTGGCAGCTCAAGAACAAGACTTAGCCACAAATTACATGAAAGCAAAAATTCAGCATGTTACCACCAATAGCAAATGTCGCCTCTGTAATGAGAAAGATGAGACAGTCAACCATTTGATCAGTGGGTGCAGCAAAATTTCTCAAACTGACTACCTACAATGCCACAACTGAGTTGTTAAGATCATTCACTGGAAATTGTGCCAGAAGTTTGGATTTGAGTACAGCAAAAACCACTGGGAACATCAGGTTGAGAAAGTTCTAGAGAATGAAAAAGTCAAGATCTTGTGGAATTTCAGAATTCAGACTGACAGGCACTTGACCTACAACACACCTGACATAACAATAGTTGAAAAGAAAAAAGTTTTTTTCATTGACATTGCAATACTTGGTGATGCGCGAATTGAAGATAAGTAGCAAAAAAAAAATCACAAAGTACCAGGACTTGCAAATTGAAGTTGAGCGATTGTGGAAAAAGAAATTGAGTGTTGTCCCAATTGTAATTGGAGCCCTTGGAGCAATACCTAGAGGGCTACCTTGCTATTTGGAAATTCTAAATTTATTGGACTTGAACATTCTGACTCTACAAAAAACCACCCTACTTGGAACAGCTTAAATCCTCCGACATTACCTTAACAGTTCCTAGGTCCTTGGTTAGGACTCGAGCTGTTGAAGCTACCAACCAGCCCCAAAGGCTGTGAATCTCACCAAAGAGTAACCACATAATAATAATGAAGCTGGGGCTTTTTATTTCTAATGCATTATTTCTACATGTGATGTTTGTCTGTTGTTTTAGTATAGGATCTTGACATCTAGTTGGGGGGATGTCGAGACTTGCGTGTGAATTGAATTAAAGTGAGGAAGAGGTGCGCAGAGTCAGCCTCACCCTCTCTTCCCAGATTCCATCTTGCTCCAATAGCAAGACAAGAGACAAGACAGTTGGAGATGGGCTGGGTGCAGCGCTTGACCAGGGCGTCTTTTGTGTCTTGCCATGTTCTTAGCATACCACATCGCTTGCAGAGGTCGCCTTCATGACCATTGTCCTATTCTAGTAGGTTTTATCCGCTCAGTCCACCGGAATCTGTCTTCATACCCGCAGGATAGACAAATCCCTATCTCACCAAAGGTTGACGACCCAACAGCTACTCTCAACTTAGCTTGGTCTGTCAAAGCTGTTGCCCGGGGTGTGGCCTCTGCGCATGCTACAGCTACTAGGAGCCACAGGTCAGAACTGAGTGGGGACCAAAGGTGGACGAGCCGCCCTAAAACGAGCTGCCCTAAAAGGACACGATGTGCGCCTACACCAAAGGGGCTACCCCTCCCTGAACACCCCTTACGCCCCATTTCTACATACTTCTGATATCAAGTGGTGGAGGATGGGAACATCTAGCGCAATTGGAGAAATTAGGGAGCAGAATGGAGTCTGATTCGGCTGCAAGGCGGGCATCAGTTATCTTTGGTGTATTTCATTGTTTGTGCCACACAGAGCTGCAAAATGCCTCCTATTACCCGTGCACTCCCAGCGGAGAGCGATTTCAGCAAGTCAATAAGATGCCAGCAGTTTGAAACAGTGGGGATTCGGCTCCTGAAGAGAACAAGACCTCCGCTCGGCCGTCTCGCCTCGATTTATTGCAACATAGAGAATGATGGATAAACAGGATACAAATCTCAAGGAATCTCAGCAAGGAGCCTTTTCACAGGGCCTTTCGGATTATGCCTAAACCACCAGGGTTGAGCTTTGCCTGTGAAAGGTCTTGAAAGGTGGAACAGGTGAGAGAGAGAGAGAGAAAATCACAATCTATATTAGTTTGTAGACGAGGAGGAGTTGCATTACACCGGGTTTAAAATCAGGCATTTCAAGAGAGGGGATAGGAGAGAGGGAAGCATAGATGAGGAAAATGTAGGGGAGAGAGAAGGAGCAGAAAGAGAGAGGAAAGGAAAGTAGAGAAGAGAGGGATGGTAGAGGGAAGGAAGGAGGTAGGGAGTAGGAGAGAGGGAGAGGAGGCAGTGCAGCTGTGGAACAGGGTATAATATGGTGTATGGAAAGCAGAAGAGCAAACGAGATCTATTGTGGGTAGGTGGTGAGAAGAATTGATTTAATTTTGGATAATACATAATAGTGTTTGTTAAGATGTAATGGTATACCTGTGGGTACTTGTATGAAAATAAAAATAAACAAACTTTTTTAAAAAACAGACATTTTCAGGGCAACCGTAAAACTCTTTGTACTTGAAAGCAGTGGTGAAATTCAATTTTTTTACTACCAGTTCTGTGGCCGTGGCTTGGTGGGCTTGGCAGGGGAAGGATACTGCAAAATCTCCATTCCCTCCCCACTCTGGGGCTAGCCAAAAGTGGTATTTGCCGGTTCTCTGGACTACTCAGAATTTCCACTACAGGTTCTCCAGAACTGTCAGAACCTGCTGAATTTCACCCCTGCTTGAAAGGTACATATTCGCCAATATCGTTTTTAAGTACTTTCTGTTGAGGTGTCTATAGGTTTGCAACCTTAAGCATATATTATAGCAGAGCAACGGTGATGGTTTTAAAAGGTGTACCTATACATTGATCAGCTAAGTAGAACCAAATGTTGTTTATTTTATTTAAAAGTGTGTAAATTGACACTTCAACTTTGAGGCTATCAAATTCATTTCTTGTGAAATCTTCATGCCTTACGGTCAGTAGTGGGATTTAAATCATTCAACAACTGGTTCCCTGCCCTAATGACCAGCTGGGTAGGTGGGTCCAGAAGTATTTCACGAGAAGAGTACTACTACAAGAAGAATACCCTAGACCACCAGGCTGAAATGTTGGCCTTGGATAACCTAGAACTGAGCCGCCGATGGATTTAAGAGAAGTACACAAAATTATCCGCCACAATATCTTACCTGTCAACGACTTCTTCAGCTTCAACCACAATAATACAAGAGCACCCAATAGATACCAACTCAAGGTAAACTGTTCCAAACTTGATTGCAGAAAATACGACTTCAGGAACAGAGTGTTCAGTGCCTGGAATGTACTATGTTATTATATCTTCAAATCCCCCAAACTTTAACCTAAAACTGTCTACTATTGACCTCGCCCCATTCCTAAGAGGTTTGTAAGGGGCATGCAGAAGCGCACCAGTGTGCTTTCCGTCCCTGTCCTCCTGTCTCCATTTATTCATACCCATTTCATTCATACTACATTCTACATTTAGGCAACAAAAACGGAATGCACAGGTTCAGTATAGATGATACCTTGCTCAGTAGTAGTAACTGTGAAAGGGACCTTGGAGTCCTAGTGGACAACCATTTAAATATGAGCCAGCCATGTGCAGCAGCTGCCAAAAAAGCCAACACAGTTCTAGGCTGCATCAACAGAGGGATAGAATCAAGATCACGTGAAGTGTTAATACCACTTTATAAGGCCTTGGTAAGGCCACACTTGGAATACTGCATTCAGTTCTGGTCGCCATGATGTAAAAAAGATGTGGAGACTCTAGAAAGAGTGCAGAGAAGAGCAACAAAGATGATTAGGGGATTGGAGACTAAAACATATGAAGAACGGTTGCAGGAACTGAGTATGTCTAGTTTAATGAAAAGAAAGACCAGGGGAGACAGGATAGCAGTCTTCCAATATCTCAGGGGTTGCCACAAAAAAGAGGGAGTCAAACTATTCTCCAAGGCACCTGAGGGTAGAACAAGAAGCAATGGGTGGAAACTAATCAAGGAGAGAAGCAACTTAGAACTAAGGAGGAATTTCCTGACAGTTAGAACAATTAATCAGTGGAACAGCTTGCCTCCAGAAGTTGTGAATGGTCCAACACTGGAAGTCTTTAAGAAGATGTTGGATAGCCATTTGTCTGAAACGGTATAGGGTTTCCTGCCTAGGCAGGGGGTTGGACTAGAAGACCTCCAAGGTCCCTTCCAACTCTGCTATTGTATTGTATTATACTCATGTTTATCTGTATACCTATTATCTTGTAAATGATTGACAAATCAAATAAATAAATAAATAAAATAAAATCCTGAGACACGCATATCCGCTTTCATTTGTGAAACCAGATTTGTTCCACATTAATATGGCTGTCTCAACTAGACTATCAGTTGCCCAATTTTTTTTCCTGAAGATCAGTTTCCTTCAGTTCACTCATGAAGGAGGGTCGCTTTATTCGTATTGTTAAGATCTCCTTTTTCCAACATTGCAACAATATATTGTCCGTTTTTACAGGAGGGAGGTCTCGGCATCTCCTTCCCCGGTGCAATTTCAGAAAACAACCTAATCCGATATTTAAGTTAAGTTAGTTGTAGAAATGCAGCCACTGTGGCCTCATATTTGCAAAATGCACTCAAATTTGTAGGCCTCCGATGGTTCAGAAATCCAATAGTTTGATTCCTCAACACTGCCAAGGGAAGCTGCAGCCCTTTCCCCCCCACCTATCCCAAATCTCTGGGGAGCGCTGCTGAGGTATAACCTTTTCCAATAAAAGTTTCCCCTATTACATCTGCATTTTTGCTCCTATATCAAAATGTCAATCTTGCGTTCGGCAGCTGCTACGGCAACAGATGGCAAAAGTGGTTTGTTCGTGGGTAATTTTTTAAGGGTATTTCTTGCTGCTGGGTTGGGAGGCAGTAAAACATGAGAACCTTAAATCCAAAATATAGCATCCCCAGATGGATGGCAGTGTAACTCAATATGAAAGACATTCATTCAAAGAATAGGAGCATCACTCTGGGCCATGGATTCCATTATCACTGCCCATGGTTCTATTATTTTTAGGAAGGTTCTTCTGCTCTAAATCCTTAATATTCATTCAGTCAGTCAGTCAGTCAACTTTGAAACGAATATGGCTGAAACAGAGGTGGTATTCAGCAGGTTCTGACCAGTTCTGGAGAACCGGTAAATACCACCTCTGGCTGGCCCCGCCCCCATCTATTCTCTGCCTCCTGAGTCCCAGCTGATCGGGAGGGAATAAGGATTTTGTAGTAACCTTCCCCTGGAGTAGGGAGGGAATGGAGATTTTATAGTATCATTCCCCTGAAGTGGGGTGGGAATGGAGATTTTACAGTATTTTTACACTCCAGGGGAAGGATATTGCAAAATCTCCATTCCCTCCCCCACTCCAGGAGAAGGATACTGTAAAATCCCCATTCCCTCCCCACTCCAGGGGAAGGATACTGCAAAATCCCCATTCCCTCCCGATCAGCTGGGACTCGGGAGGCAGAGAATAGATGGGGCAGGGCCAGCCAGAGGTTCTGAACTACTCACAATTTACGCTACCGGTTCTCCAGAGCTGCTCAGAACCTGCTGAATACCACCTCTGATACATACATATATACATACATACTGTGTTTTCCCGAAAATAAGACCTTGACGTATATTTCTTTTGCCACCCCAAAAGGCAACATGTCTTATTTTTTGGGGGAAGGTGTCATCCCCTGATTCAACTCACTTGTGTGTGTCACCTCCGTCCTCTTTTTTTCCTATCAGAGGCCTTCAGGAACTTCTTCATTTGGCAAGGCCCTCAAGGCTTTCTTGAAGGCCTCTGAAGCTGATAACAGAGCTCCGGATAGATCTGGACAAGCACGAACCATGACTTGCCTCCAGAAATTGTGGGTGCTCCAACACTGGAGGTGTTCCAGAAGAGACTGGACAACCATTTGTTTGGAATGGTATAGGGCCGTGATGGCGAACCTATGGCGCGTGTGCCACAGGTGGCACACGGAGCCATTTCTAAGGGCACATGAGAGCGTTGCCCTGTCAGCTGATTTTGGACCTCCATTTTCAGCTGTTTTTCACCCTCAAGAGGCTTCCCTGAAGTCTCCGGAGGGGGAAAAAGGGCCCAACACGGAACTGGAAATCCGTTCCCGAATTTCTGGTTTGCGCGTTGGACCGTTTCTCGCCCTCCCCAGGCTCCTAGAAAGCCATGTGTGCATGTGCAGGGCACTAGGGTGTGTGTGTGTGTGTGATGCATGCATGCACAGGGGGCATGGTGCAGGGGGCATTAAATTATGGGGGTGGGCACGCTGACCCATGTGCTAGTGCTCACGCACGTGCTTTTGGCACCTGAGTTGAAGAAGGTTCGCCATCATTGGTATAGCGTCCCCTGCTTGAGCAGAGGGTTGGACTAGAAGTCTTCCTTTGCAGTCATCTGGTCATTAGTATTCTCTCTGAGAGCCTTCAGGCGACTTGGGGGTTTATCTATACCTTCTGGATCACCCTCAAGGCTCTCAGAGAGAGTGTGAATGACCATATGGACTGCAAAGGAAGACTTCTAATCCAACCCTCTGCTCAAGCAGGAGTCCCTATACCATTTCAAACAAATGGTTGTCCAGTCTCTTCTTGAAAACCTACAGTGTTGGAGCACCCACAATTCCAGGAGGCAAGTCATTCCATTGATTACGTTGTGGTCTACCAGCAACTTGTGGAGCTGGCAGCAGAGTCAGACAGCGAGGAGATTGAAGAGGAACATGGGCCAGTCCTGGAGTCTGGGGAAGATTCAGACAAGGGCTATGTGTCGGAGGCAGAGAGGGGGCCAGGGCCATCTGGATGTTATGTGCTGCCTCTGGAGCCTTTAGAGTCGGCTAGCAGTGAGGCAGAGGAACAGCCCTCCCCCCTGTTCCCAGTACCCACATGTGCCAGAAGGCAGGAAGTTAAGAAAGAAGGGACAACTCGGGAGTAAGGCTTGGAGGTGATTGGCCCCTCCCATAGGACATAAAGGAGGAGCAAAGGGGTCAGGTTTCCGAAAGATGCCCTAATTAATTCATGAGCCTCGAGCCTGATAACAGACACTCAAATGCTTTATGAGTTGACAAAAGGCACATGAGCCTTTGCAGGAATCAACTTGGTTCATACTGGTCAGTCTACCCTCTGAAGCACCGTTTTGACTCTTTGCTCCTTGAGGCCTTGTCAAGCTAATCACCAATTAAGTCTTAAGGCAGTGTTTTAAGGAAGATAAAGGTGGGTGCTTATCAGCCTTATCCTGAAGGACTTTGGCAGCCTACTGTAGGACTCTTTACAACTATTTGGGACTCATTATGGGCTGTGAATGAACATAATTCATAGCCGTTGAAATAAAAAAAAAGAATTTTGGGGACTAAGTGTGTGCTTTTTACTGTATCAGGAAGCCTAGGGCAGTACAGATTCATTGTTACACACACACACACACACACACACCATCATCCAGTCAGAACTGAGGAATCCTCTTGGATGAGAAGCGAAACATTTTCCTCAAGGAAAAAGTATAGCCCAGTGGTCTTTTGGGAAAAAAAATCACCTTGGAGACATGCTGATCTCTAGCCGTTAACTAATCCCAAAGCGATTTTAGCAATCAGGTTTCACTAATCGAATGGTGACACCCTCTATTTTCCTTTTTCTCTGTCTTGTGATACAATCTGACCCAAAACTCTGCATTACCAATAACCACACACACACACACACACCCCGGAGCAACCCACCAAAGAATTTAAAACTCTGTGCACAGGAGAGAAATATCATTTCACCTCTCACCTTTCCTTTGCCCCCTCTCTCTTCTCATGCAGCATTTTGATGTCAGAATGATGAAGTATCTCCACTTTTTAAATCAAGACTCCTAAAAGACTCCACACCGTACCTTTTGCCCTGCAGGGAAGGAATAGAGAAAGGGAAGAGTGACTTGGGAGTTTAAAATAATAACTGAAGCCTGGCAAGACTTTCAGAAATAATCACTTTAATTTAGCAAGCATAGCCGTGCACTGGTTAGCGTGCCTTGTATTGGAAAGCGTGTGTTCAGTTTTTGCACCGATGTGAAAACAAGCAAAAACAAATGTTTTGAAGCATTGTTCCTATGCATTTTCTGGGACAGTTTTGTTTCTTGTCCCTAGAGGACTGTGCTGTTTATTATGTAATTTCAAGATGTGTGTGTGTGTGTGTGTGTGTGTGTGTGTGTGTGTGTGTGTGTGTGTGTGATCTATTGGAGTTATTGCAGTTGTTTAAATCCTAAATGATTTGATTTTGAATGTTTTGTTATTTTAATTAAATTGTGCACTGGCCAGAGCCTCTCTATGAGGGAGATGGGAGGTTAAGAAGTTTGAGAAAGAAGAAGGAAGGACAAGGGCTATCATATCAATTCTAGTCCTTCTTTTCATTAAGCTAGGCATACTCAATTCCAGCAACTGTTCTTCATATGGTTTAGCCTCCAGTCCCCTAATCATCTTTGCTGCTCTTCTCTGCACTCTTTCTAGAGTTTCAAAATCTTTTTTACAATGTGGCGACCAAAACTGGATGCAGTATTCCAAGTGTGGCCTTACCAAGGCATTATAAAGTCATATTAACTCTTCATGTGATCTTGATTCTATCCCTCTGTTTATGCAGCCTAGAACTGTGTTGGCTTTTTGGCAGCTGCAGCATGCTGCCGACTCATATTTAAGCAATTGTCCACAATTACCACTACTCTTACAGTTACTACTACTCTTACCACTACTACTCTGCATAGGACATAATTACATTATGTTGTTGTTGTTAGTTGCGATGTCATGTCCAACCCTTCGCGACCCCATGGACAAATGTTCCTCCAGGCCTTCCTATCCTCTACCATCCTCTGGAGTCCATTTAAGCTCACGCTGACTGATTCCATGACTCCATCCAGCCACTTCATTCTCTGCCATCCCCTTCTTCTTCTTTTGCCCTCTATCGTCCCTAGCATTAGGCTTTTCTCCAGGGAGTCCTTCCTTCTCATTAGGTGGCCAAAGTCTTTGAGTTTCATTATTATGAATGGTGTTTATTGATTCCATAGCTAGCTTGGGAATATATCAAAATAGATACATTTCTACATAGAGAAATAAAAGTGTGGCTGTAACTATCGTTTTTTCTGGACTTCTGAAAACATTTGCAGGGAAATCGGTTGGAACAGCTTTTAAGTTGGAACATGAGTCTTTAAGGTCTTTCACTCCCCCTCTCATATATTTTTTTGTTCTACAAGTATGTTGTTTTCATTTTGAAAAATGAATGCCAGGATAAAACTCACGCATCTGTTTCAACGATGTGGCGAAATGGTGCCCTTGCTTTCTAAACTCCCGAGAACATTAATCAATCTTGGGTTTTTTTGAGTTTGGGATTCTGGGGGAAGTTTAAAGGTTATTTCGTTGGTTTGAGTGCCCAGGGTGATTAGGCGCACCTTGCTTATTCAACACTATTTCTACGAAACAACATTTTATGCACCGTAAGCTCTATTGCTTCTCATTTGTTTGGGATGCTTCACTTCCCATACAGGTGCCAGGTACCTGGTATATTATTCATCTCTGGAATAAAAAAAAAGTGCTTAGCCATGTTCCTTCCATTGGCTACTTCTGCAAATTGCTTCTGATTAATCACACTCGAGTTGTTGAAATTCTTGGAGCTGAGTCGGTAAGGAGAAAGGGCTGGAACAATTGAACAACAGAATGTCAGCGTCTTAGCTTAGCTCCAGATCTTCAGCGAAGTCTCTGGGGCGAGACCAGAAAATAGTTTTCCCTCCTAATTATGAGAATAACCTTTAGATATATTGAATTAAGTTTATAGGAGAGCATTTTATATTGATGTTGATAAAGAGGGCAATGAAAATTGGATGATCTGGAAGACAAACGAGAGGTGTCTTTGGCTCGGAGAGCTATCTTTGATCAATAATATATTAGAGGGGTATTTTCATAAGATAAACACACTGTAATCTATTTCAGTTTACTAATTACTGAAGTCCTCTTCCAAGTGAGTGAAGTTTACCCAGGTTCAGGGACCTAAGGCTTGCTCATTTGAGGCTAAATGAAAGGGAGATGATTGTATATATAGGTAGTACTTCACTTACAACCATTTGTTTACTGACTGTTCCCAGCCCTGAAAAAAGTGACTTATTTTTCACACACATCTGTTGCAGCCTCCCCATAGTCGCGTTGTCAACGTGAAAAGCCTCCCTGGCCTGCTCTTGAGTTGCCATAGGAAAGGGGGGAAGGGAAACTGATGAAACAGCACAGCAGCAAAAGACAGGTGCACATTCCAGGCTTATCTCTCCCAAGGCTGTCTCCCAGGGTTACTTACAACGGCCAGAGGGGAGTAATCTCTACAACCTGCAAAATTGCCCCATTGGTGAATATGTTTGATGATACATGCTGAGGAGAGGGGGGGAAACAGGGTCATGATTGGGACCATAAATTAGATTGGGTCAGAGCTGGCTTCACTTGGGAACGTGCCGACATGTTGCTCCTAATAAATAACTGGATTTCTTTTGAAGCTTGGCTCAAGGCTCATGATTTAATTAGGGCATCTGTTGGAGCCCTTACACACATGATCAAAATTCAGACACTGAATTTTGACAATTGGCTCATATTTATGACAGTTGCTGTGTCTCCGAGTCATGTGATCACTTGTTGTGGCCTTCTGAGATGCAAAGTCAATGGGGAAGTCAGATTGACTAAACAACCATGTTGCTAACAACTTAACAATTGCAGCGATTCACCTAACAACAATTGTAAGATCTGAAAGACACTCACTTAACAAGTGCCTTGCTTAGCAACAGAAATTTTAGACTCAATTGTGAGTGTAAGTTGATGATTACCTCTGTACATTTCTATGTGTTATGAACTTTTTACTCTTATATATAACATTCCAACAGGCAGATTAACAGAGTTGGAAGGGACCTTGTAGGTCATCTAATCCAACCCCTGCCGAAGCAGGAGACCCTGCACCATTCCTGACAAATGGCAGTCCAGTCTCTTCTTGAAAGCTTCCAGGGATGAAGTTCCCACAACTTCCAAAGGCAACTTCTCTTCCACTGGTTGATTGCTCTCACTGTCAGAAAGTTCCTCCTTATTTCCAGGTTGAATCTCTCCTTGATCAGTTTCCATCCATTATTCCTTGTCTGGCCTTCAGGTGCTTTGGAAAATAGCTTGACTCCTTCCTCTCTGTGGCAGCCCCTCAAATATTGGAAATATGGTCAGCTTTCGTAGAAATTAGATCAGCAATGGAATATGACTTTCATACTTGACTTTTTAAATCAATGACTTAACACGTTGGATTGGACTTTCTTGGAAATTATTTTTCTCCATATAGGTTTATATAAATAATAACTTGGGTTGAATGTGGGTGTCTCACACTTTCACTATGGAAATAGGAGTCCCATAGACAAAATGATTACAAGGGGACAATAAAACTGTATTTCTGTTCTCTCCACATGCCATCTATATTGAAAAAAAAAAGCATCTTGGTTTATGGACTGCATTTCCCACTGTACACATGCCTCATATTTTTAAAAGCAAACTATTAAGGTAGCTTACATGATTTCATGCAAGTTCATGGAGAGCCAGTTTGGTGGAGCGGTTAAAACAACAAGCTAGAAAGCAGGAGGCCAGGAGTTCTAGTCCCACCTCAGATACAAAGCCAACTGGGTGACTTTGGGCCAGTTATTCACTCTTGGCCCTAGGAAGGAGGCAATGGTAAATCACTTCTAAAATCTTGCCATGGAAACTGCAAGGATTCCTGCTGTCACTAGGAATCAGCTGAATCATCATCTTCTTCTTCTTCTTCTTCTTCTTCTTCTTCTTCTTCTTCTTCTTCTTCTTCTTCTTCTTCTTCTTCTTCTTCTCCTCCTCCTCCTCCTCCTCCTCCTCCTCCTCCTCCTCCTCCTCCTCCTCCCTCTCCGTCTCTGTCTCCATCTCCTTCTGCCATATCCGTCATTGGACATTGGCAATCATGTTGTCCCTCCTATGAACTCAAGCACCTTGTTAGTTTGAAGGTCTTAGTTCAGGCATTCCTTTTCTTCCTTCAACCATCTCACCTCCACGGGAAGTAAACATTATTTCTTTACTAAGTTTCTTTACAAAATTTAATAAAAGAGCACTTTGATATTTTATGCACTAAGCATTCATTTCATCACCCTGTTTCTTAACATGAAAACTTTCCCAGTCTTTTATTCATGGATCCTGTCTGGACTGCAAGGTGAGGACAAAGTTGATGTCATCATGGATGGGGCAGATGATTAGGATGTGCAATTCTTTTTGGTTTCAAACCCCAGTATAATTATTGACTCTGCTGCGCAGATTCTGCAGGAATCACACATACGTGCTAGTTGTTCCCAACTCTAGGGGGTGGTGCTCATCTCCATTTCAAAGCCGAAGAACCAGCACTGTCTGAAGACTTCTCCATGGTCATGTGGCCGGCATAACTAAATGCCGAAGGCACACGGAACGCTGTTACCTTCCCACCAAAGTGGTCCCTATCTTTCTATTTGCATTTTTACATGCTTTTGAGTTGCTTGGTTGGCAGAAGCTGGGACAAGTAATGGGAGCTCACTCCATTATGTGGTGCTAGGAATTTGAACCACCGAACTGCCAACATTTCTGATCGACAAGCTAAGCATCTTAGCCACTGAGCCACCATGTCCCTAGGAGATCATAGGCTGGTGTTATTCCAGCTTGACCCCAGCTGCATTTGATAACTTGGTGAGGCACAAGAACAAATGATGAAGTTTAAAGCAATCAGAAACTTAGCCTAGGAAGTTGAAGGAGACTGGAAGGACTGAAAGAAAAAAACAAAGTGAAATAGGCATAAAATTAACTAAATTGGAGATGAATGGACAAAATACAATTCTCATTACTTTTAGATGGTATATATTAAAATGGATTAATTATGGCATAAAAATGAAACTTGCTGAAGCAGCCACAGGGACACAGGGCCTTTATGAAGCCTTGATGTTGGAGAAAGACGGGCAAATTAGGAGGAAAAGTTACACTGCTTTTTTTTTCTAAGTTGCTCTGATCTTTTTCTTTTCTTTTTTACTTTCCTCTTTATTTTCTAATGTTGAGCCAAATACTATTGAGCTTTAAATCGGAACACTGTGGTTAGTGAAATGATAATCAAGATAGCAATAGCACTTAGACTTATATATCACTTCACAGTGCTTTACTAAGTGGTTTACAGAGTCAGCCTCTTGCCCCCAGCAATCTGGTTTCTCATTTGAACCACCTCGGAAGGATGGAAGGCTGAGTCAACCTGGAGACTGATGAAATTTGAACTGCCAAATTGCAGGCAGCCAGCCAGCAGGTAGCAGAAGTAGCCTGCAGTACTGCCTTCTAACCACTGTGCACCATGGAAAGAAGGAAGGAGAAAAGGAAGAGCAATAGCAATGCCACTTAGACTTATATACCATTTCACAGTGCTTTTACAGCCCTCCCTAAGCAGTTTACAGAGTCAGTCTCTTGCCCCCAACAATCTGGGTCCTCATTTTACCCACCTCGGAAGGATGGAGGGGTGAGTCAACCTTGAGCCTGGGGAAATTTGAATTGCCAAATTGCAGGCAGCCGGCAGGCAGCCGAAGTAGCCTGCAGTACAGCACTCTAACACTGCACCACCACGGATGCCAATAGATTTGAGTTAAATGGACAGAATGAAATGATGTTTTGAGTTTCATTAGAGAGCCGGTTTCTGAAGCAATAGTTTTTCTTCAAAGTTTTGGAATTTCTTATAGCTAGAGAAGTATATGTTTATGAAAGAAAAGAAAAGATTAAAGGGAAATAGAAGAAGAAAGTTTAGACAAGTTTAGACTGAGTATCCTGAATAGAGTAGTGCGTAATGCATTGATAAATAGCCTTACATGCAGAGGTTTTTTTCCAGAATTTTGGAGGAATGTCGTGGGCATCTGCACAAAATGGCTGCAAAGGGAAGATGGTGTTTCCTCTTGACTTGTTAGATAAGGCTATTCAGAAGACATGCTTTTATAATCAAATAAAGTATTTCCTCTCTCTCCCTTTCTATTTCCTCCAGGAGCCAATCCCTTAAGGTAGACCAGATCAGAAAACTAGTCATGCATGCTAATACTTCTTTTATATAAAATCATAGTAACAGAATCTTTTAACTCTGAATACACTTCCTCTCTGCCTCTCTTTATCTTTCTGAGAACTGGGGGAGGACTTGAATGCTTTCTCGGCTTACATTTCTGTCCTGATTCAGGTTTCCTTTATCTGGCTATTATGTTGGCCACAGCTCTTTTGCAAGGGATGACCAGGATGAACCTGAGGGAGGGGTCAAGTGTGTCATTAGTCTGGAGTCCCTTCATGCCCACAAGAGATCTAAGACCAGCCTGCTGTTGTGGCCTGCCAGCAGCCAGAGGAGTTGGCGGTAGACTCAGAGAGTGAGGAGGTTGTGGAGGAACATGGGCCAGTCCTGGAGTCTGGGGAAAGCTCTGATGAGGGCTCTGTGTCGGAGGCAGAGATAGGGTCAGGGCCATCTGACATTTATCAGCTGCTTTCAGAGTCGGAGATCAGTGGGGCAGAAGAACAGCTGGAGCCTGTTCCTGATGTGCACATGCGCAGAGCTGCCAGGAGAAGGGAACAGCTAAGGAACAAGGGTCGACTCGGGAGTAAAGCCACAGGTGGATGGTGAATGACCCTTCTCATAGGGAATAAAGAGGAGCGAAAGGGGAGTGGAGTTTGCAGGAGACAATTAGTTCCATTCATTAGGGTGAAGATCTGTTCCTGACTTCTTGCCAAGCAATTGCTGCTACAGCCTGGAGTTTGGAAGATATCGGCCCGGCATCTCCCCAAGCCTGATCAAGGTCTGTAGTTGTGAAATCTCATGAAAGACTGTTTGCCGGGACTTTGCTGGAGAGGAATTCCCTTTAACCTAAGTAAAAGAGGTTTTATTGGGAGGAGGAGTGATGATGATCTTGGGAAGCCTAGGTTAGAACACCTGCCTTAATTCCGCTGGGCCTTATCTATCACCAATTTGCCTTGACCGTTAGTAGATTCTTGTATAGAGGTAGCCTAGAATAAACCTGTATTCATTTTAATAGCCCCAGTTCCTGATTTCTTGCACCTGATGTCTTTCTTCTATTCCTCAAGGTTATACCTTCCATTTATCACACCTGCATTTTTTCTCATTTTTCTCTGTTTTTTCTCCATTTGGTTGGAAGTTATCCAAACTCAACACTGCAGTCGCGTATTTTTTTTTATTTTTTATTTTGGCGTGTATTTTGTGGGGAGTGTTTGTGCTCCTTCTTGGAAATAAAAATGATGCCAGAGGCTTTAGAAGACGCCAACTGATCGTGGATGATCTTTGAATTTACATCCTCCTGAAACTCTTGAGGCATTTTATTTTTTTGGTAAGAGTCATAGCCATATAGCCTCTCACAGCTATGGTTGCAGATTTGATTGCTGCTTAGACAAACAAGATATTTCCCTCTGGTTATTGAAAAAGAATTAAGCCACAGGAAGAAGATGGGAGGAAAAAAGTAAATTATAAAAAGAGCAAAGTTCTGTTCCATAGCATAGAACAGAATAGAATTCTTTATTGGCCAAGTGTGATTGGACATACAAGGAATTTGTCTTTGGTGCATAAGCTCTCTGTTTACATAAAAGAAAAGATATATTCATCACGAATCGTAAGGTATTTAATAATAGTCATAGGGTACAAATAAGCAATCAAATCATGCTAGGAAACAATCAATATAAATCATAATGGTACAAGCCACAAAGTTACATTCATACAGTGATAAGTGGCAGGAGTTGGATGGTAGGAATGATGAGAAGATTAATAGTAATGCAGACTTAGTTAATAGTTTGACAGTGTTGAGGGAAATATTTGTTTAACAGAGTGATGGCATTTGGGGAAAAAAAACTTTTCTTGTGTTGTTCTGTTGTTCTAATTGTTCTGGTGTGCAGTACTCTATAGCATCGTTTTTGAGGTTAGGCGTTGCATCAGCCACCAGCTATGAAATATGCTAGAGGACAAACGATGCTTTGAGATTTCACCGTAAACATATAAAATACGTTGGAATTTTAATTTTTCAGTGTGTTTCTAAATCGAGTACACTAAATTATAATCCATTACTCCATAAAATTGGAGGTCAATTGACATCATGGCACTCGTTACCCTTTTCCAAGGGAGAATTTCATCCCACCAAAATAATTATACGTCCAAAATTATTGCATCTTTTCAAACTTAGCCAGCCTTCCTAACTAGGAAAATCTTAATTTCATGGCAAAAAGAAAAGACCGTACTTAAACAGAAAATAGTTCTATTGCATCTTAAAACATCTGAGAGGGATGAGACTTTCTTAATACGAATTATATATGTTTGTGTCTGTATGTACTGTATATGTATGTATATATGTATGTATGTATGTATGTATGTGTGTGTGTGTGTGTTGTAAATGAAATATGCTTTTCTATTGAAATATGCATTTAAAATAGAGATTAAAAGTTCAGATTCTTCAGAACATGAATTTATAGAAAAAAATCCTCTTAGTTGACAAAAAGACTAGATATAAATTGATCTGAAAGAGAAATGACTGGAATTTGCAAAACTGTCATCAAAATTCATACCTTTCCGTGTTAATGCCTAATATAAAATATAAGTTTTCTGGCAAATTTATAGTGACTGCATGCAAAGAAACAGAAGCAGCCAAATCTTTAAGAACTCAAAGATTGTTCTATACATGGAGCAATGATACCTAATATTTAGATAAACCTGGAAATTAAAACTTTAAAACTAACCAAATTATGACTTGGATACATTCCGTCATTCCTTCAAGATGAAGAGATGCACAGAAGAATTTTATTTAAGCTGGAAGAGCATTTTAAAAGGGCTACGTCCAAAATCCTGCAATTTTAATCCTAACCCTAACCTTAAAATTCACGCCCAGATATTAAAAACTTTTAGGGGAATGCAAGCTTGGGAAAAGTGTCGCTGTAATGATACGTTGGAATGATCTCAGGGTGGACAGGAGAGGTGCTGAGAGTGTCCAAAACTCAAGAGAAAGACGCTCAGAAGAAACCTGTCCTCCATCTTCCCTGAGTCTTCACGCTACCAGTTTTGGGCCGACGTTTGGAGGTCAGGACCTCGGAGAACACCCCCGAGTTTGGGGGAGCTGGTTGATTGTTAAAAGGGATTCGGGTTAATGTCAGGGTTCCGAGTAACACCCCTAATGAAAGAAGACTTTGAGGCTTGAGGTTCTTCGAAGTTCCACTTTATTAGAGATGTCCTATTGGCACATCAGGGAAAACTTGAATCTGAAAGTTTCCAGGTTTCCCCCACCCAGATGAAAGTTCAAGTCCCTGCCCAGTACCCACATGTCCATCACATGGTCCAATCAGGCACCGTCCAAAACTGGAGACGCCTCCCAGTCACACCACTCCAGGTGCAGGGCAGGACGCCCGTGACTCTCTGAGAAAGGAATGTCATTTTGACTATACCTCTCCCATACTCCATATAATCACCCTCCCAATTTCCCCACAGCATTATATGTGGCAGGTCTGAAGGCCCAATGCAAAACGTGGCTTCCAGGCCTGACAAAACCATTCTTAACCTTTTCGTCTGCAAAAGAGACAATGGGAGATTTGTGCTATCAATGTGAAGCACAAGAAACCAGGAACCAGGGTAGAGTTCAAAAGCATTTACAAGTTTATTCCATGTAAGCTATGCACAAGAATCTGAACTAACAGAACCACAGAATAACAGAGTTGGAAGGGACCTTGGAGGTCTTATAGTCCAACCCCCTGTTCAAGCAGGAGCCCCATACCATTCCAAGCAAGTGGCTGCCCAGTCTCTTCCAGGGATGGAGTAGCTACAACGTCTGAAGGCAAGCCATTCCCCTGGTTAATTGTTCTCACTCTCAGGAAATTTCTCCTTAGTTCTAGCTTGCTTAGTTTCCACCCATTGGTTCTTGCCTTGCTCCTAGGTTTCTAGTACTAGTAATGGCCTAGGCAAACTGGCACCAGATAAGAGTCAACGGACTTCAAGAGTGGTAACTAACTCACCACGGCAAACTCACCACGGCCAATTCACAACAGCCAATTTGCCATGGGAAAACTCACTATGGGACAAGAATTATGCTAATATTGAAGAAATAGTGGAGTAGAATCATTATACACACACACACACACACACACACACACACACACACACACACACACACACACATATATATATATATATATATATATATATATATATATATATATATATATATATAATCAACAATTATGTTAAATAATTAAATTGCTGAATGGCTAGTTGGCTATGGCAAATTAGTGATTTGTTTGGGGCAAGTTGTCCCATTCTGATCCTTGAGTCCACCCTTAGGCTCACCCTGGGATCTCCTACAATCAAATTACCGCAATTCTGTTAATGTAGCCTTGCAATAAGGTAGAATCAGCTCATCTGGTCATTTTCCTATCTGGCCTACCCAGTGTAGGATTAGCGCCCACCACTCTCCGAGAAGAATGAAATATCCTGGGAAATATTAAAAAGGAAGAATAGTATATTTCCCTGGATCAGAAAAGGAGAAACATGTTTTTAGGCAGGAAACAAACGTACTCTTAATAGTGTCCCCACTTTTGTCAATGGGCCATTAAGGCCTGAGCCAATCTATTCTACATAACAAAGATCTACCCCCTTCAGGCAGAGCCATTTCCTTGGCCTTCATTGAACCGCCCACCAAGTTTCAACCAAACGTAGCACACAGACAACCTACAAAGCTAGCTATGACTTCTGACAGCAACCAATCAGGATACACTTCCTGTGCCCCAGGAAGTTCAAAGCCCAGAGAGGGCATAAAACCCAGGGACTCTCAGCATCTCTTTCCTTTTTTTTCAGATCTTCAAGGCATGTGACCCCCTTTTCCCCCAGGACTTCAAACCATGTGGTCTTCTCCACCATCATTAAACCTTCTTTCCAAGCAACTTTCATGAATCCAGTGTCTTTTTCCCCACTTGGAACTGAACCCAGAAGGACATTTCTTCCTACATTAGGAAGACTGTCAGTGACTGATTAAAAAATGGAACATATTATGGACGTACTTCCTGAGGGAAGGCAGAAACCACAGGCTTATACACACTGAATATGCCAATAACTTTTAGCAGAAATATTGAAGTCTGTATGCAAGGATTGTAGGAAGGGATGTGGTAGCATTGAAAACATGGGCTCATTTGATGGCATTTCCCCAAGCTACAACAGCTTTGGGAATCAATTAATCTTGAGGGAGCTTAATAAGATCTGCTTGCCCTTTCCCTTAGCAACACCAGAATAATATCTTTCATCACTGTTCAGAAAAAAGAAAAAAAGAAAATTAAGGCTCATTCTAGTGGGAACAAGGATATTGATAGCTCAGAAATGGAGCGGGAATAGCATTTCAGACCTTTGATACTTCAAACTGTTATAAAGAGTCTTAATGAAGAAACTCGCGAATGTGGTACATCAGTTGAAGAGTAGCGGGTATAATATCCTTTTGCCCTAACTTGGAATGACTTAATTTAGCTTGTTAACAATTAAGAATGAATTAAGAGACTTCTCACTGGTATGGATTTTATGGGGCTCAGTCTTTGGGAGGGGAGAGTCTAAAAATGAATCAACCAAGTATTTGGGAGGGGGGGGATAGGGTTTCAAAATACAATTCTACTCGAGTCTTTGAAATTTTGGAACTGTCTTATTCCAATTTGGGGAGCAAAGATGGTGCAACTGGGGCAGTTTTAAGGCTTAGAATCAGAATCATAGGGCTGGAAGGGAGCTTGGTCTTCTACTCTGACCCTTTGGCCAAGGCAGGAGACCCTACATCATCTTGGATATATGGAGTCCTCCTTGAAAACCTCCAGTGATGAAGCACCCATAACCTCTGGAGGCAAACTGTCGAAACACGCGATCACTAAACCGGCTGTTAAAATGGCAGGGTCCCACCACTGATTTGTGGGCCTTGAATTTGGAGAAGACTTCTATGCAACAAAGGGCATTTTTCTATAATGAAGCAATAGTGATGTAGGAAGTTAGCACCCACCCCTCTCCTAGAAAAAAATGCACTATCCTGGGAAATATTGAAAAGGCAGAATATTATGTTTCCCTGGATAAGAAATGGAGAAACATGTTTTTAGGCAAGAAACAGACACATAGCCCCCACCTTTCTCAATGGGCCATTAGGGGCCCTGAGCTAGTTTACTCTACATAACAAAGATATGATTAGCCTTCTCCAGAAACTCACCACATGGCATCTGGGAAGAAGCAATGCTCAACCAGACTTGGACTCAAAACACAGCCTAGAGACTTTCTCCTGCATGGCCCGATGGGAGTCTGACAACCAATCAGAATACATTTCTTACACAGGAATGGGAAACAGAGAGGTGAGGCCGAACAGAAAGTATAAAGCCAGGAGCTTTCAGCATCTCACTCTCTTTTCTTCTTCACCCAACACCTAGAAGCAGCTGATCCCCCTTTTCTGTTCAGGAACTCAAGCCACGTGATCCTGTCCACCATTAAACCATCTTTCCAAGCAGCCTCCGTGTTTCCAGTGTCTTTTTCCCCACTTGGAACTGAACCCAGAAGGACATTTCTTCCAACAGTGACAAGCACTGGGTTTAGTACTACAGGTTTAAGGCTATTCTGTAGATGGCTAAAGTCTATTGCTTTAGCTCTTTTAAGTTGTCTCCTTTAGGCAGAGAAATACTCTCTTGCTGACTGGGGAATTCTGGGAATTGAAGTCCATACCTCTTAAAGTTGCCAAGGTTGAGAAATACTACTGTCTGTGTGGAAGTAATACATTAGAACCAAGCATTAGTATATTTCATTGATAAGTCAGTTGACCGAATCAAAGCATTCGTGAGATACATGACACGTGATAAGGCAAGATACAGTGAAACGAGATAAAATAGACTCATTTTAAGATGAGACAGAATGAAATATAGTAGGTCAGATGAAATAAAGATTAAAGCGTAAGATGAAATAGATTAAGGTGAAATAGAATGCAAAGATATATAATCAAATGAACTTTAAAGTTCAAAACCAATGTGTGTTTAAGTGCATTTAATGTTTTATATTCCTGTTTTATGATATTGTGAGTTGCCCAGAGTCACTGGACAGTAAAATGGGTGGCATATAAATTGAATCAATAAAAATAATCTTATATATATAAAAGCCAAGTACCACTCACTCATCACAAAATCTTCAGAACTGTAAAACCTACAAACTTGAAATTTGGCACATATGTTCCTCTTGGCTTCTTCCATGTACTCACTAAGAAAGGATTTTTCAAAATGACCATCAGATCATTAGTATTTCTCATACAGTAATTAACATGCTCTGATGCTAAGGCATTCTACTCCCTCTCCCCACCTGAAAAGAACTCTCTTCCAACTGCCAGTTGCCTCACATTCCGTTAACTGAGTTTAAACTGGCAGATGTTCCACTCCTTCACTCAGAACTGGTCAGAGCTGGCTGAATACCACCTCTGAAGGAGAAGCTGAATGCTAAACGCTTCTTCTCCCAACTCAACTGGGGTCCTTTGCTGTTCAATACAACTGTCTTGACAAGGTTGGAAGAGGCACAATTGGCTCTCAGTGTCAGAATGTCATTTTACAAGGGGAAATTTCCTTTTTCTTTTTTACTTTGCTGTATACAGGTCTTTTACTTTATTCAAAGAAAGATTGTTCTCTGGACCATGAAAAGAGAAGAGTGAATTTCTTGGCTTGGTGATAAACACTTTTGTGAACTCTTGGCTAGCTGGATAATCTGACAAGCCAACACATGCCAAGGTTTATTCATCCCACGTCTTACTAACATGGGGGGACGGCCGGGGGTGTGTGTCCTAAAAATCATTTCTACCTCAGACAAGAATACCCAATGAATTTATCTCAGGGGGAAGTTGTCAGAGTTTGTTGCAGAAATAATCAAATCCAGAAAGCACATACAGGTGACTGATTCAGCAGGACTCATTAACTTCTTTATATACATAATGACACATGAATAAATGTACAATACCAACAGCAGATTCTCCCAACATGATAGAAGTTACAGTTCAGCAGAGATCAGTTTTCAGTTCACAGCAGACAGACAAGTTTAGACTAGTTTACTTCTCAGAGCAGCAGACTCAGAGTTTACAGACTTGTTTCAGTTTCAGTTCTCAGCTAAGCCACGCCCAGACTCCAAGCTTAAGTTTCTGTTTCCAAAACAGCCCTCGTTGGCTGACCCAGTTGCTATGCCTATTCATTGGCTGATCTATTCCAGTCTATGACAATTCATACTCTGACAGAAGTCATATAGCCTCTATTAAGAAGTTCTCTATGGACCCACAAGACTGAAACAATGAATTCCTAGTCTCAAATTTTCTTTTTTGTGGGGGGTGGGGGTGGGGGGAGAGGCAGAGGAATAAAATATGTCTGGGGTGAGAACTTCTGCAACATTATATTGCTTGATTGGATGAGACTGAGACGATTCCAAACTTCTTTAAGTCCTGTCATTAAATCCTGAACCAATTTTACTTACCTTGTTGATGCCCTCTGTTAAAAGAAGAAAGAGTTATCACATCAAATATCTTCACTACAGTCTTTGATCAGCCTTTACAATAAAAGAGTACAGTAAATGGGGGAAAAATACTTTAATGCAGCAAATAGTTATTAGGGAAGGAAGAAAATGCTAATAGGACAATAAAACAGCATATCTAAATAAAAATTTTGCACAGTGCATAACCGGGTGAAAATATTCACCACACCTAATGCATGAGTGTAGGGCTAGTGTCCCTTAAAAAATAATAAATATAAAATGTATCTGCATTGCACACCCATTTGGAAATGATCGAGACAATCCTACATCTAAGGCCATGATGGCGAACTATCAGATGTGTGCCAGAGGTGGCACACAGAGCCCTCTCTGTAGGCATGCACGCCATCAACAGCTGGTCTTCACAGGTGCTGGAGCGCTGGAAAATGACCTTAAAAAGGCCTGAAAATAGCCCCCCAAATGGCCTGAAAATGGCTCCCAAAACAGCCTGAAAAACGGACCGAAAAGCGGCCCGAAAAGCAGACCGAAAAATGGCCTGAAAAACGGCTTGAAAAATGGACCTAAAACCAGCCCCAAAAACGGCATGGGCATGTCGGTCAGCTGGTCTTTGGGTTTCCAGTGCTCTGGTGCACACAAAAACCAGCTGGCTGGCACATGCATGCACACTGGTTGGTGCTTGGGCACTTGGCGCTGGAAAGGTTTGCCATCACTGGTCTAGAGGCATCATAGAAAGGGCACCATACAAAGAGATGGTCAAGAGTTTCTATCACTTTAGGACCAGAATGGCAAAGTATCTAAGAATAAGCGGGGGGGTCTCATAAAATCTTCCCTCCAATAATGGAAAGGTATCAAATCGGACTCTGGGAAAGATCCAGCTATATTTGCTTGGTGTGTGTGTGTGTGTGTGTGTGTGTATGTGTGATGGCTCAGACATTAAGGTTACTGAGCTTGTCACCTGGAAATCTAACAGTCTGGGTTCAAGACCTGATTGTGGCACAATGAAGTGAAATCCTGTCTAAAGCATGCAACTGCAAGTAGATAAATAGGTACCACTTCAGTGGGAAGGTAACTGTATCAACCATGCTGGCCACATAACCATGGAAGTGTCTTTAGACAACACTGGCTCCCTCAGCTAAGAAACAGAGATGAGCACTGCCTCTCAGAGTCAGACACATGGACAGGGAAACCTTTACCTTTATTTTCTATTTTCTATTTTCTATTTTCTATTTTCTATTTTCTATTCTATTCTATTCTATTCTGTATTCCTCTCTACTCTACTCTGTATTCTATTATCTGTTCTCCATTCTATTCTATTCTATTCTACCCTACCCTACCCTACTCTACTCTACTTTACTCTACTCAGACTCTCTAGACTGCTATCTCAATGACCTCCAAGGTCCCTTTGGACTCTGTTATTCCTGCAAAACAGTGCGACATTTGTATTTCAGGATCCCCCATCAGATCCAACTTGCTCTCGTCCTTTCCTCTTTGGACACTGATGTCACGATGCCAGATGCATCCACGGGCCACGTGGTTGACATGCCACATACAAGCTGCGAAGCCCCAGCTCTGTCCCTACCTCTGTGTTCTTTAGAGCAAATTCTACACTTAGTAGTTACCCTGTTGCTGTTGTTTTTTAATTGTTCTCTTGTGCATGCACCTTGGAGAGCGACTTAAATTTGGGTTTCCTGCGGGCAAATAAATAAGGAAGTGACTTGGCTTCCAGGCATTAGCAAGTGATCAGGGTCACTTGCTTGCTGTGAAAGGTGTTACTTACTCTGATGGATATAGAGCAGGCTGTGGTTAAATGCAAAACAAGAAGCGAAGTCATTTTTCTGGACAGTTGGCAATCTCACGAGAGAGACGTTGCCGCAAAAAAAAGAAGAAGGCGTCAGTGGGTGATTCGTGGTAATCATTATTTTGCCTGGACAGCAGATGAAATTTTGAGTTATAACTAAATGATGCCTCTTGATTTGTGGATGCTAAATGGAACGGTCAAAGATGAAGAATCTTTTTACAGACCAAAGCTTTCTCATTACATGCAGAAAAATTCCCTCTTCGCTTGCATTTATCGCTGCAAACATTGCTCTCTGTTTGCTGGCGTGTGCGTGTGTGCACGCCGCTTGTGCTTGTGTGTGCTTGTGTGTGTGTGTGTGTGTACAGCTCTGTGTGTGTGTGTGTGTGTGCAAGTGTTTTGTGTGCACTGAGGGGCATTTAATTTTAAACGACAACCGACTTTTATTGTTTTTTAGATGCCTCGCATTTTTGACAGAAAGAAAAAAAGTATCTGGGAGAGAATTAAGGAAAAAATAATGCTTAAGAGCTTCTCGTTCTGTTTAATATAGTCATTAGTGGAGCAGATAGTATTTTAGCTGTCATATCAAAGGACAGAGTATCTTTGTCTGTAAACGATAGCATTTGATGGGAGTTTGGTTGTGAGTGGCAAACTTAGCATAGCTGCAATTTAGGCGAATGTATTCCGATATTCTAAAAGGTTTGATTGGCTCAGAAGCAACGTTGCGACACTCATTTCTGCAATATGATTGGCTCATTCAATACTGTTGATCCAGAAGCACACACCGAGACCCACGCCTACTGTCGAGCATGGGAAATTAGGAAATCCAGGCAGTTCAAATGAATATAAAGGTTTCGTTGCAAGCGTAAGCTCTCTACAAGAATCTCAGCTACTAATGGGGAAAGCAACTTGGTGGTAGATAAGAGTCCATGGAATTCAAGGTGGGCTAGACTTAGATTTATTGTGGGCACAAAGGGATTCAAGACTAATAACATGTTTGACCCCTCCCTCCCTCTTTACATGTGTTAAAATTAATGTAATTACTTACTTTTGACTTAAAAATGGATGCAGTGGCTCAGTGGCTAAGATGCTGAGCTTGTCGATCAGAAAGATCAACAGTTTGGCAGTTTGAATCCCTAGTGCCGCATAACAGAGTGAGCTCCCATTGCTTGTCTCAGCTTCTGCCAACCTAGCAGTTTGAAAGCATGTAAAAATGCAAGTAGAAGAATAGGAACCACCTTTGGTGGGAAGGTAACAGTGTTCCGTGCGCCTTCAGTGCTTAGTCATGTTGACCACATGACCATGGAGACGTCTTCGGACAGCGCTGGCTCTTTGGCTTTGAAATAGAGATGAGCACCGCCCCCTAGAGTTGGGAATGACTAGCACATATGTGCAAGGGGAACCTTTACCTTTAAATTACTGTAGATTACATACCATGGTTCATTTTGTATTTTTGCATATTTACTTGAGAAGCTACCATTGGCTGTCGGCGGTTTGCCAGAAAAGCATGCCTCCAGAATTAATTATTTTAAAATGATTTAAAATTGAATGTTAACATTAAATTAAAGCCAAGACTGATAAGTGTATCAAACAATGTGTTTTGAGGTCTTCTTAAATGCCAACAGTACGTTCGCTTTTCTTACTATAATGTGAAATATAATTCAGCAACCTTAGGCAGTTAGAAGAAGACTTAGCTCTGAGTTGCCAGCAGATGAGGCTGTGGCATCTCTGTGTGTGAACTCAATCAATTGTGGCTTACTTAATAAACCATAGGTAAGCATGGCTAAGCATGAGGTAGTCAGAGAGATAGGGAGAAAGAAGTGGAAAACAGAAAAACTCAGAGTAAATAAAGATGACAACACCTTTATATAATGGCAACTAAAGACACATTCCCCTATAGATACTTTTAGACTGATCTATGGTTACATTTTTGTTGTTTTAGACATTCAGTGTGTTTTAATAGGAATTGTCCTTGAAGATGCAGATTCCAATGAAATATTTTCCTAAGTGGAAAAGATTTAGAAAAGACAAGAGAAAACGTGCACAGTGGGACTCAATTTTTTTTTACTACCGGTTCTGTGGGCGTGGCTTGGTGGGTGTGGAGTGGCTTGGTGGGTGTGGCAGGGGAAGGTTACTGCAAAATCCCCATTTTGTCTCGATCAGCTGGGACTTGGGAGGCAGAGAATAGATTGCGGGGGGGGGGGGAGGGGAGCCAGTCCGAGGTAGCATTTACTGGTTCTCCGAACTACTCAAAATTTCCACTACCGGTTTTCCAGAACTGGTCAGAACCTGCTGAATACCACCTCTGTTGCACACAGTCACTCTTCCGTGGTCATCTCCCAGTTGGATTACTGCAATGCCCTGTACATGGAGCTACCCTTGAAGAGTATTTGGAAGTGACAATTGGTAGGGAACACAAGCAGTAGAGATAGTTTTGGAGTCCTCTAAGGGATACATGGGACACTGCTGTTATGTGAGCTGCACCGGTTTCCAGCAGGCCTGGGGACCCTAGGGTGATATGGAGCCCATCAAGTGACATACTTGATTGATGTTGTTAGGAGCAGCGAGAGCTGATCGTGGCTGAGCCCCCATGCCGCCAGATCATTGGTCTCCATCTGCCCCGCGTCGACATCCTCATCCTCGCCCCATGGACATGAACAACCGGGAGGACCTCGTCTACCAGGCTAAGCTGCCCGAGCAGGATGAGTGCTACGATGAAATGGTTGAATCAATGAAGAAAGTGGCTAGAATGGATGTGGAGCTGACAGTCGAGGAAAGAAACTTGCTCTCTGTTGCATATAAAAAATGTGATTGGTGCCAGAAGAGCCTCCTGGAGAATAATCAGTAGCATTGAGCAGAAGGAAGAGAACAAAGGTGCGGAAGAGAAATTGAAGATGATCCAGGAGTATCGGCAAACGGTTGAGACTGAATTGAAACTAATCTGTTGTGATATTCTGGATGTACTGGACAAACACCTCATTCCAGCAGCCAACACTGGTGAATCGAAGGCTTTCTATTGTAAAATGAAAGGGGACTACCACAGGTATCTCGCCGAGTTTGCCACAGGAAATGACCGTAAGGAAGCTGCCCGAGAACAGCCTTGTGGCTTATAAAGCTGGTAGTGATATTGCAATGATGTTCTTAGGAGGTGGAGTTTATTGGATTTTGTATTGGGGTTTTGTTTCTGTAAACTGCCCAGAGTCACCATGATTTAGGATTTAGGGTATAAATTTGATGGAAATAACAGTACAGAAGAGAATTAAAGGGGAGTTTGGAAGGGGCCTTGGGGCCTTCCTAGTCCAACCTAAGCTCAAGCAGTAGGTCCTATACCATTTCAGACAAGTAGATCTCCAGTCTCTTCTTAAAAACCTCCCACAACTTCTGAAGGCAACTTCTGTTCCACTGGTTAATTGTCCTCACTATTAGGAAGTTTCTCCTTAGTTCTAGGTTGCTTCTCTCCTTGATTAATTTCCATCCATTGTTTCTTGTCCCGCCTTCTGGTGCTTTGGAAAATAGGTCGACCCCCTTCTTCTTTGTGGTGGCCCCTCAAATATTGGAACAGTGCTATCATGTCACCCCTTCGTTTCACTAGACAAGCCATATAAAGGAATATCAGCCAGTGTGTTAACTCAATGATTAAAGAACCCAAGGTAGTCTGGCATGCATGACTCATTTAGCAAAACTCATTGTTGGCTGCTGTCAATTAATAAATCCCTATTTAAGTGTTCATGGACATGTTGTTAGATAAACCGCTGAAGTACCTTGCTCAATATTGTTGGGAGAACAAGGTTTTTCTGGATCTTGGTCCTTTGAAAATAAGAGCAACATTAGCCATCACTTTCTTTGAGTTGGGGTTCTACCTGTAGCACAACTACCAGATTGTGTAGCAGCTTTGTTCCCTATGCCACCCGTCTGGTAAACTTCCAAGGTTTGTTTGTGTCACCATGTAAATGTATACATCTGAACTAGACTGTGTTGTTTCTCTGTTTCTCTTAGTGTACATTCAAAGTGACAATAAAGTTATTCTATTCTATTCTATTCTATTCTATTCTATTCCATTCCATTCCTACCCCTGTTCCTGTTTCTTTCTGATATTCTGTTCTGTTCTGTTCTATTCCATTCCATTCCATTCCTACCCCTGTTCCTGTTCCTTTCTGATATTCTATTCTATTCTATTCTATTCTATTCCACTCCACTCCACTGCTACTCTTACTCTTACTCTTACTCCTACTTCTATTCCTTTCTGCTATTCTATTCTATTCCATTCCACTCCACTCCACTCCACTCCTACTCCTATTCCTACTCCTACTCCTATTCCTTTCTGATATTCTATTCTATTCTATTCCATTCCATTCCACTCCACTCCACTCCACTGCTACTCTTACTCCTACTTCTATTCCTTTCTGCTATTCTATTCTATTCCATTCCATTCCATTCCACTCCACTCCTACTCCTACTCCTACTCCTATTCCTTTCTGATATTCTATTCTATTCTATTCTATTCTATTCTATTCTATTCTATTCTATTCTATTCCATTCCATTCCATTCCATTCCATTCTATTCCATTCCATTCCATTTTGCTTTAATTGTTTGACTGCTTTAGCTGTATATTTACTTTCTGTTGCTTCAGATTGTGTAGTGCATAGGCTGTAAACATCCAAGCTAGAGGAGCCAAGACAGTTGATGAAACGGCATTTCAGTTGAAGCGAAGCTGAATGAAAACAATTTGTACTGAGCAAGTTGAAACAGGAGAAAAAGTGTAATAAGTGATCTTGAAGGAAAAAAAACCACCACCACCACCACCACCTATCTCTGATGGGCACAGGGATTGAGTAAAACAGTTAAAGCTGGGGGGGAAACTGGGCCGTGAAAAATGAGTAGGTGAAAAATGAAATTACTTCTTGCAAGGGAAAATAAAAAAAAAAGAATTGCTTCTGCAAATTCATCTGACATTCAACCAGATTTGATTCCCAGATAATGAGTTGGAGGATTAAAATACCTCTGTTAGCACTTCGCTGATGGAAACTCTGCACAACCCGGGAGGTTCTAAATTTGGGGCCGAATCCAATTTAGCTAGAAAGGAAATCTAATATTGGGAGCCAAATATATCTTTAGGAATTGGAGAAGGGGTGGGGAGTCAATGAGAACGTCGCTCGGGAGATGTTCATTTGTTGCTGACTCATAGAATCCTTTCCTTCCAAGGAGCTATTTTGGTCAATTTCAATCTCCTGTTCAATATCAGGACCTAAATTGAAACGTTCGAAGCAGATGGTGGTCGAACTCTGTTTGAAGAGACCCAACAAAGAAAAGTTTCCATTCTCTGCTTCTATGGTTAGGAAGTTTTCCTGGCATTTGTTTAGGACTGGGATAGTGAACCTATGGCACGCATGCCACTGTTGGCACTTGGAGCTCTCTCTGCGGGCACGCAAGCAGTCGCCCCAGCTCAGCTCCACCGTGCATGCACACGTGCCTCCCTCCGGTCAGCTGATTTTGGGGTCTCTGCTGTGCATTTGCAGGTGGTGAGGGGGTGCTATGCAGTCCCTCTGTGGCCTGTGATGCTCCCAAGAGGCTGCAGGGAGGCCTAGGGCCCAAAACGGGGCATGGGGTGCGTGGCACAGTGCTCCTAGGCCAATGTTTGGTCCCAGGAGGCTGCAGGGAAGCCTACTAGACCCAAAAAGGGACACGTTGGGATAGATAGATAGATAGATAGATAGATAGATAGATAGATAGATAGATACATAAATAGATACATAGATAGATAGATAGGAGATAGGTAAGTAGGTAAGAGATAGATAGATAGATAGATAGATAGATAGATAGATAGACAGACAGACAGATGATAGATAGATAGATAGATAGATAGATGATAGATAGATAGATTAATAGATAGATAGATAGATAGATAGATAGATAGATAGATAGATAGATAGATAGATAGATAGACAGATAGATAATGATAGATAGATAGATAGATAGATGATAGATAGATAGATAGATAGATAGATAGATAGATAGATGATAGATAGATAGATAGATAGATAGATAGATAGATTCTGAACAAGATGCCATAAATTTAAATCACATCCCCAGTTCCGCATTTAAAATTTAATGTTCCTTGAGCAATACAAAGTGATTATAGCTCCCAACTGTCATGGTCTATTTTATTATTATTATTATTTGCCATGTGTTGTAACTCATCAGGCTTCGTTGCTTCAGCTGGAAAATGAGAATCTGGAACGGCCTCTAGTACACCTCTTCAGAGCTCCAAGACCATGTAAAAGCCAACTTACCATATCTATTTTAAACTCGTTTTAAATCTGACTTCGCTGTTTGATATAAATCACCATTTCCCTGTCCCCTGTTGAAACAAGATTTCTTTCTATAAAAAAGGGGCACAGGGATATGTAATAATCTCCCCCCCCCCCCACCTTGGCTTTAAAGATTCATAATGCTGTCCATGGTGCTGAAGTGTAAAAAAAGATGCCAATTGCTTAGATGATTAGATGGCATTAAATGGAACATTTGGTAGCCTCTGTAGAAGAGTTCAGAGAGCAAAGCAAATGGATTCCCCCCCCTTCCCCAAAAAACTTTAAAACTTTCTTGAAAAAGTTTCATGAGCATCAGGCTGGTAGCTTGTTGACTATCAAGTACTCATTTCAGCCCTCCTGCCAAATTTTGGTTTGCTTCAGTTGAAAACTAAATCCAACTCGAAAAGTTTTTTTTTTTTTTGTGAGACTTCTAGCACATTTTTTCTAGCTTCCTGCTCAAGCTTTCAACTCTGGAATATTTTATATGTCTTTCATGGAATTATCACCCGAGTCGCTCCAAGACTTAGAAAAGCCTCAATTCCATCTTACAACTTCTAAGCCCTCTCTTTATACATTTGGGGAAAACATGTAAACCATTTGGATATTTATTAATGCCTAGGTTTCTTACCAAGGAAAATAGATTTGAATTCTTCAGTGTAAAAGAAAGGAACAAAGAGGAAACAAAAAAATGGTCTTTTCTCCATATTTTGGGTTGTCCTGTAATTTTCTGGCCTAGAGCACTCTGCTTTTTCACCCTCTCTCTCAGAATATCATCATAATAAAAGAAAATGATTCCTTTCAATATTCTAAAAGCAAGTTAAAGACGTTTTCCTTTTCCCCTCCCTTTCTTTCTCCTCAAAGTTTTCTTCTTCATTATGCATTTCCTTTGCTGTTTGCACCAGCCAGGACTTCTGAAAAAAAAAAAACAATTTCCATTTATTTTATTCATTCCAACTTAGGAGATGAAGGCTGTTGCTAGTGGGAGCTTGGGGACTATACTGAAAAACAGCAGAAATAGCAAATAAAAAATTCTGTTTTAAGAACTGGAATTGGCATGGGCTTTTAAGAGTGTCCCATCATGATGGCACTTTTTTTTCCCAGGAGTTCTTCCCACCCATTTTTTATTAGTCAAACTTTTTTTTTCTTCTGTTCTTTTCAATAAAAGAAAATGAAAGCATCAAGGCCTTCAGACTGGAGAAGAATGTTCAGCACTCAGATCTTTTATAACTAGACAATCGCTGAAAAGCTACGTGGCTATAAACATTAATTCAGAATCTGGCAAGCTTTCATATGTAACTCTTTGTAATGTATTGTTTTTTAAAAACAAAAAACACTAAAACACCTCTAATACAAACACTCTAGTGTTTAAAAGTACCATTCCAATATATTGACTATTTCCTACATTGTAGCAGAAGGGCAGGGAGAGTTAGGGGAGGTGTTAAGAGTGCCATTAGTTTAGAGTCATTTCATTGCCATAAACAGTCCAAGATTAACCCCTTTTGAATTCCATTGACCTTTATCTGGTGCCAATTTAGCACTGAACTTGAATTGACTAAGTTCTGGTGTACAGGTTTCAGCCATGAATCTTTTGAACTGCAGCTTACTGTATGATCCTGGTTATATATGCCGTGTTTCCCTGAAAATAAGACAGGGTCTTATTATCCGGGGAATTCTTATTTTCAGGAAAACAGGGTGTGTGCATATACTATATCTCTATCTCTATCTCTATCTCTATCTCTATCTCTATCTCTATCTCTATCTATCTATCTATCTATCTATCTATCTATCATCTATCTATCTATCTATCATCTATCTATCTATCTCTATCCATCTCTATCTATCTATCTATCTATCTATCTATCTATCTATCTATCTATCATCTATCTATCTATCTATCTATCTATCTATCTATCTATCTATCATCTATCATCTATCATCTATCTATCTATCTATCTATCTATCTATCTATCATCTATCATCTATCTATCTATCTATCTATCATCTATCTATCTATCATCTATCTATCTATCTATCTATCTATCTATCTATGCAGTGGCTCAGTGGCTAAGCTTGTCGATCAGAAAGGTCGGCAGTTTGGCCATTCGAATACCTAGCGCCACGTAACGGAGTGAGCTCCTGTTACCTGCAAGTAGAAAAATAGGAACTACCTTTGGTGGGAAGGTAACAGTGTTCCATCCATATGACCATAGAGACGTCTTCAGACAGCACTGGCTCTTCAGCTTTGAAACGGAGATGAGCACTGCCCCCCAGAGTCAGGAACAACTAGCACATATGTGCGAGGGGAGCCTTCAACCTTAGAGTTAAACTATTAACTAGTTAAGTGTGAGGAATCTGTGTTTGTTTGCTAAAGTCTTCTACACCCAATGATGTCATGGAGGAAAAAAATGTTCACTTTTTATGCTCAACTTATGGAATACCCTCTGAAACCTGATGCTACAACTCTGGGTATCATTATTTTAAACGTTTGATCAACAATTTTTGAAATGTTGAAAAGTGAGAAAAACCTAACCTCTTTCTGAAATGTGGCAGCTCTCCAAGCATTTTTTATCGACCAAAAAAATGTTGAGACTCTAGAAAGAGCACAGAGAAGAGCAACAAAGAGGATGAGGGGACTGGAGGCTAAAACATATGAAGAGCGGTTGCAGGAACTGGGCATGTCTAGTGTGATGAAAAGAAGGACTAGGGGAGACATGATAGCAGTGTTCCAATATCGCAGGGGCTGCCACAAAGAAGAGGGAGTCAAGCTATTCTCCAAAGCAACTGAAAGCAGGATATGAAGCAATGGATGGAAACTTATCAAGGAGAGAAGCAACCTAGAACTAAAGAGAAATTTCCTGACAGTGAGAACAATTAATCAGTGGACCAACTTGCCTCCAGAAGTTGTGAATGCTCCAACAGTGGAAGTTTTTAAAAGAGATTGGGTAACCATTTGTCTGAAGTGGTGTAGGGTTTCCTGCCTAATCAGGGGGTTGGACTAGAAGATCTCCAAGGTCCCTTATTCTATCCTTTAAACTTGGCTCTTCTTTTTCTTAGGCCAAACTTCCTTTGAGGTCTTTATCTCTTGATACTTTCTCCCTAGAGAGGGGGGTGGGGGCGAGGGAGAACAGAGGAAAAATAAACAATCAAGACCAGAACTAATTTCGTTCAAATCAGTGCCATTCCATACAATTCATATGACAACTTCTCAAGCGTTTAATAATTTGTCCCTTCGCTACCTTATAATTCAGGTGCACCAAAAAGTCTAGTTTCATCCCTGCTGTCATTTGATCCATTGCATCTGGAAATACTCTCCTCTTTTGCTGAATGAAATTTGCATGATTGGGAGTGCAGGTTGTCCTCGATGTACAATGGCTCATTTAGTGACCGTTCACAGTTACAGCTGCACTGAAATAAGGGACTTACGACCGTTTTTCACACTTACAACCGTTGCAACCTCCTCGTGCTCACAGGCTCAGAATTCTGATGCTCGGGCACCGACTCATATTTACGACAGTCGCACTGTCCCGGGGTCACGGGATCCCCTTTTGTGACCCTCTGACAAGCAAAGTCAATGCGGAATCCAGATTCACTTAACAACCATGTTGCTCACTTAACAACCGCAGGGATTTACTAAACGGCAGTAGTGGGGAAGGTCGTAAAAATGAGCTGAAATTCACCTCACCGGTGTCTCGATTAGCAACAGAAATGTTGGGCTCAATTGTGGTCGTAAGTGGAGGACAACCTGCCAACCATCCAAAGGAGCCTTCCGGTCTGTAAAAATGTGCAAGGCCACAATACATTTAAGAATCCCTCCTCTGAGTAAGTTGTAAAGAAGCTGTATAAACTCTTTTTTTGCAAAATGTATTGTCGTCGTGGTTGGCTTTGTAGCACATCTTGTGCGCTATTAAACACACAATGACATATTTGGTATGTAATTATGCACTTAAATGTTTTTTTTTAAAAAAGGCTAGAATGCAAATAACCATTATTCCTAGCTCTTCAGGCTACTTCCTTCTCCCCCCCCCCCCCGCTTCCCCTACTCCAGCTCTAAAGCAGCCACCCACTGAGAGCTATTAACGTGAATTAATTATTCCTCCTGCCAGCTTCTTTACAACTTACTCAGATGAGGGATTCTTAAACATAATGTGGCCTTGTGCGTTTTCTTACCCATTGGAAGAGGCGCCGGCATCCGGACCTTACCGTTACCTGCATTTTATTTATTTATTTTATTTTATTTCGTTTCCTTAGTTAGTTTGTCAAACATGTACGAGATAACAAGTGTAAGTATAAACATGGACATGAACAAAGGAAATGAGTTCGAATAAATGGGGACAGTAGGACAGGGACGGAAGGCATGCTGGTGGGCTTATGCACGCCCCCTTTATGGACCTCTTAGGGATGGGTTGAGGTCCAAGATCTTCCAATCTTCTTTAGAGAAATTATTAGTATGATCATAAATTGGCCGTTTATTCTATGGTTACAAAATAACTCTCTCCTTTCTGTAACCCTTTCCTTCTAATCATCAAAACCTAAAATCGTGAGTTCATTTTCTTCCCCTTATATCACAGAAAAAGTCCTCAAAGAGTTTCCTGCCAGCAATAAATGCGCATAAGGCCTCTGCTCTGATCAATGAGGGCAGTTTAGTCATCTCCACCATTGGGTATAAAATAATCTTGCAGCGGTTATCAAACCAATTATTTATTTATCAACCGGTTGCCTATCCATTGCAAAAAGGAAAACATTGCTTGCCTATTTCGTCTTGAATATCCTCCGAATCAGGATGTGCACTTGAATCTGGCATTTTCTAGCTTTGTTACACGGCCTCTAAACATGAAAAGAGAGAAAAAAGTACACCCCATTGCATTGTAGGTGGTTTTTACAGCCATGGCACGATTGAGTCCCTTCCTTCCACAAAGAGGTAATGTGTGGGAAACTCATCAGAGAGAGATCCAACTTGGAAATAAGGAGGAATTTCCTGACAGTGAGAACAATTAACCAGTGGAACAACTTGCCTCAAGAAGTTCATCGCATCGAGATGTTCAAGAAAAGAGTGGGCAGCCTTTTGACTGGGATGGTTGGATCAGAAGATCTCCAAGGTCCCTTTCAGGGCTATGATTTTATCCTTCCTTCCTTCCTCCCTCCCTCTTTTCCTTCCCTCCCCTCTCCTTCCTTCTTTCCCGCTCCCTCCCCTTCCTTTCTTCCCCTCCCTTCCTCCCCCTCTATCCCTCCCTCCTTCTTTCTTTCCTCCCTACCTTCCTGCCTCCTTCCTTCCTTCCTTCTTTCCTCCTTTTTTCCTCCCTCCCTCCCCCTTCCCTCCTTCCTCCCTCCCTCCTTCCCTTCATCTTCCTCCCTCCCTCCCTTCCTTCTCGCTTTCCTTCATCTTCCTTCCTTCCTTTTTTCTTTCATCTTCATTCCTTCCTTTTGCCTTCATCTTCCTCCCTCCCTCCTTCCCTCCTTCCTTCCTTTCCCCTCTACCATGATGCAAAAATATAATAATCTCACTCCCTACCCACTTCTTCTTCCATGATCCTAGGCTACCAAGAATTGAGTCAGTAGAAAAGGAGACAGCCTCAATATAAGAGTTGTACTGTTACCGTTTTGTGGGATGGCAGGCAGATGAAAAATATGGTCCTCCAAGTAAAACTTAGATGTTTGGTCATTTCTGACTAAATTAATATGGCTTCACCATAACTGGTTCTCTTCTACAGTCTGAATCTTTTTTCTATCTAGGCAGATAGAATCTAGAACCAATCTAGTAAAGTCAGTAAAGTCCGAATTTGGCTTTTGGTGACCACAGTCACTTGGCTTGACAGCCACCAACCACACTAAACACTTCTGTGCCTTGCAAAATAGGCTCCTTGCTCCTCTTTTAACTTCTCCATTTGCTTAGGAACAACTTAGAAACCATCTTCCAGCCAGCTTAAAAGCAAAAACCACCTGCATGCAACAGCTCTGTTCAGATAATCGGAGAGGTGATTTGCCTCGTGTCACTTTCCGTTAGCTAGGAAGAAAGTGAGAGGGGAGAAGAGAGAGAGAGAGAGAGAGAGAGAGAGAGAGAGAGAGAGAGAGAGAGAGAGAGAGAGAGAGAGAGAGAGAGAGAGAGAGAGAGAGAGAGAGAGAGAGAGAGAGAGAGAGAGAGAGAATAAACATTGCATTTTGACCTGATTTCCCTTGGGTGGAAATCAGAATTGTTTCTGAGCTCTTTGATCTAATAATGCTTCCTGTCCCATGTGAATCTTGGGAGCGTTTTTCTTTTGGTAGAAATTTGCTTACTTTGCTTCTTGGGATAAAACTTTACATGGTTAATCAATTGGTTGCAACACAGCCTCTGGTGTGTATGTGTGTGTGTGTGTCTGTGTCACTGTGTGTGAATTCAAGCATGTGGCTTAGCTTTTAGCTACTATCAATCAGATAGGTGCAATCAACAGATGGAACTCATAACTTGGCCCTGGGAAAAGGTGGAGTACCATTAAACCAAACTAAGCAATTTAGCCTTAGACCTCAAAGTTGTCCACTTTAACCGTCATTAAAAGTAGCTAACTTCGATGGGGTCCTTGATGCACTGCACGCTTGGTTATTTTCCCACAGATGTTTCATTACCAGACCGGGTAACATCAGTACCTGGGAGAGTTGGAAACTAATTACACTTTATCACAGTTATTATGCCTGGCCCATCTATCCTCATAGACCGGTGGCCTCACAACTCATCATAAGCCAACAAGTGTTTATTGCCCAGCAGATCTCAGCTTTGTAATAAATTAACGTTTTCAAAGGATGGGGTGGTGTAAATCTTATCCGTTGCTGGAAGAGCAGAAACGGGTCCATATCTCATTCACAGAAGTGCCTGCTGGGAGATTTGCTTTTAATGTTTCCAAGCCAAAGGTAAGTTGGTCTCTAATTGCTTATGTGTATGTTGGTGAGCCGTGATAGTTTGCAGCTAGAACAGGAGCAGAAGGCAATGGAGAAGGCTAATTACTACCACTTGAAAACAAAAGTGCTGCAGTGGTGGGATTCAAATTTTTTTTTTACTCCTTGGTGGGCGTAGCATGGCTTGGTGGGCATGGCAGGGGAAGGATACTGTAAAATCCCCAGTCCCTCCCTACTCCTGGGGGAAGGATACTGCAAAATCCCCATTCCCTCCCCACTCCAGGGGAAGGATACTGTAAAATCTCCATTCCCTCCCCACTCCAGGGGAAGGATACTGTAAAATGTCCATTCCCTCCAGACTCCAGGGGAAGGATACTGTAAAATCTCCATTCCCTCCCTACTCCAGGGGAAGGATACTGCAAAATCTCCACTCCCTCCCCACTCCAGGGGAAGGATACTGTAAAATCTCCATTCCCTCCCCTCTCCAGGGGAAGGATACTGTAAAATCTCCATTCTCTCCAGACTCCAGGGGAAGGATACTGTAAAATCTCCATTCCCTCCCTACTCCAGGGGAAGGATACTGCAAAATCTCCACTCCCTCCCCACTCCAGGGGAAGGATACTGTAAAATCTCCATTCCCTCCCTACTCCAGGGGAAGGATACTGTAAAATTGCCATTCCCTCTTGATTCCAAGAGAAGGATACTGTAAAATCTCCATTCTCTCCAGACTCCAGGGGAAGGATACTGTAAAATCCCCAGTCCCTCCCTACTCCAGGGGAAGGGTACTGTAAAATCCCCATTCCCTCTTCATTCCAAGAGAAGGATACTGTAAAATCTCCATTCCCTCCTCACTCCAGGGGAAGGATAATGCAAAATCTCCACTCCCTCCCCACTCCAGGGGAAGGATACTGTAAAATCCCCATTCCCTCTTCATTCCAAGAGAAGGATACTGTAAAATCTCCATTCCCTCCCCACTCCAGGGGAAGGATACTGCAAAATCTCTATTCCCTCCCAATCAGCTGGGACTCGGGAGGCAGAGAATAGATGGGGGTAGTCAGAGGTGGTATTTACCAGTTCTCCGAACTACTCAAAATTTCGGCTACCGGTTCTCCAGAACTGGTCAGAACCAGCTGAATACCACCTCTGCAGGTCTTCCATTAATCAGATGGGCCTGATCTTCTCAACTTGGTGTGTCCTGAAAACTATCCTCCAATTTCCTAAATATTTTCATGCATGACAACAAATATTTGTCTTCTGTCTTGTTCTTCTGGGAGTTGGGAATTCCATTTGACTCACTTTGAGTGGTGTTTCTGAGTTGACTTCAGAGAATGCAACTTCTTCCTTGAGGCTGCTTTTCCTTTACAACAAATTCAGGGGCATACAGATTGAGTCCACAGTTTTTAAAAATTCTCCAGGGGGAAGAGGGAAAATCTCAATTGTTTCACAAGGCTGGAACAGGAGTACCCCAAATGGAAAAAGCCTGACGAGGGAGTTTCTTCTTGATACTGTCTCATGAAATTGAATAGAAGCATGGGAAAGGGAATGGGAAGAGGAGGAGGAGTGGAGGAGGAGGAGGTGGAGGGGAGGAAGAGAAGGAAGCGGAAGAGAAGGAGGGAAGGAGGAAAAGAAGGAGGAGGAAGAAGAGGAGGAGGTGGGAAAGAGGAGGAAGAGTTGGAGGAAGAGAAGGAAGAGAATGAGGAGGAGGAGGAGGGAAGGAGAAGGCAGAGAAGGAGGAGGAGGAAGAAGGAAGGAGGAGGAGAGGAAGAGGAGGAGGAAGGAAGGAGGAGGAGGGGAAGAGGAGGAGGAAGAAGAGGAGTAGGAAGGAAGGAGGAGGAGGGAAAGAGGAGGAGGAAGAGGAGGAGGAGGAGGAAGGAAGGAGGAGGAGGGGAAGAGGAAGAGGAGGAGGAGGTCTATTCAGTTGTGTCCAACTCTTGGTCAGGTCTGTCCATGTCTTCTGATCTTGCACTGCTTCTTTGAGTTGTTCTATGCTCTGGCTGGTGTCAATTTTGATGGTGTCCAGCCATCATGTTCTCTGATGGCCTGGTTTCCTTTTACCATAAACTCTTCCAAGCATAATTGCTTTCTCCAGTGAATTTCCCTGCACGACATGGCCAAAGTAATGGAGATGCAATTTGGTGAGATTATAGAAAGAGTTAAATTGTCGGATAAAGAATTCTGATTAACAAGGCCTGGGAAGAGAACCTTCTCTGTTTTTGATCCCACACCATGGAACACCTTCCCCTTAGAGGCAAAGTAGATTCCCACTCACTGTGATGGAATGTAGACTTGTGGATGTTTTCAAGAAGAGACTAGACAGTCATTGTTCTGGAATGGTCTAAGGTCTCCTGCTTGAAGGAGGTTGGACTAGAATACCTCTAAGGACCATTCAATTTCTGTTATTCTGAATTCTGTTGTATATTTCCAGCCTTCTTTATATGAGCCATGGTGGCACAGTGGTTAGAATGCAGCATTGCAGGAAAATTCTGCCGACTGCCAGCAGTTCGATCCTGACCGGCTCAAGGTTGACTCAACCTTCCATCCTTCTGAGGTCAGTAAAACAAGGAGCTAGATCGTTGGGGGCAAATAGGCTGACTCTGTAAACCTCTTAGAGAGGGCTGTAAAAGCACTATGAAGCGATAAATAAGTCTAAGTGCTATTGCTAATCTGGAAAAGCATTGAAAACCAACTCATTTGGGGATCAAACAGCAGGGTATAACCATGGAGGCAATTGGCAATTGGTAACCTGAGTGTGCTCCAAGGAGCTAGATCATATTTCACAGACAGGATTATTTTGTTTGCATTTGTCGCCAGCTCTTGCAACTCTCTGATTTGCCCCTAAAAGTGATAGGCTGCTGCAATACTTTGTCTCCACTGATAAATTTATGTTGTGACCCACCAGCAGCCAGTGGAGCTGGTGACAGACTCGGACAGTGAGGAGGTTGGGGAGGAACATAGGCCAGTCCTGGAGTCTGGGGAAGGCTCTGATGAGGGCTCTGTGTCAGAGGCAGAGAGGGGGCCAGAACCATATGCCAATTATCAGCTGCCTTCAGAGTCAGACATCAGTGAGGCAGAGGAACAGCTGGAGCCTGTTCCCGATGTGTGCATGCGCAAAGCTGCCAGGAGAACAGAACAGTGAAGGAACAAGGGCCAACTCAGGAGTAAAGGCACAGGTGAACAGTGAATGGCCCCTCCCATAGGGAATAATGAGGAGTGAAAGGGGAGGGGAGTTTGCAGGAGACAATCAGTTCACTAGTGTGAAGATTTACTTCTCTGAGAGACTCCTTGCCAAGTATTTCCTTGTACCACGTTGAGTCTGGAAGCTATCGGCCTGGCAAATATCCAAGCACTGATAAGGTCTGTGGTTGCAATTCATCCTTGAAAGACTGTTTGCCGGGACTTTGCTGGATGTGAATGCTAGGAATTGACATTGGCCAAATAAAAAGGTGTTTGTTTTTTTTCAGGACAAGAAGTCTGTTTCGTGATTTGGGGAAACCTAGGTCAAAACAATTTCCATCTTCTCTTATAAAATTGTTGTGGTCACTTTCTATTCCAATTCCATCTTTTTTGGGGAGGGGGGGAAAATAACATTTTAAACCAGGCCCGAGTGTTCTCAGACAAGCCTATAGACATGCCACCATCACTGCATCTTATGAAGGTGTCCTGCTTGTTCCATCTTCTCGTTTCTTAAGATATGGCATATACAAACCTGAAACAGATCATTTTTATTATCTTCCGAGGACGGCGTGACTGAGAAAACCTATTAGCTCCCTTTTCCTTGAACTCCGTTGAACCGCTGTTAAATTCTTTTCATTCTCTCCGTGAGCTTGGCGCTGGGAGATGAGCTGCCTTATATCCCTCTGACAGTTTCTACAGCAACCTCTGTTTGCTCAAAGGGAAGCAATCATAGTTCCCCACAGCACACGGTCAGGTTTTACTTCTTGCCGGTCAGAGCTATTCGGGAAATGACCCCTTCGTTCCACCCCAGCCGAGGAATATTAATTCTCAAAATATTCATCTTTTCTTTCTCTCTTCCTCCTCCTAGAATTGCATTTCCAAACTCCTTTTGAATTTTTGCTGTTGTGGTGGTTCCTTCCCTCACCAAGCCTGAAATGATTACTTCAGCTTCAACCACAACAACGCACGAGCACACAATAGATACAAACTCAAGGTAAACCGCTCCAAACTCGATTGCAGAAAACACGACTTCAGCAACCGAGTGGAATGCTCTACCTGACTCTGTGGCTTCATCCCCAAACCCCCATCACATTAACCTTAGTCTGACTCTTCAACTATGCAGTTATCAAATTCGTTTCTTGTGAAATCTTCATGCTTTATGGTCAGTGGTGGGATTCAAATAATTTAACAACCGGTTCCCTGCCCTAATGACCAGCTGGGTGGGTGTGTCCAGAAGTATTTCAAGAGAAGAATACTACTACAAGAAGAATACCCTACACCACCAGGTTTGAAACTTTGGCCTCGGACAACCTAGAACTGCACCATTGATGGATTTAAGAGAAGTACACAAAATTATCCGCCACAATGTCTTACCTGTCAACGACTTCTTCAGCTTCAACCACAATAATACAAGAGCACACAACAGATACCAACTCAAAGCAAACCATTCCAAACTTGATTGCAGAAAATACGACTTCAGTAACAGAGTGGTCAATGCCTGGAATGTACTACCTGACTCTGTTATTATATCTTCAAATCCCCAAAACTTTAACCTTAAACTGTCTACTATTGACCTCGCCCCATTCCTAAGAGGTTGGTAAGGGGCATGCATAAGCGCACCAGTGTGTTACCCTATCCTAACAACCTCATTTATTCGTATCCATTTCATGTATCCACAATCTACGTACTTATATCTACTGTCAGATACATGCTTGACAAACAAAAATAAATAAATAAAAGTAAAATAAATAGACAGGAAATAGAGGACGCTGGTTTGAACGAACGTTCTCATAAAGCCATTTTCCCTCCAGCATTATTTGCTATCATCCAGTTATTGCTATACAAGGCCATCTATTATAATACACTGATGAAAATAAAGAGAAGACTTACTTTCATAGCTGTATTAAAAATTCTCTTTTTCCCCCCCTGTGTGATGTCAAAATTGTTTCTTTCTGCTTACGGTTAAAAGCTTTTTTTCCCCCATGTTTTATTTATATTACTTTCCATTTCCATCAAACAGTGTGAGATCTGGGTATAGTTATTTAAACAGTCATAATCCATATATTTGTTGTTATATTCATCACAATAATATTAATAATATAACTATATGCACCAAAGACAAATTCTATTCTATTCTATTCTACCCTACCCTACCCTACCCTACCCTACCCCACCCTACCCTACCCTACCCTATTCTATATAATGACAATAATACATAACATCTTCATCATCAAATTCTCTCCACAATAACATTTCCACTTGTTTGTGTCTCCTCCTTTCTAACTTCTGTTTCTATTGTCTAACCATTGATAAAATACATCCCATGTCAAAAAAATATTCAGTTTCTTCTTTATCCTTAATAATAAGCATTAGCCTGTGCATTTCTGCGCATTCTAGTAATTCTATTCTCCTCTGACGGAATCTCATCATTTTTCCATTGTTGCACAAATACAATTCTGGTTGCATTTAGTGTATGTAAAACCAGATATATAGTCTTGATATAGTTTTGCCTTTAATGCTCTTCATTTTAACATGGAAGCAGTAAGCCATACGGGAATGAAAATGATGTAATATTTAAATCATTCAGGTCATGGTTCTCCCAAGGTGCTTTTTCAAAAGGCAACTGGATGTTGTTTTTCCTGGAAGAAATTTCGCTTCTTACCCAAGCTTTTCCAGTTTTGACTGAATGGTGGAGGATGGAAGGATTTATATTATTGCTACAACTCCATCCTTTCAGCAGTTCCAAGGAGGTTCCAGACCCATTTGCACTATTTAGGTAAACCTGAGGGCCAGTGGTGGGTTTCAAATTTTTTTAGAACCTCTTCTGTAAGTGTGGCCTGCTTTGTGGGAGTGGCTTGCTGGCCATGTGACTGGGTGGGAGTGGCCAACTTGTAAAATGTGGTGAAACACAACAACGCTCTTGCTTAGCAACCAAAATGTTGGCTCAAAAACTCTGGCATTTGAAGCACGCAAGTCTTGAAGCTGTCAAGTGACAAGACCCTTGCACCCCTAACCCTTTAGAAAAAAAAAAACCCCAGGAGTGTTCAAACTTGACAGCTTTAAGACTTGTGGATTTTAACTCTAACTCTTTAACGCTCTGATTATTTCTGCTCATCTCATTTCCCCCCCCCCTTCTTATTTCTGTAGTAGTAACAGGTATAGCTGTTATATTCTTAATTATCATTAAGTCTTGGACTGGCAAGAGTCAAATCCTTTGTCTCTTGTGAAAAAGTACCATGTTTTTCAGACTATAAGATGCACTGGAGTATAAGACACACTGTGATTTTGAAGAGGTAAATAAAAAAAGGTTTTTGCATTCTGCAGGTCTCCCAATCCCTCTGCATGCCTCATTTTTTGCAAAAACAATTGCAGAGCTTTGGGAGGCTCTTAGAGTGCTGCTGGGGGCTGAGGGGGGGAACAGCCCATTTTTTTGCTCTTTTTTGCTCTCCCCAGTCCTAAGGAGCACTTTGCAAGCCTCCCAAACCCTCTGCACATCCATTTTGCAAAGGAGGCGGGGTTTCGGTAGGCCAAAAAATTCAGTGTATAAGACGCACCCAGATTTTAACCCTCTTTTTTGAGGGGAAAGGGTGCGTCTTATACTCCGAAAAATATGGTACTTTTATTTGCCCAAGTTGGCCGTATTCTTGTGGCCTGACTCTGCATACCAACCTGTTGAAAAGGGTGAACTATTTTCTTGTTGCTTCTCTCTCGGCATGCAAACCCAACTAGACCCACAGAGTCATCTCCTCCTCTTGTCCTCCCCAGCTCTGATGCTTTCTGCTGTTCTCCATCCTTTTCCACTTTTTTTTTTGCCCTAGAACGGTACTTCGGTGCTAAATGTATCCTGTCGCTTTTCCAAGATGGGGCTGTGACAGATGGCACCATGATTAGGAAGCGGGTAGCGACATTGGCTGCAGCCAACAGCTGGCTGTTTGGCTTCCGTTCGAGGGCTGCGGTGTAGAGCAGATGCTCCATCTGTTTAATAGACTGGTTTGCTTCAGAAGTAGCTGCCGGGCCATTTTCGAAGAAGCTTGGCCCCATTCGTGTTGGGGGTGGGGTGGGGGAGGAAACAGCTCATCTCTCTGAAGCTGAAAACAAGGACTCGGATTATGTAGCTTCAGCCACTTTCCATTCTGCTAATAATATTGGCCTCCATTGAACCATTGATCAGAATAATAGAGTTGGAAGGGAGCTTGGAGATCTTTGTGTCCAACCCCCAGGTCAAAAGCAGGAGATCCTATAGCAGGAGTCCTCAAACTTTTTAAACAGGGGGCCAATTCACGGCCTCTCAGACCCAATAGGAATGTCTCAGGTTTCAGGTCTTTGTGTTGTTTTATCATCGTTTCCAGCCATCTGTATATTTTTTCCCCAGTATTTTTTTTTTTTTTTTTGCTTTGGGACAAAACCACCACAAATGATAATATGAACTTATTTCACCCATAACGTCTGGAGACAAGCTGTTCCACTGGTTAATTGTTCTCACTTTTAGGAACTTTCTCCTTCATTCTAGATGGCTTCTCTCCTTGATTAGTTTATCCATTGTTTCTTGTCTAGCCTTCAGGTACTTTGGTAAAAAAAAAAGTTAACCCCCTCCTCTTTGTGGCAACCTCTCAAATATTGGAACGCTGCTATCATGTCACCGCTAGTCCTTCTTTTCACTAGATTAGCAATTCTTGCAATTGTTCATCATAGGTTTTAATCTACAGGCCCTTAATCATCATGCTCTTCTCTGCATTCTTTCCAAAGTCACAACATTTTTATGTAATGAGGTTACCAAAACTGGATGCAGAATTCTAGATGTGGTCTTACTAAGGTTTTATAAAGTGGTATTAATACTTCATGTGATCTTGATTCTATCCCTCTATTTTCGCAATCAAGGATTGGTTCTCCTTTACCAGTGAATCTGGGGACAATAATGAGGAGCAAGTGAGTTATTGCTCAGCCAATATAATGTCTATATTCTGTAGAAGGGTGATGAGTAAAATGTGAGAATCCACCAAGACTGCCTTTCATAAGCAAACTCAAAATGCTGAGCATTTCCAATTGCTTTCACAGGACATTCAAAGTTAGATGTTTGGCAGCTAAGTGGGCTGTATCAGAGAGATGTCCAAGGAACAGGTACACATGACCAGGTTTGTACATGATATTCTTGAATCCTGACCCTTGTCATGTCATGACCATGACATTTGTGAATCTTGACCTCATAGAATTAAGGGTTAGAATGGACCTTGGATGCCATCTAGCTCAACTCTTGGCCAAGAGATCGTATATACTCTGCTCCAGTTTCTATTTTAATCTTTATTGAAGACTTTAAGTACAAACACAAAAAAAGAGAAAGAATAAAAAGTGCAAAGAAAAAGAAGGAAAAAGAAAAGGAGAGAAAAAGGGAAGAAAGTAGAATAAGCAAAAAGCAAAGCAAAGTGACTTCTAATTTTCATCCCAACAAAGAGGAACAAATTTGATAACTCATCACAACTTATAAATTTACAAACAAATGTGTTCCCCTAACGTATCGGTTCTATATGCAAAAGCATAAATCATGAATTTTTCAGTCCTGGTATCAGCAAAAAGTCTGTAAAGGGTTACTAGAGCTTTATAATAATGTGTCTTATTTAAGTTGGATCAAACAAGACAACTTTATATTCCTTTCTTTTTAGTTCTAAGAATCATGATCTTTGATTTATTCACATGTTGTCTTACTTGTTCTCATTTCAGAGGCTTCTTTGAGGCTTTAACAGATCACTTTTGTAAATCTAGTGGAAAGTCATTAACCAGGTCATTGTATTGGTTTCTCTTTTGTATTTCCCCTTTGATTTTGAAAACTTTAATCAACTTCTTTTATCTATCCAGTAAAACTAGGCTCCTGTTTCAACATTCCAAATATTTAAATTGTAATATACCTTTTATATTTTCACATTCTGAAAATGTAAACTTGCCTAACTGCAGATAAGTGTGACTTTAGCATAAATAATTTATCTAAAGCATACCCATTGTCAAAAGAATCATTCTTCAGTTTTCTGTTGTATTATTGATTTTAGATAATCTTTGTTGTTGTTAATTGCAAAGTCATGTCTCACCCATCGTGACAATGTTCCTCCAGGCCTTCCTGTCCTCTACCGTCCCCCCGAGTCCATTTAAGCTCATGCCTACTGATTCAGTGACTCCATCCAGCCACTTCATTCTCTGTTGTCCCCTTTTTCTTTTGCCCTCAATCTTTCCCAGCATGAGGCTCTTCTCCAGGGAGTCCTTCCTTCTCCTTAGGTGGCCAAAGTATTTGAGTTTCCTCTTCAGGATCTGGCCTTCTAAAGAGCAATCAGGGTTAATCTCCTCCAGGATGACCGGTTTGATCGCCTTGCAATCCAAGGGACTCGCAGGAGTCTTCTCCAGAACCAGAGTTCAAAGGCTTCCATTCTTTGGCACTCAGCCTTCCTTAAGGTCCAACCTTCACAGCTATCCATTGCATCTGGGAAAACCATAGCCTTGACTGTGCACACTTTGGTTGGCAGGGTGATGTCTCTGCTTTTTAGTATGCTGTCTAGATTTTCCATAGCTTTCCTCCCCAGGAGCAAGTGTCTTTTCATTTCTTGGTTGCAGTCCCCATCTGCAGTGCTCTTGGAGCCAAGGAAAATAAAATCTGTTACTACCTTCATTTCTTCCCCATATATTTGCCAGGAATTGAGAAGGCCAGAGGTCATGATCTTAGGTTTCTTATTGTTGAGTTTCAAGCTAACTTTTGCACTCTCCTTCTTCACATGCATCAAGAGACTTTTTACTTCCTCTTCACTTTCTGCCATTAGAGTGATAGCCTTACTATGCTCTTAGTTTTGCTAAAACAGAAAACCTTATGTTGGAGCTCAAATAAAACAGACCCCAAAGAAATCTGTTTTTTTTTTTCCCCTCCTGAGAAACTGTTTGAAAAGTTTCTTTTCCTTAAATAACCTTAGAGTGGATATTTTCCCCTGAGGGAAAATACGGACATTTTGCAGAAATGTATTTGGCTGTTGTAACCAGTAATTAGGATTTGAATTCAGCTTGCACTAGGTGGCATTGTATTCCTCTTCGAAGAAAGCACCTGCCACCTGGAATCCTAGATCCTCAGCTGTCACTTGCATTCCCAGGTAGAAGCTGTGTCAGTGAGCACAAAGGCACAATTACAGTTCAAATGCAAAGGGTTGTTATTGCGGAGCTACTTTATGGCTTGCAGGGCACTTGATATATACTGAGTGTGGCAATGTCTGAAAACTTTCCTGGGTACAAACTACTGGATCCAAAAATCATATGGAACAGGAATTAGGTTTGTCTAGTTTAGTGAAAGGGAGTAATAGAGGTGACACGATTTGTTGTTGTTAGTTGCGAAGTCGTGTACGACCATTGCGACCCCATGGACAACATTCCTCCAGACCTTCCTGTCCTCTACCATCCCCCAGAGTCCATTTAAGCTCACACCGACTGCTTTGGTGACTCCATCCAGCCATCTCGTTCTCTGCCATCCCCTTCTTCTTTTGCCCTCAATCTTTCCCAGCATGAGGCTCTTCTCCAGGGAGTCCTTCCTTCTCATTAGGTGGCTGAAATATTTGAGTTTCCTCTTCAGGATCTGGCCTTATAAAGGGCAGTCAGGGTTGATCTCCTCTAGGACTGACCCGTTGGATGGCCTTGCAGTCCAAGCAGGGGTGGGTTCCAGCCACTTTGAACCTCTCCTATAGAAGAGGTTCCACAAATCTACAGTGCTGTTAAGAACCGGTTCCAGCTCCCTCCCTCTGCCCATCCGCACATCATCAAGATGAAGAGCAAGAAGAGGAATTCTGGGAGTTGAAGTCCACAAGTCTTAAAACTGTCAAGTTTGAACACCCGTGGGGTTTTTTTTCTAAAGGGTTAGGGGTGCAAGGATCTTGTAACTTGACAGCTTTAAGACTTGCACACTTCAATGCCAGAGTTCCTGAGCCAACATTTTAGTTGCTAAGCAAGAGTGTTGTTAAATGAGTTTCATCACATTTTACAAGTTGGCCACGCCCACCCAATCACATGACTGGCAAGCCACGCCCACCCAGTCACATGGCCGACAAGCCACTCCCACAAAGCAGGCCATACCTACAGAAGAGGTTCTAAAAAAATTTGAAACCCACCACTGAGTCCAAGGGACTCACAGGAGTCCTCTCCAGCACGAGAGTTCAAATGCCTCCATTCTTTGGTGCTAAGCCTTTCTTATGGTCCAACTTTCACAGCCATCCATTGCAACTGGGAAAACCATATCCTTGACTATATGATAGCTGTGTCCCAATATTTGGGAGGCTGCCACAAAGAAAAGGGGATCAATTCAACCTATTCTCCAAAGCACCTGAAGGCAGAACAGGAAGCAACAGATAGAAACTAATGAAGGAGAAAAGCAATCTAAACCTATGAGAAATTTCCTGACAGTGAGAACAGTTAACCAGTGGAACAAGTTGTCTGTTTTAGACAGCAGATAAACTTAAATATCTTTAGAATAGGTTGCAATTGAATAGGCTGACCCGCTCTTCTCTGTGACAGCCTGTCAAATATAGCAGTCATCCAATATTTGAGGGCCTGTTGTAGAGAAGAAGGCATCGATCTGTTCTCCCAAGCACCAGAAGGCAGGACAAGCAGCAATGGATGGAAACTAATCAAGCTAGAACTAAGGAGAAATGTCCTAACAATATACCAGTGGAACAACCTGCCTCCAGAAGTTGTAGGTGCTCCATCCCTGGAGGCTTTGAAGAAGAGACTGGACTGTCACTCATCTGAAGTGGTGCAGGTCTCCTGTATGTGTTGGGTTTTGGACTAGAAGACATTCAAGAAAGAGGAAGAGTGGGAGGGAGGGAGGGAAGGAGAAAATGAGAGAGGAAGGAAAAGAAAAAAGGAAAGAAAATAAGGAAGGAAGGGAATTGCACAAGTGACCATCACTCTTCCTAGTGCCACTGTGAAAGGGCAGTGAAATGAATGGTGTCCCTTCAGTGACATCATTATGCTGTGCAATTTACGAGTGGCTAATAGCCAGTTTGATTCAATGGCTAAGGAATCTAGCTAGAAACCAGGAGACGGTGAGTTCTAGTCCAGCCTTAGGCACAACGCCAGCAAGATGACCTTGAACCAGTCATTCTCTCTCAGCCCTAAAGAAAGGCAAGGCCTTTCTGAAATCTTACAAAAACAAAAATCCATGCAGTCACAAGTCAACAACGATGCGAAGAGACACACGACAAAACCTATGATAGCAAAAGAGCAGAAGCAGGGGTGGCTTCCGGCTGGCACTACTGCCAGTTCGCTTGTGCACGTGCAGGGCAATTCAAATTGTTCTGCTCGTGCGTAGGACTGTAAAACAAGATGGCGCCACTGTAGGGGAAGCAGTTCAGGGGCGTGGCAGGCCTGAGTCGCTGCCAGTTCCAGTGACCGCATGCGCAATTGGGCGGTTGCTTTAAAAACAGGTTTGGAACGCGGCCAAACGATCCACTGTACCGGTACGATGGCTGCTGCTCCCGGCTATTACTGGTACGGCCGTACCTGCCGGGACCCACCACTGGAACCCACCACTGAGCAGAAGTCTGCCCCCTTTGCTGAACTCACACATACATTAGATGACTTTGAGTAGCTTAAGGTAAAGGTAAAGGTTCCACTCACACATATATGCTAGTCGTTCCTGACTCTAGGGGGCAGTGCTGATCTCCATTTCAAAGCCAAAGAGCCAGCACTGTATGAAGACGTCTCTGTGGTCATGTGGCCGGCAATGACAGATAGTCCTCACCTTACAAGAGTTCATTTAGTGACTGTCCAAAGTTACAACAGTACTGGAAAAAGTGACTTATAACTGTTTTTTTCACACTTAACAGATTAACAGAGTTGGAAGGGACCTTGTGTAGGTCATCTAGTCCAACCCCCTGCTCAGGCAGGAGACCCTATACCATTTCTGACAAATGGCAGTCCAATCTCTTCTTGAAAGTCTCAAGTGATGAAGCCCCCGCAACTTCTGAAGGCAACTTCTGTTCCATCGGTTGATTGTTCTCACTGTCAGAAAGTTCCTCCTTATTTCCAGGTTGAATCTCCCCTTGATAAGTTTCCATCCATTATTCCTTGTCTGGCCTTTAGGTGCCTTGGAAAAATAGCTTGACCCTCTTCCTCCTCTCTGGGGCAGCTCCTCAAATATTGGAAGATTGCTCTCATGTCTCCCCTGGTCCTTCTCTTCACTAGACTAGCCATGCCCAGTTCCTGCAACTGTTCTTCCTATGTTTTAGCCTCCAGTCCCCTAATGATCCTGGTTGCTCTTCTCTGCACTCTTTCTAGAACAGTGTTTCTCAACCTTGGCAACTTGAAGATGTCTGGGCTCTATAGAATGGTATTAGTACCTCCCTTGATCTTGATTGTATCCCTCTGTTAATGCAACTTGGGATTGCATTGGATTTTTTTTCCTGCCACTGCACACTGCTGGCTCATATTTCGCTGGTTGTCTAAACCAGCTAAATATGGTTGGTTTTGCTGGTTTAGACAACCAGCTAAAGACTCCAAGATCCCTCTCACAGCCACTGCAAGACTGTTGCAGCATCCCCATGGTCACATGATCAAAATTCAAACCTTCGGCAACTGGTTCACAATTATGACATTTGCAGTTTCGCGGATTTCCCTTTTGCAACCCGCCAAGAAGCAAAATCCATGGGAAAGACAGATTCACTTGACAGGCATGTTACCAACTTAACAACTGCAGAGTGTCAGGGTTCCACAAACAGAACTCCAAGGCAGGTATATTCCTCAGAGAACAGTTTATTGGATATATCCTATTGGCACAGGCTGGTGAAAACTGACACAGTTTTCACCTAATTAAAGGTACAAGTGTTTCCCTTTCCCAAAGCAACCAGTCACATGGTGCCGTCCGGTTGCTAGGTAACTTCACTCCTCCTCTCTCCGACCCTCTGTGGGAATGTCCTTGGTTCCCAGGAGAAAGTGTTTTGTTTTGGCTACAAAACCCCAGCTATCTCTATTCCCCAAACCCTAATCCTCAGCTCCAGTGTAGCTGAAGCCTCAAAATGGCCTCTGTCAGGGGGGAAAGAAGAAAGAGGTAAGGAGAGGAGGATGGAAGGGAGAGGAAGAGAAGGAGAGAGGGGAAGAAGGGGAAGAGGAAAAGTAGGAGTAGGGGAGAGATATGGGAAGAATGAGGGGGAAGGAGAGGAGGATGGAAGGGAGAGAAAGAGAAGGAGAGAGGGCAGGAAGTGGAAGGGGAAGAGTAGGAGTAGAAGAAAGGGAAGGGAAGAAGAAAGAGGTAAGGAGAGGAGGATGGAAGGGAGAGAAAGAGAAGGAGAGAGGGCAGGAAGTAGAAGGGGAATAGTAGGAGTAGGAGAAAGGAAAGGGAAGAAGAAAGGTAAGGAGAGGAGGATGGAAGGGAGAGAAAGAGAAGGAGAGAGGGCAGGAAGTGGAAGGGGAAGAGTAGGAGTAGGAGAAAGGGAAGGGAAGAAGAAAGAGGTAAGGAGAGGAGGATGGAAGGGAGAGAAAGAGAAGGAGAGAGGGCAGGAAGTGGAAGGGGAAGAGTAGGAGTAGGAGAAAGGGAAGGGAAGGAGAAAGAGGTAAGGAGAGGAGGATGGAAGGGAGAGAAAGAGAAGGAGAGAGGGCAGGAAGTGGAAGGGGAAGAGTAGGAGTAGGAGAAAGGGAAGGGAAGGAGAAAGAGGTAAGGAGAGGAGGATGGAAGGGAGAGAAAGAGAAGGAGAGAAGGTAGGAAGGGGAAGAGTAAGAGGAGGAGCAGGAGAAAAGCAAGGGTAGAAGGAAGGGGAAGGAAAGGAGGAAGGAAGAAAGTAGAGAAGGGAGGGAGGGAGAAAAGAAAGGGAAAATAAGGTGGTGTTACAAAAGGAGGAAGGGATGGTAAACAAAGCAACCCAAACTGTATATTACAACCTATGAAATGAAATAACAAATGTATAAGAATGACAAATGTAAAGAAGAATAACAATTATGTGAATGTCTACTTAAAATGGTATGTAAGAGAATAAAAAAATAAAAACAATTTGGAAAGAAAATGGCCTCCGTCAGGCCAGCTTCAGGATTGACACAGAGATTCACCTAACAACAGTGGCAAGAAAGGTCATAAAATTGGATAAAACTCGCTGGACACTGTCTTGCTTAACAACAGAAAACCAGGCATCAATTGTAGCCGTCGAGTCGGGACTTCCCTGTCCTCTGTGTTCAGAAGAGGACCAATGTAGACAAACTCACATTGAAAGCTCAGCTGGGCTAGGAGGCAGACACATCGGTGAGTTTCATGTTTGGGAAGAAAATCAACAAGCATTATCTAGATAATTTGAAGGCAACAGTAGATGGCAGGATGCACCTTAATACTTTATTTTTCCCCAACGTGCCTCGAAGTTTCCAATAACTAGTGGACTGGAACATGAGTTCTGCTAGAAGTGATTTGCTTCAATAAAATTATCTGTGTGAATGGGGGGACGGGGGACGGGACGGGTGGTGGGTGACAGGGTTGTCTCCCTCTGCCTAGCTGGCTGACATTTAAACCATTCCAGAGGTGTTGCTCAGAAGCCCATTGGGCGATCATTTTGAGTGACGGCCCGGAGAATGCCTTCTGACAGCCTTTGTTTCCCGTCCCCCCTCCCCAATCCCGGCACAAGGACACGGCATCTATACGTTAGGTGGCAATCTAAGTGCCTCTTGTAGGAGGGCAGGAGAAAAGCCATTTCCTGATATGAATTAAGAGAACAATGCAATATACTAGAGTAGTTACTGTCTGCTCGTGGGAGATAGACAGATCCTTTCTTTTTACAAGGCCCATTTATGTGTCTGACGATAACCATCAGGCTGAAGGGATAACGGCTGGAACTGACGCGATCGGCGGCCATCTCAAGAGGCTTCTGATGGAACAACTTGATTTCCAGCTCAAATATGATTTTGTGTCGCCGTGTGGGCAGCCCTTCCGCTTCTCTGAGCGCTGAAACAACAGGACTGCATTTCTTTCTCAACACTAGAGATGTTGGCATGAACACCGAGCATAGGAGGACAGAGTTGGAAGGGGCCTTGGAGGTCTTCTAGTCCAACCCCCCAACCCCCTGTCTAAAGCAGGAGACTTTAGACCATGTGGTCAAATGTCTGAACTTTATGTCGATGTGCAGGTATCATCGTCGGGACATGATGGCTCAGTGGCTAAGACACTGAGCTTGCAGGTCAGAAAGGTTGGCAGTTCGAATCCTCACAAAGGGATTCAAGACTAATAACATGTTTGATCCCCTCCCTCCCTCTTCACATGTGTTAAAATTAATGTAATTACTTACTCTGGACTTAAAAATATACTAAGGGATGCAGTGGCTCAGTGTCTAAGATGCTGAGCTTGTCAATCAGAAAGATCAACAGTTTGGCAGTTCGAATCCCTAGCGCCGCGTAACAGAGTGAGCTCCCGTTGCTTGTCTCAGCTTCTGCCAACCTAGCAGTTTGAAAGCACGTAAAAAATGCAAGTAGAAAAATAGGAACCACCTTTGGTGGGAAGGTAACAGCGTTCCATGCGCCTTCGGCATTGAGTCAGCAGCCACATGACCACAGAGACGTCTTTGGACAGCGCTGGGTCTTCGGCTTTGAAACGGAGAGGTGCACTGCCCCCTAGAGTTTGTTAACGACTAGCACTAACATGCGAAGGGAACCTTTACATTTACCTATGTATCATCATCATCTTTTAACGACCCCATAATCCTTTGCAGGGTGAAGTCTGGGCAACTGAATGGAGCTAGCAGAGTGTTTAATAGCCAGATGCCCTTCCTGCCGCCAAAGCTTTGGCTTTGTGCCTAAGGCTGGACTAGAACTCACAGTCTCCCAGGTTTTAACTAGAAGCCTTATGCACTACATCAAACTGACGATTAGCCACTAGTAAATTGCAGAGCACAATTATGTCACTGAAAGCAGACCATTCGTTTCAATGCGCCTTTCACCATGGCACTAGGAAAAAACAATGGACACTTTAGAAGAATCTTTCTTCCTTTCTTCCATTCTTAAAAACAAAAAAACAAGGCAACAATTCTAATCAGATTTTTCATAATTTGCCCAAACCTAATTCTGGGTAACTTGTGCATATTTTTCATCATTTGCACAGGGAATAATGAATCTAACCAAGGGGTCATGAATGAGAATAATGTGACATCGAAGCAGGAGTCCATTCATCTTCATCTTATCTTCACTGACAGGAAGCTGCTCTCTAGAATTTCAAGCTGGAAGTTCTTTTTTTTTCAGTCTAGAATAGAATAACAGAGTTGGAAGGGACCTTGGAGGTCTTCTAGTCCAACCCCCTGCCTAGGCAGGAAACCCAACACCACTTCAAACAAATGGTTATCTAACATCTTCTTTAAGACTTCCAGTGTTGGAGCATTCACAACTTCTGGTGGCAAGTTGTTCCACCGATTAACTGTTCTAACTGTCAGGAAATTTCTCCTTAGTTATAGGTTGCTTCTCTCCTTGATTAGTTTCCACCCATTGCTTCTTGTTCTACCTTCAGGTGCTTTGGAGAATAGCTTGACTCCCTATTCTTTGTGGCAACCCCTGACATATTGGAAGACTGCTATCATGTCTTCCCTAGTCCTTCTTTTCATTAAACTAAACATACCCAGTTCCTGCAACTGTTCCTCATGTGTTTTAGTCTCCAGTCCCCTAATCATCTTTGTTGCTCTTCTCTGCACTCTTTCTAGAGTTTCCACATCTTTTCTACATCATGACGACCAAAACTGAATGCAGTATTCCAAGTGAGGCCTTACCAAGGCCTTATAAAGTGGTATTAACACTTCATGAGATCTTGATTCTATCCCTCTGTTGATGCAGCCTAGAACTGTGTTGGCTTTTTTGGCAGCTGCTGCACACGGATGGCTCATATTTAAACGGTTGTCCACTGGGATTCCAAGATCCCTCTCACAGTTACTACTTTTGAGCAAAGTACCACATATACTGTACCTGTGCATTTTGCTTTTTTTGCCTAAATGTAGAACCTTACATTTTTCACCATTGAATTTCATTTTTAATATGGGGGCAGAGCAATTTCCCTGTGTTCTTGTCCACCTTCTGATTCAATCAGATGAAGGAGACTTTGGTTTAGAAGTTCTTCCAATTTTTCAATGAAATCTTAAGGGAAGACCCCCAGTAGGGAATTCTTCACCCACTGCTATACTCCTGTCATTGCAGAGATGGAGCCTTGCCTATCAAACAGTTGGAGAATTTCTTTCTACATTTGAGAAACGTCGATACATTTTCTATTCCTTGTCTCTGCTCCCCAGTTTGGTGGAGAAGTTTGAAAATGGCAGGGGTCCAACTATCTTCTAGCCCTTGGTGGAGAAACAGAGGATTCTTAATAGATGCCCAGAACATATGGATCCTAGAAGGTCAAAAATGAGATTAAAAAGGCATCACCAAGGAGAGCCATATGGCATTGTCAGTTTAGAGCAAACTTAAGCACATTTTATGGTGCCAATAGATTGTTCCTTGGTCAGCTATTTCATCAGATCGTAGCTCTTCACGGTCCCTGTGGCCATAGCATTCCGGCCACCACTGGTGTAGCAATATCTTCTGAGCCAGGTGCTCATCCAAGGAACAGCAACTCATAATCAGCAAAATAATTTGCAAATGTATGCCCACTGTAGGGTGGCAATCTGTGCAAATTTCATTTTATGGTGTCCCCACAACACCACAGGCATATTTTCAATATAGCCTCACAACCAAATGGCTCCACTTCTTTTTCTTGGAGAATGGATGTTTCCCACATCTCATAATTTCCTAATGATGGGTTTTCAACAGAAGAGGTAAATTACCTTGGAGTTCCTATAGTGTATCCCCCCCCCACCAAGGCATGCATTGAGATACATGAAGCTCAGTTTCTATTGGGCTTACTCAGGTAAGAGTGGGAAGTTTATGGCACAGCCTGAATTAAACCAGTTTCTTTTCCAATGTATTGAATCTATCCAATCCCAAACATAAGAGAACCATTTAACATCATGGGAATTTTGTTTTTTGAAAGCCATCTTGTAGATTGTCAGATGCAAGAAGTCAGGAACGAGGAAAGGGCTCAACATTGCTACTGTCAACTCTAAAGCCAACCTGGCTGAGGCCATTTTGTCCCTGCCTCACCGTTGCCACAAGCGCTGAGAGGGGGAAGTGGATGGGGAAATAGATAAACAGGTTGGGACGTCAAAACAAAAAGTTTTGCTGTGGGAACCAAGGTCCTATAGAGCAGGTGGCTGGGAGAGGATGAGAGGAGTAACTAAACAACCTGCCTCAATTGGATAATGTGACCTGGTTCATCGGGGTGGGAGGGGCAGTGACTTTTACTTTTTAATTAGGCAAAAACCACAGAAAACTTAAAAGTTGGGTTTTTTTCGCCGGTTGTGCCAATATGATGTATCCAACGAACCTGTTCTTTGAGGAATCTACCTCTATTACTCGGAATGCTGATAGCCACAAGTTTATTTCATGATACAAGAATCTGAACGGCTGTTGGTCAAGGTGAATTGATGCCAAAGAAGAGTCAACAGACTTCAAGGGGAGCTGGATTTAGGTCTCTTGCAGGGGTATAAAGACTCCAAACTGATGATGGATTTGACTCTGCCCTTGGCCTCAGCCTGGCTGTCTCTTACGTAGTTATGGCTGAACTAAAGAAGGATTGAATGGAATGGGCAGCTGTTCTGATACTCTGTAATGGGTACGTGGAGAAGAGCTTGGGAGGAAGAGATGCTGCCTAGGAAACAGTCAGGTAAGAGATGTTGTAGTCCACAGCTGCATAATTGGGTACAGAAAGAGGTTCAGAAGGGACCGTCCCTACATTCTCAGCCTGTAAAGGAGATGGCAGAGGTTTATACTTTCAGACTTCAAGGCTAATGTCAGGAAGACCAGGCAGGAAATAGGAATTAAATGAGCTAATTCTACTTTATTGTAAGGCTAGATTACCAGAATCTGTTGCATGGTCTTGGCAAGGGATTCTTGAGACAAAATCTAAATAGTCCATGTTTCCTCCCTCCCACCCTTGTCTTCTTCTTTCATCAGCTTTCCTTCATCATCCTTCCTTCCTTCCTTCCTTCCTTCCTTCCTTCCTTCCTTCCTTCCTTCCTTCCTTCCTTCTTCTTCCCTCCCTCCCTCCCTTGTCTTCATTCTTTCATCAACTTTCCTTCATCTTCCTTCCTTCCTTCCTTCCTTCCTTCCTTCCTCCCTCCCTCCCTCCCTCCCTCCCTCCCTCCCTCCCTTGTCTTCATTCTTTCATCAGCTTTCCCTCATCTTCCTTCCTTCCTTCCTTCCTTCCTTCATTCCTTCATTCCTTCATTCCTTCATTCCTTCATTCCTTCCTTCATTCCTTCCTTCCTCCCTCCCTCCCTGAAATCTCTTATTAGCTTAGGACTGGAGTGTCCTGATTTCTAAACAGTCCTATGATCAACATTACTGTTTTTGTTGCCTGAACTTATCACAATTTCTTTAACCACCATTTACCCACCTTTCGTTGGCTTTATTGCTGCTAGGTGCTGCTCTGAACTATTCCCTTGACATGTTAGCATTCTATATTTTCTCAGTCTGTGTTGAGTGAAGGAAAACAGGGAAAGGAAGACGCTTGTGAATTATCAGGCTTGTTTTTATGAAATAAACAGTCAGTAGGATATATGACTTTCCCTAGACTCTTCTGTTCTGTTCTCCCCCAAATAGATAGGATCATAGGCCTTTATGGTTTATCTTTTGTTGACCCAAAGATTGGGTTTATGTTCCATTTTTCCCCTGCTAGCTGTCCCAGAAAGAAATATACTTTTCAAAATATATAGATACTCTGTGTGGGGCAGTGGTGGGATTCAATTTCTTTTACTATTTTTTAGTTCTGTGGGTGGGGCTTGGTGGGCATGGCATGGTTTTGTGAATGTGGCTTGGTGGGCGTGGCAGGGGAAGGATACTGCAAAATCCTCATTCCTTCCCCACTCCTGGGGAAGGATACTGCAAAATCCCCATTCCCTCCCGATCAGCTGGGACTCGGGAGGCAGAGAATAGATGGGGGCGAGGCCAGCCAGAGGTGGTATTTACGATTCTCCGGACTAATCAAAATTTCCACTACCTGTTCTCCAGAACTGGTCAGAACCTGCTGAATACCACCTCTGATGTGGGGGGAGAGAGAAAATGGGGATGGGGGAAGCAGAGGGCTTATGGGAAATGGTTTTGTGGCAAACTCTTCTCATCATTTCTCTCCTGACTGCAAAAACTTTTGTAAAGTTAAAAGCTTTGGTAGTTCTTGGATTCTTTAAAAAAATAAAAACTACCACTGGAAATACAAATTAGAGCATCTTTTCTTTCCGCCTTTCTTGCTTTCCTTTTTGTTTTCTTTTTGGCTTGCTTCTTCTTTTAATGTCATGGTGCCCCCAGAGTAAAGATGTTGGCTGCACCGATCTGAGAATTCGGGATGTGTGATTTATTATAATATGTACTACTTCTGTGGCTTTTTGTCCTCAAAACAGCATGGGGACCCAAGTTCCAGCTACTTTGCATACTAATAAAGATTGCAGCCTGTAATTATTCAGCAGTTACCATATTACCCTCTTGATATAAATCATGCTTGGTTTACTTACTCTTCTTTGTTTCTGTTCCTTCACCTCTTCCAGTGGGGATGAGCTGCTTGTAGTAGAACTGTGATTCATTTTCTTTAATTCCTACAGTTTGAGCAAGGATGTCAACAAGACTCCTTTTTTTAGGCTGAGGTTTTATTTTTATTTGCAGTCCTCCAGTTGGATGAGATTTGGGCATGAGCCAAGTTAAAAAGAGGGGTTTTCTCCCCTTGTATCCTGCAAGGGGTGCGGTGGCTGAGTGGCTAAGACATTGAGCTTGTCGATCAGAAAGGTTGGCAGTTCGGCGGTTCGAATCCCTAGTGCCGCGTTACGGAGTGAACTCCCATTACTTGTCCTAGTTTCTGTCAACTTAGCAGTAAATGTTAAAAAATGCAAGTAGAAAAATAGGAAGCACCTTTGGTGGGAAGGTAACAGCGTTCCATGCACCTTGGGCGTGTAGTCATGCCGGCCACATGACCACAGAGACGTCTTCATACAGTGCTGGCTCTTTGGCTTTGAAATGGAGATCAGCACTGCCCCCTAGAGTCAGGAACGACTAGCATATATGTGCGAGTGGAACCTTTACCTTTACCTTAAGCTACTCAAAGTCATCTAATGTATGTGTGAATAGACCTGTACAATTTGTTCTATACATCGCAAATAAATTTAATCAATAAAAACATTCTTTGACTGATTGATTAATATAATGGATAAATTCGTAGGTGATCCTAAAATAGCCTGAAAAGGAAAGCAGAGAAGGCTGTCGGGATCAATTTATGATGATGTGAGATGGTCATCGTATTTTTATTCCTATTCTTATATCCTATTGATTCTTCTTCAGCAGTTACCAAGAGACGACCTATTCAGCTGAACTGTTTTTCTCAGCTGGTGATTTAACTAATATAACTGCAGGAGAACAAATAATCTTAAGTTTTTCTCTCCCCACTCCCGTTTTTCCCCTTGGATGCTATATCCTTTAGCTTGTAAGTGTCAGGGTTCCAACAGATGCCCAAATTAAATCATGAGCCTCGAGCCAAGCTTCAAAAGAAATCCAGTTATTTATTAGGAGCAACATGTCAGCACTTACCCAAGTGAAGCCAGCTCTGACCCCATGTAATATACGGCCCATCTATGACCCTGTTTCCCCCCTCTCCCCAGGGTGTGTCATAAATCACATTCTCCAACAGAGCACTTTCGTGGGCTGTAGAGATCACTCCCCACTCCGGCTGCTGTGGGTAACCTGGGAGACAGCCTTGAGAGAGATAAATCTGGAATGTGCATCTATCTTTTGCTGCTGTGCTGTTTCATCGGTTTCCCATCCTGCCTATGGCAACTCGAGAGCAGGCCAGGGATGCTTTGCAAGTTGACAGTAAGATTCAATGCAGAGAACGCAACAGCACTGGACATAATATAGGTAGTCCTTGACTTACAACAGTTAGTTTTGTGGCCATTCAAAGTTACAATGGCACTGAATGGTCATGTCAGCAAACTTCAGAACGCTTGGAAACTGGCTCATATTTATGACCGTTGTGGTGTCCCAATGGTCATGCGATCCATTTTTGCGACCCTCTGACAAGCAAAAAAAAAATTAATGGGGAAGCCAGATTTGCTTAACAATCATGTCACTAACACAACAGCTGCATTGATTTGCTTAACAGCTGGGGGCAAGAAAGGTCATAAAATGGGGCAAATTTTTAAACAAATGTCTCACTTAATGACAGAAATGTGCCATGGTCATCTGAACCCCTTTTGCAACCTTCTGACAAGCAAAGTCAATGAGGAATCCAGATTGACTTAACAACTGTGTCACTAACTTAACAATTGCAGTGGTTCACCTAACAGCAGTGGCAAGAAAGGTCATGAAATGGGGCAAATCTCATTTAACAATGGCCTCACTTAGCAAGAGAAATTTTGGGCTCAGTAGGGGGTCATAATCTGAGGACTAGCCATGTTTGTAATACGATAGGAAAAAAGGAATTTCCTACATACGCAGGTTGATATAAAAGAGAAGATATTATTTGATAGAGGCCATATACAGTAGCAACTGCCAACAAAAGTGCGTATAGTCAAGGCTATGGTTTTCCCAGTTGCAATGGATGGCTGTGAAAGTTGGACCATAAGGAAGGCTGAGCACCAAAGAATGGAGGCCTTTGAACTCTGGTGCTGGAGAAGACTCCTGCGAATCCCTTGGACTGCAAGGCAATCCAACTGGTCAGTCCTAGAGGAGATCAACCCTGACTGCTCTTTAGAAGGCCAGATCCTGAAGAGGAAACTCAAAGACTTTGGCCACCTAATGAGAAGGAAGGACTCCCGGGAGAAGAGCCTCATGCTGGGAAAGACTGAGGGCAAAAGAAGAAAGGGACAACTGAAGCAGTCGGCGTGAGCTTCAATGGACTCCAGAGGATGGTAGAGGACAGAAAGGCCTGGAGGAACGTTGTCCATGGGGTCGCGATGGGTCGGACACGACTTCACAACTAACAACAACAACAACCTATACAGTAGCAAATCCTAGGTTTTGGCAAACGTGTATATAAATTTGTTTGTAACAACGGCAGATGAAGAAGGAATATTACTCTTTTTAAAATGCGAAAGACAAACAGTTCAGACTGTGTATATATCGAAGTCACATATCTGCACATTGGCAGCATGCCCTGCTCTGCATGCTTGAGGGTGCAACCTTAGTACTTGGCACGTTCATTAAAAAATCATTGCGGGTTTATTTATTATTAAATATATCTATCCATAGGCTATTACATCCACTAACACTACTCGCCTTTCTCTCCAGATTGTAATAAAAATAATACAGTTTCAGGTAACATGAAATCAAACTTGATGTGGATTGGAGAAAATGAGAGAGAGAAATTGTGATCCCGAAAGAAGAAGATAGGGTTGGAAGGGACTTTGGAAGCCTCCTAGTTCAACCCTCTTCCCAAAGAAGAAGACCTTATATCATTCCGGAAAAATGGGTATCTAGCCTCTTCTTGAACACCTCCAGTAATGAAGCATCCACAATTCTGGGAGACAAATTGTTCCAGTCATTAATGGTTCTTATTCTCAGAAAATTTCTCCTTCGTACCATGTTGGATCTCTCTTTAATGGTTTTCCACCTGTTATTTCTTGTCCTGCCCTCTGATTCTATGGAGACTGAGACTCCTGCCTGCCTGCCTGTCTATCATATCTATCCAGTGGTGAGTTTCCCTTTTTTTTTTACTACCGGATTGCTCATACATATGTGTGCGCTCACACTCACAACGTTTCTGCGCATGCGCAGAAGTGTCCGGGCAGGTGGGCGGAGCTGTTACTACCGGTTCGCCCAATCCAGGCTGAACCAGGAGCAACCCGTCTGTCTGTCTGTCTACATACATCATTCTCTATCTCAGTGATGGTGAACCTTTTTGTAAAGGTGTATCAAAATTGTGTGCATGCGTGTTATCATGTGCGTGCTATCATGCATGTGTGCCCAAACCCACAATTCAATGCGCCCCACCCATCTGCACATGCACACATGACCCCCACCTGCTCAAGGGGCTGGAAATTTCCACCCTCCCCTGGCTCCAGAGGCTTTCCTGAAGCCTGGGGAGAGTGACAATGGCCTCCTGCAACCCTTCGGAAGGCTGAAAATCAGCTGGCCAGCATGCACATGCATGCCAGAGCTGATGGCTCATGTGCCCGCAAATATGGCTCTGCATGCCACCTGTGGCACGTGTGCCATAGGTTCACCAATCTACCAATCATGATACAACCACACAACCAATCTTTCCACTTACTGAAACAAAGCCAGCACTCCACACTCCCCCACCAAGATTTATAGAAAGACAGCAGCTCCGATTTCACTTTAAGCACAAAACCCAGCCTGAAGATGGTGAGTGAGATCTCGCTGAAACGTTGCCAAGACAATCTCAATCTTCCAGGGGAAAAGACCCGAATACAATAAGACCAGCATATATATATGCTGTATATATATACACACACACATACATACACACATATACATACATACATACATACATACATACATACATACATACATACATACCTCTCCCTCCCTCTCTCTCTCCCTCTCCTTCTCTCCCCACTCTCCCTCCTTCCCTCCCTCCTTAACATTGGAGAAAGTTGTCCCACAAACAAGCTGGCTCCGTTGCCGGTAAGGCATTTGTAAGAGAAAAACCGGCAGAGCCAGGTGGAGGAGGCGGCAAATGAAGCATCAGTTTAGAGTCTCTGCATAGCCACAAGACGTCTTTCTAACGTTTCCCCCTGCTGAATTTTAAGACTTCTTGGTGACTCACTGCCAACTTTTCAAATAACCGTAGCGCTTGGAAGAACTGCACTTTTAAAAATTCACTGCAAAGCAAGAACATCTTATTTCATAGGCTGATTCAATTACGAATCCCTCGTCATTCATGGATGATTACGGCGCAAATTGTGGGTGTCCATCTCGAGCAGGCACATGAGTTAGGCGTGTTTGCTGCTAGAATTCAGCTTTCTACCAACCACGCCATATATTTTCCTAGAACCACTCAAGGATGTAGCTGCCTGCCCAAGGTGTAACACGTTGCTTAGTATTTATGGTGCATCTGATAGAGCAAATATCTCCTTCAAGGAGACACACATATATCACTTGAACTTTAGCACATATTACATTGTCCTAATGGAAAACTGTTATAGCTGAATGATTTTTTTTTCTTTTTTCTTTCCTTCTTGTACTCCCTCATATTGGAACATGGCTTTTTTTGAAATGTGCTCATTTATGTTTTATTGGAACATGAACTTTAGGTTTATTTCTCACCAACATTCTGCCCTTACAAAAGAAATCTCATTTTCTCCAGGAAAGAGACAGAGCGAGGGGACGACATCAATAAAGTCAGTTTTGAAATAAGAACAAAAATTCCTGTTGGGCGCTTCGTTTGAAAATGTGCCGTGACAAAATAAAACATCACTCTCCTCCATCTCATGGTTGGCAAGGCAGAGGAAGGCCTCGGCAGGCAAAAAAATAAATAAATGCGCAGGTACAGTATATGTGGTACCTTGTTCAGTAGTAGTAACCGTGAGAGGGAACTTGGAGTCCTAGTGGACAACCATTTAAATATGAGCCAGCTGTGTGCAGCAGCTGCCAAAAAAGTCAACACATTTTCTAGACTGCATAAACAGGGGGATAGAATCAAGATCACGTGAAGTGTTAATACCACTTTATAATGCCCTGGGGAGGGCCACACTTGGAATACTGCATTCAGTTCTGGTCGCCACGATGTAGTTCTGGTCGCCACGATGCTTAAGATACAGAAGGATCTTGACAAACTTGAACATTGGGCACTATCTAATAAAATGAAATTCAATGGTGAAAAGAGTAAGGTTCTACATTTAGGCAACAAAAATGGAATGCACAGGTACAGTATAGGTGATACCTTGCTCAGTAGTAGTAACTGTGAAAGGGATCTTGGAGTCCTAGTGGACAACCATTTAAATATGAGCCAGCAGTGTGCAGCAGCTGCCAAAAAAGCCAACACAGTCCTAGGCTGCATCAACAGAGGGATAGAATCAAGATCACGTGAAGTGTTAATACTACTTTATAATGCCTTGGTAAGGCCACACTTGGAATACTGCATTCAGTTCTGGTCGTCACGATGTAAAAAAGATGTGGAGACTCTAGAAAGAGTGCAGAGAAGAGCAACAAAGATGATTAGGGGACTGGAGACTAAAACATATGAAGAACGGTTGCAGGAACTGGGTATGTTTAGCTTAAGAGAAAGAAGGACTACGGGAGACATGATAGCAGTGTTCCAATATCTCAGGGGTTGCCACAAAGAAGAGGGAGTCAAACTATTCTCCAAGGCACCTGAGGGTAGAACAAGAAGCAATGGGTGGAAACTAATCAATGAGAGAAGCAACTTAGAACTGAGGAGAAATTTCCTGACAGTTAGAACAATGAATCAGTGGAACAGCTTGCCTCCAGAAGTTGTGAATGCCCCAACACTGGAAGTCTTTAAGAAGATGTTGGATAGCTATTTGTCTGAAACGGTATAGGGTTTCCTGCCTAGGCAGGGGGTTGGACTAGAAGACCTCCAAGGTCCCTTCCAACTCTACTATTGTATTGTATAAGATCACGTGAAGTGTTAATATCACTTTATAATGCCTTGGTAAAGCCACACTTGGAATACTGCATTCAGTTTTTGTCCCAATGATGTAGAAAAGATGTGGAGACTCTAGAAAGAGTTAGAGAAGAGCAACAAAGATGATTAGGGGACTGGAGACTAAAACACATGAAGAACGGTTGCAGGAACTGGGTATGTCTAGTTTAATGAAAAGAAGGACTAGGGGAGACATGATAGCAGTCTTCCAATATCTCAGGGCTTGCCCCAAAGAAGAGGAAGTCAAACTATTCTCCAAAGCACCTGAGAACAGGACAAGAAGCAATGGGTGGAAACTAAGGAGAGATTTCCTGACAGAACAATTACCGTAATCAGTGGAACAACTTGCCTCCAGAAGTTATGAATTTCCCTTCAACACTGGAAGTTTTAAAGAAGAGATTTGACTATGTGCCACCATGTTTCTATAAATGTAATAAAAAGAGTGCAATAAAACTGAAATAGTTTAACACAACAATTTGTTATTGGGTAAGGGAAAAAAATAAGATACTGAAACAACGTTGTCTAGTTAAAAGTTTTGTGCAGATATATAACTTGGTGAAGATCTTTGGCCACTTGACAGGTGAATGGGGGGCTAGCATCCCTTAAAAATAATAAACATACAATTTATCATTTGTGGGGGACTTGTGTCAAAGCAAAAAAAATATTGGGCAAAGATACAGAAAGATGATAGGGAAACCTGCAGATTTGAAACCTGAACTGTTTTTATTAGGTATAATAACAGAAAAAAATTGATAAGAAAAGTATGTATTTAATATTACATGTCTTAACAGCAGTGGGGATTCTTTCTGCACAATATTTGAAAAATGAAGATATACCATGCGATGAAGAAATAGTTAAGAAGATACTAGGTTGTGCAGAAATGGATGGATTGACATTGGCAATTAAATAGAAAGAGGGTGTAGAATATTATCAAACATGGCTTTTATTTTACCAATGGTTGGGAAAAAGGGGTGGAGATTAAGGATGTAATTTGTATTGTTAAGCAACTTAAATGCCCAGAAAACACAAATGTTTATTAAGCACCAAGAAATGAATTTAATAGAGAACCAATCAAATAATAATAATGATGAACATACAATTTATCTGTTTTACTCTCTGAACATGTCTTGGGGCATCACAGAAAATGCACTTTACAAGGACACGAATGACAGTTTCCCCCTCCATGGATTTGCAAGGGCAAATTCTCTTCAAATAAAATCCATACAAGATAAACACTAATATTTATCTATCAGCACAAATACAACACACACATGTGTGTGTGTACGTGTGTGTGTACGTGTATGTATGTATGTATGTATATATATATATATATATATATATATGTGTGTGTGTGTGTGTGTGTGTATGTATCTATGTATGCATTACCTGGTTTTCTGCCTGGATGGTTTTCTGTGATGAGCCGAAGGACAGAAAGAGGGAGTAGTGAGCTTCCTCCCATATTTGCGCATACCAGGGGTTGTAACACAAATACATACCTATTTCCCTGGCTCAGCTGATAAAGGAGGAGAGCCTGTGGCTTAGTGGCTAAGACTCCTGCCTAATATGTAATACAGCCCAGGTTCGAATCCCAGTAAGGGTATGGCTAGCTGATGAGAGCTAAATAGCTTGAAATGGATCTATACTAGTCTCCCTTTATTTATTTATCAGCACAAATACAACACACACACACACACACACACACACACACACACACACATATAAACTATAAAATTAACTCGACTTATCCATCAGTTGGCTTGTATGTCGCCTATAACATAGCAGAATTTAGACTAACATTTAGGCTAGCAAAATCAGGGATATCTCTGCATAAACAATGGTAGTAAAATTTGACCAGAATCATTAGGACATAAACTTAAACATGGGAATATCAGCTCTGACTGTGGGCAAGCATTAAACAGGCAATGTGATTAGATACATTATTTCACTAGACTCATTAAGGTATGGGTGAAACTTTAGCCTAAATGGAATATCTTTGTATTTTTCTCTAAGGCTTTGTATTTTTCTCTAAGGCGGGAATCAAGTCAAGCCAAGGAAAATTTATATTTAGGCAATATAAGAGGCAAAATCAAAAAGTTTACTCAAGGATCAAACCCAGTTAAGGTGGTCATTGCCCAAGGATAATCCCACTAGAGATAGATAATTGTATCGAGGGAAAGACCTAAAACCTAGAAGGATGACCCCTTGCATAGCAAGCTTTTTACTGCATTAAGAGATACTCTTAACCTCTTGTTTTGGTCATCCATCATGGCGAATGTCATGGCTCAAATTGCAGCTTTCTGATTGTAGCCGCTTTGTATCAAAACACAATGATCATATAAAACAGGGCTCAATATTTCAGCTTGGATGTTCCCGCAAATAAATAAATAAATAATAAATAAATAAATAAACAAACAAATAAATAAATAAATAAATAAATAATACATACACAAAATTGGATGATATATCATAAAATGTGCAAATCCCGTGATTTGTTATATATAGTTTTTGAAGTCTCTCCATTCTGTCGAGACAGCATACCTGTTGAGGTAGACGGAGGCAGCCTTGAAAAAAATGTGCTGCACCTGTTAGGAAAACATTGTAATGGTTTGTCACACAGTCAGCCAGAGGTTTGGCATTTTTATTCAGCTATTGAGTCCTTACCAAGGGCCAGGGATAGGCAGAAATTGCTGTTTGATGGTCTTAAAGGTATCCTCACAGGATGTAAGCCTTTGCAAGTGAAGGCTGCCTTTTGCAATTGATTGATGGGGATTTTGTCAATGCCCATGATGTTCAAGTGGTGCTCCAGATGTTTTGGGATTGCATTTAAGGCACCTATCACTATTGGTACAATCTTTGCTTTGTTTTGCAACAGTCATTCTACTTCTAATTCCAGGTCTTTGTATTTTGTCATTTTCTCAAGTTGTTTCTCTTCTGTTTTGCTGCCTCCAGGTACTGCCACATTCACCATTTAAACTTTTAAATTTTTATTTTCTTTCTTAAATCTGGGGTGTTATATGTCAAACAGTCATCTATTTGAATTTTGTAATACTCTACACTACTCTACTCTATTCCACTCCACTCCACTCCAATCCAATCCACTCCACTCCACTATATTCTTCATTCCAATATTCTATTCTATTCTATTCTAAACTCTAATTTCCATTCTATTCCATGCCATTCCATTCCATATTCTATTCTATTCTATTCTATTCTATTCTATTCTCAACTCTAACTTCCTTTCCATTCTATTCCATTCCATTCCATTTTCTATTCTATTCTATTCCATTCTGTTCTATTCTATTCTAAACTCTAACTTCCATTTTATTCCATTTCATTCCATTTTCTATTCCATTCCATTCCATTCCATTCTATTCTATTCTATTCTATTCTATTCTATTCTAAACTCTAACTTTTATTCCATTCCTTTCCATTCCATTTTCTTTTCTTTTCTTTCTTTTCTTTTCTATTCTATTCTATAAAAAAGCACCATTGGGACAACCATTCAATTAATGACTGTTCAAACTTACAACAGCACTGAAAAAGGTGACACAACCAGTTCTCCTGTCAGGCCTGGGAGCCATCTTTTGCACTGGGCCTTCAGGCCTGCCACATTTTCTATGGTGGGAAAATGGGAGGTGGGTTATATAGAGTATGGGTGAGATATAGTCAAAATAACATTCTTTTCTCAGAGAGTCAAGGACACCTTGCCCTTGCAGCTGCGATGGTGTGACTGGGAGGCATCTCCAGTTGGGACGGTGCCTGATTGGGCCAAAAACATCCAGTGTTGGAGCATTCACAACTTGTGGAGGAAAGTTGTTCCACTGATTAATTATTCTCACTGTCAGGAAATTTCTCCTCAGTTCTAAGTCGCTTCTCTCCTTGATTAATTTCCACCCATTGGAAACTAAGCAAAGAGAGAAGCACACAGAATCATGCAGACATTTGTTTAATGTCTGTGTGATTCACTTAACAATCCTGGGAAAATGGGACATCAAATCGGGCACAACGCACTGAACAGCCACCTTCTTTAGCCACAGCAATTCTGGTCCCAATTGTAGTCATAATTTGAGGACTTCCTGTATTTAGATTTTGTCCCTGGAGAGCTTCATGTTTGTTTCATCTTTTCTGTTTTGTTTTTGTTGATTGTTTGCATTTTTTTGTTTCTATAATTGTGCCAGGTAATCTTGCAAAGTCACATAAAATTAAAATCAAGTTTGAAGTAGGGTTTGTTAATTGCAGCGTTTTGTTGTGGTTATTGTTTCCTAGGAGATTAATGAGGTGAATTATTGTAATATAATTAGGCTATCGTACATCTAATCTCTTACATACCCTTGCGGTTTTCCGTTATTCAAGTATCACTTGAAGGTTAATTTCACTTAGCTGGTTTATTTTTGACTTTGGTAAAACACTTTCCATTGAAATATGTTTATAATTATATTTGAAAGTCATTAGTAGCAGCTTTGCCAAAATTACCGTAAGCCTCGCTAGTTAGAGGTAAGGATATTATAAATTATTTAATCTACACACACTCAGAACGTGTCCGTCAAACTCAGAAGGACCATATGCTCTTCCTTGGATTGTAGTGGAGTTGATGAATGCACCAAGGATGAAGGGCTGCAGAAGTTGGTTTCAATTGTCCATCAAGATGATATACAGCAATTGTTGAAGAAACCCAGGTCAGGAAGCCTGCAAATTTCCATTAGACAACTGCAAACGATGTAATTTTTATGTTCTAAATGACAAATCCAATAATCCCTTTGGTCATTTTCAAAACGTTTTTAATTTCACTTTTAAAAAGGGGAAGGGAAAAAAAAAATACTCTGGCATGCCAGAAGTTAACCGATTCCTCTTTTCACAATCAGAGGCAAAGAACGTGAGCAAGTAGAATGCTCCAGCTAGATTACGTATTGTGTGTTTGTGTGTGTATGTGTGCACGCGTGCATGTGCCTGAGGTTTTTTAAAAATTATCTTTCCTCATTTTGAACAGCTGTGTATGTTATTAATGTCACGAGGCACAATGACACTGTATATTCATCATGCCTCTCTCCCAAAGCATCCAATCAACTATTGTTGCCATGATATTAATTCTTCTCAATTCTCTTCCTATTCCTATTCTCTGTTTTTTTTGTTTGTTTGTTTGCAAAGGTCTCCTTTTCTTGTTGAATCCATTCTTGGTTCTTTGTAGCATGACTTTATTGATACATTTACTGTACCTCTTCTGCCCCCATTTGGTGAAGGATGTATTAAAATGTTAGGTGTCAGTCTTGCCCCAAATTGGGTGCTTAGGCAAGAAAGACTCTCGACTCCATTTGAAGAGAAAAGGTGTATACTTTTATTAAAGCCAAGTGGTCCCAAGCAAAGCCAGGTAGAATAGAATAGAATAGAATAGAATAGGATGGGATGGGATGGGATGGGATGGGATGGAATGGAATTCTTTATTGGCCAAGTATGATTGGACACACAAGGAATTTGTCTTTGGTGCAGATGCTCTCATTGTACAAGACAAGATACATTCATCAAGAATCATAAGGTACAACACTTAATAACCATAGAGTACAAATAATCAACCAGGAAACAATCAATATCAATATAAATCGTAAGGATACAAGCAACAATGTTACAGTCATGGAGTCATAAGTGGGAGGAGATGGGTGATAGGAATGATGAGAAGACTGGTAGTAATAATAATGCAGACTTAGTGAATAGTTTGACAGTTGAGGGAATTATTTGTTTAGCAGAGTGATGGTGTTCTGGAAAAAAACTGTTCTTGTGTCTAGTTGTCTTGGTGTGCAGTGCTCTATAGCCTCGTTTTGAGGGTAGAAGTTGAAACAATTTATGTCCAGGATGTGAGGGGTCTGTAGATATTTTCACTGCCCTGTTTTTGACTCATGCAGTGTACAGGTCCTCAATGGAAGGCAGGCTGGTAACCATTTTTTGCTCAATGTTGCCCCCCCCCCCCCAAGCCTCCAGGAGTACTCTATAAGCCTCCTAAAGGTTTTGCGGGCAATTTTTTTGTCAAAAAATGGGCCCATTTTTATGAAAAACCTTTTTGGGAGGTCTGCAGAGTGCAAAAACTTTTTTTAAAAAAATTGCCTCTTCAAAACCTTGGTGCGTCTTATACCCCGAAAAATACGGTATGTTTTACATTTTAAACACGTTTTAAGCAGGTCTAGAACAACTCGCCGCAGGCTCGCCATGGCCCATTCTCCACCAGGAAGACTCGCCCCAGGAAAATTCAATGCTGTATTAATCATTTCATTCGGGCACTTTTATCATTGAGGACCACATTTTCATCAGAATTATTGTAATTCTTGTATTTCTGGATTGACCTTCTTTATTTTATTATTCTTGCCATGTTTTCATTGAAATTAATGTAACTTTTGTTTTTGTTAAATTCTCCCCTGGCGAGTTGTCCCACAGTAAGTTGGCCTCGGTAAGCTGTCCCATTCCAGTTTTAAGTAACTGTACTTCCAGTGTTTCTAAGAATTTAAACATGGGTATTAGATGCATACATATAGGTCAGGGCAGAGGTGGTATTCGGCAGGTTCTGACCAGTTCTGGAGAATCTGTAGCAGAAATTTTGAGTAGTTCAAAGAGCTGGTAAATACCACCTCTGGCTGGCCTCGCCCCCATCTATTCTCTGCCACCCGAGTCCCAGCTGATCGGGAGGGAATGGAGATTTTACTTATTGTGCTTACAGTAAGGTCTTTGGATGTGCACTAAGGGTGAAATCCAGCAGGTTCTGACAGGTTCTGGAGAACCGGTAGCAGAAATTTTGAGTACCGGTAAATGCCACCTCTGGCTGGCCTCAGAGTGGGGAGGCAATGGAGATTTTACAGTATCCTTCCCCTGGAGTGGGGAGGAAATGGAGATTTTACAGTATCTTTCCTTTGGAGTGAGGTGTAAATGGGGATTTTACAGTATCCTTGCCCTAAAGTGGGGAGGAAATGGAGATTTTACAGTATCCTTGCCCTAAAGTGGTGAGGAAATGGAGATTTTACAGTATCCTTGCCCTGGAGTGGGGAGGGAATGGGGATATAGCAGGATCCTTCCCCTAAAGTGGGGAGGAAATGGAGATTTTACAGTAACCTTCCCCTGCCATGCCCACCAAGACACGTCCACCAAGCAATGCCATGCCCACAAAGCTATGCCACGCCACCAAGCCATGCCCACAAAACCAGTAGTAAAAATTTTGAATCCCACCACTGGGTCAGTGGTGTCAAACTCAAGGCATGCGGGCTGGATCTGGCCCGCGATGAGGTCAGATCCAGCCTGTGGGGCCATTGCTTTGGCCCGATCTACTTGCATTGCTTTGGCTTAACCAATGTGAAGAGAAAACATTGGGCCAGCAGTTTTGGGAGTGGTGTCAAGCTGGCCATGCCCACCGAGTCAGCCATGTCCATCCAGTCAGCCATGCCCAGTGAGTGGGATCAAGCTAGCCATGCCCATCCAGTCAGCCATGCCCGCCCATTCCCCCAAGGTCAAACACAGCCCTGATGATCACAGCCCTCAATGAAATTGAGTTTGACACCCCTGATATAGCTGAACATGGAGCAAGCCAGCATGATAAATAAGGAACAAATAAGATATTTCATTATTTAGCCTGATAGGCAGAGACAGTTTCTCTTTTTCCCCCACTCACCACATCTTGTTCAGACTAGGAAAGACAGCTAGTGTTGGAAATCACTTTCAAGGAATAAGAGAGAGTTTTCTCAAGAGACACTTACACATTAGAATGAGGTCAAGGGATGTGGTTTCTTTAGTTTGTATTTCTTTTTCCTGAAGTTTGCAAATTTCTTTAGAACGTAGAATGGAGCTGGGCTCAAACTGCTGGATTGCAGGATATTTCTGGTTGGCAATTCCAGCATCGCTAGGCCTCTAGGCGACCTTGCATCCCCCATGCTATACTAACATTTATTTATTTATTTTTACCTTATTTATTTCATCGAGAAATCAATGAGATAACACGAATTAGATAATAGATATAAGTATAAACATGATTGTGAATAAATGAAATGAATACAAATACAAGGGAATATTAGGACAGGGACGGTAGGCACGCTGGTGCGCTTATGCACGCCCCCTTTACAGACCTCTTAGGAATGGGGCGAGGTCCACATTAGACAGTCTAAGGTTAAAGTGATGGGGGTTTAGGGAAGAAACCACATTGTCTGGTAGAGCATTCCAGGCGTTGACCACTCTGTTGCTCAAATTGTATTTTCTGCAATCGAGTTTGGAGCGGTTTAGCTTAAGTTCGTATCTATTGTGAGCTCATGTATTGTTGTGGTTGAAGCTGAAGTAGTCATTGACAGGTAGGACATTGTAGCAGATACTTTTATGTACCACACTTAGGTCAGACCGTAGGCGGGGTAGTTCTAAGTTGTCTGAGCCCAACATTTCAAGTCTGGTGGTACAAGGTGTTCCGTTGCAAGCAGGGGAGTGAAGGACTCTTCTCGTGAAATATCTCTGGACTCTTTCGATTGTATTTATGTCTGATATGCAGTGTGGGTTCCAGACAGATGAGCTGTATTCAAGAATTTGTCTAGCAAATGTTTTGTATGCCTTAGTTTGCAGTTCGATATTACCCGAGAAGAAGCTACGCAAGATTAGGTTAACAACTCTTAATGCCTTTTTGGCAATGCTATTACAGGGAGCTCTGGCACTTAGATCATTTGAGATGAGTACGCCAAGGTACCAAATGAGGGAAAGTTTGGATAACTGTTTTCTATCAGACAGCCTTTCCCCCCATGTTGCAAGCCATGTGTTTGATCAGATTAAGTACAAAAGAATAAAACAGGTTTAAACAGCCTGGGTCTTCCAAGAGAATTAGGAATAATGTTCTTAAAGTATCTCTGCAAAAATCACAGTGCCAATTACGCGTGGATAACATTCCGTATTTCTCCTGATCCAGAAGGGCAGAGAATACTCTGTATATAAAAAAATATTACTCTATTGGCCCTGTGAATTGCTTCCTTAAGTGCCCTTCTTTGTTTAGATGATCTGAAATGGAAAAGAGAGGGAGCAAATTTCCTCCAGGGTGAATAACTCAGTTTCAAACTCCACTAGAGAGAGGCAATAACTTCCTGAAAATATGTGCGTCTCAACAAATGCTTGCGCAAGGAGAGGAAAGGAAACCCCTTCAAGGGAGAAGTGAACACAATAGGGCTTTAACACTGTGACAGCCCCTGAATTATGTTGTCCATCTGCCTGGACAATTTCTTCACACTAAACCTAGATGGTATGATTTTCTGTACTTTTGAAGCAGGAAAGTAGCACTAACACTTAGAGTTATATACCACTTCACAGTGCTTTTCCAGCCCTCTCTAAGCAGTTTACAGAGTCAGCCTCTTGCCCCCAACAATCTGGGTCCTCATTTTACCCACCTTGGGAGGATGGAAGGCTGAGCCAACCTTGAGTTGGCCAGTATCGAACTGCTGACAGTCAGCAGAGTTAGTCTGCAATACTGCATTCTATCCATGGGGAATGAAAGAAGGAAGGAAGAAGCATTCTTATTAGGACTACTGGATCAAAAAATGGACAAACAATCTCAATACATAATCATACATATACTCACGGCAGCCAGGATTGCCTTCGCACAAAATTGGAAAAAAAATTAATACACCCTCAGATGAAACTACAATCAGGAAAATACTTGAATGTGCAGAAATGGACAAAATGACAATAGAATTAAAAGAAAGAGAAGAATCGGATTTCTATAATGTATGGAATAAAATATACAAGTGGCTAGAAATCAGAAGCCAAAACAGGAAATAGAGAATGCAAATAGATGGAGATACAAATAATGAATATTACTATAAGTGTTTATGTTATGCTTGTTACATCATAGGACAAGGTTATAGTAACAGGAAGGCAATGCAGAAGGGTGAATTATAAAAGCTAGGCAGGAAAGCAGATATTGAAAGCTGTAAAATTACTCTATATTGTTATGTATGTTCCGTGTTTTGTTTTGTTTTATTGTGTTTTTTTCCTTGTTCTGTTTTTAAAGATTAAAACATTCAATAAAAATTAATTTTAAAAAAGAAAGAAAGAAGGAAGGAAGGAAGGAAGGAAGGAAGGAAGGAAGGAAGGAAGGAAGGAAGAGCAATAGACTTACCAACCTCAGAAGGATGGATATTTGAGTCAACATTGAGCCAGTCAGGATTGAACTCCTGGCAGTGAGCAGAGTTAGCCTGCAATATTGAATTCTAAGCACTTGCCACCAGGGAAAGGAAGGAAGGAAGGAAGGAAGGAAGGAAGGAAGGAAGGAAGGAAGGAAGGAAGGAAGGAAGGAAAAGCACTTAGATTCTATGCACTTTCTGGGTAGTTTGTAATATCAGGACATTGCTCCCAAAAATCTGGAACCTCATTTTGCCAACTTCAGAAGAATAGAAAGCGGAGTCAACCTTGAGCTGGTGAGAATCATTTTGCATCCTGTCTGGACTCAACTAATATTAAACATAGCCAGCCCTGCAAGAGATTACAGTACCCATCTCTCCTTTAGTAAAAACAGCAGATACTGTCTTGCTTTTAAAATCTACAGATGAAAGATCATTGCATAACCTCAAAATTTATAATAAAGAGAATGTATATTTAATCATTCATGTATTAACCGCAACTAGAATTGCAGAGATTCCTATTGATGAGAAGGTGATAAGGAAAATATTAGAATGTGCAGAAATGAACAGATTAACATTAGCAATTATGGAGAAAGAGTAAATTGAATATTATATGATTTGGGAAGTATTTTACCAATGATTGGAGAGGAAAAAATGGAATTTGGAAATGAAGAAAGCTAAAAAAAATAAGTAGATAATCCACTTAGATAGAGATATAAATAAGATGAAAACTGTTAGTATGTGTATGATGAGAATAATTATGTTTAATGTTGATATGATATTATTACTAGAAGATATTAAGAAGAAAAATGGAGAGTTCCATAACGTTTAAATGCTCAATATATTATAATACGAAACTTAGGGAAATAATGTTAATATGACTGTGAAAGATGTGGCAAAAGAGGTACGATGTTGCACAGAGATGTTGGTACCCAGACAACACACTGCTTAAGGAAAGATGGGATGTTTATTTTTGTAACTAAAAAATAATAAAACTCTTTTTTTTAAAAAAAAAATATTGCATAACCTTATAGAGCAGTGTTTCTCAACCTTGGCAACTTGAAGCTGTCTGGACTTCAACTCCCAGAATTCCCCAACCAGCTTGCTGGGGAATTCTGGGACTTGAAGTCCAGACATCTTCAAGTTGCCAAGGTTGAGAAACACTGTTATAGAGCAACAGCAGTTGAACTTTGAAGCGAGTTTGTCCATGTAGACGGGCAATGAACTTCAGTCTTATAGGAATGTCTTTCATATCGTTTATCTTTCAAATATCTGGAAAGGCCCTGAATTAAACATTGGTGATCATAAATGTACGCCTTAGACTGTATCCCCCAAACCTCCATCCTTTAATTGGTCCAGCGTGACCCGTTAGGGTACAAACCATGGTTTGCCCCTTTAGCATTGAAAGAGATGATTGAGTGGAAAAGAATCAAAGCCCGCGGGTGGAAGCCAACCAATATGCTGTTGATCAAATCATTTCTGAAGGTTAATTTCCTTTGGCTGGTGTGCATTTGACTTTGGCAGGATGACTTATATTGGAATATGGTTTTTAATTACATTTGAAATTCATTAAGCGGTGTCTCTGCCAAAGTGATTGTGAAGCTCTGCCATTCTTCGGGAGGGTGGAGGGGTGTTGCAAAAAAAATAAAAATAAAGCAGGAACATTGAAATCTTGGGTTATCAGGGACCTCCAAACTAGCAGACCACACACAAGAAATAAAACTAACTTTAGAAGTTAAAAACTAATTCTTCTTCTGTCCCAAAGGTGCTTTTTCAGGAGGCAACTGGACTTTCTTGTTTGTTTGTTTTTTTCTTTTGAAGATGTTTCGCTTCTTCATCCAAGAAGCTTCTTCAGCTCTGATAGGGTTAGGGAGAAATTGCAGACTACAGGAATCAGAAGCACTAACTCAGGTGACCCTGAGGACACAGATAAACCTCCAAGTGCTTCAAGGATGCACCCTCTAAAAGGATGCAAATGACTAGCTGTCTGCAAGGAATACAAATCCTTCCATTCCCCACTACCATCCAGTCAGAGCTGAAGAAGCTTCTTGGATGAGAAGCGAAACGTCTTCAAAAGAAAAAAAACAGGAAAGTCCAGTTGCCTCCTGAAAAAGCACCTTGGGGACAACCATGACCTGAATGACTGAGAATCTCTACAGACTTTAAGCTATGCAATTTGGGTTGAACTCCCTTTGAATGGTGTGGGAGTAGGAATGGATTTCCAAAGGGAAAACATTGCAGACTACAGGAATGAGGAGTTGACCCTGAGGACACAGAGAAACCTCCAAGTGCTTCAATGACGGGGGTGGGGCCACTCAGAGGTGGTATTTGTTGGTTCTCCAAACTACTCAAACTTTCTGCTACGGGTTCTCCAGAACTGGTCAGAACCTGCTGAATAGCACCTCTGATGGTCATGCGTAATGTGTAGAATTTGAAAAGAATTATGATTTTCCTCCCAAGGAGGAAGCACTATTGAAAATACCCTTGGCCAAGGATTGCTAAGGAAACAGATACTTTCCTTCTATGCAGAACTGAAATTAAGAGAGAGAGGGGGTGGGGGAGAGAAATTAATTTTGTGGCAGCCCCAGGCTGATCCAGTGAAAGCTGTATAATGAACAGGCCTGTGAACTTCAGACTGGATTTGTATAGCCTAAAGTGACTGTAGGCTCTAGACAAAATAATAATAATAATATTAGAACAATTAAACTCAAAGAACAAAGTCAAGATTTTTGTGTGGGGATGGGGATGGGGATGGATAGACAGACAGACAGACAGACAGACAGACAGACAGACAGACAGACAGACAGATATAAAGGTTCCTCTTGCACATATGTGCTAGTCGTTCCTGACTCTAGAGGGCAGTGCTCATCTCTGTTTCAAAGCCGAAGAGCCAGCGCTGTCCGAAGACATCTCCGTGGTCATGTGGCCGGCATGACTAAATTCCGAAGGCGCACACAACGCTGTTCCCTTCCCACCAAAGGTGGTTCCCATTTTTCTACTTGCATTTTTACATGCTTTTGAACTGCTAGGTTGGCAGAAGCTGGGGCAAGTAACAGGAGCTCACTCCATTATGTGGCGCTAGAGATTCGAACCACTGAACTGCTGACCTTTCTGCTCAACAAGCTCAGCATCTTAACCACTGAGCCACTGCACCCCTTTTTAGATAGATAGATGATAGATAGATAGATAGATAGATAGATAGATAGATAGATAGATAGATAGATAGATGATAGATAGATAGATAGATAGATAGATAGATAGATGATAGATAGATAGATAGATAGATAGATAGATAGATAGATAGATAGATAGCCAGGCAGGCAGGCATTAGAGAGGAGGGGGATAGATGATAGACAGATAGACAGACAGATAGGCAGGCAGGTAGGCAGACAGACACATCCGATGTTGCATTTTGTTCTGTTCCTTGGGCCTTTTCCTGGTATTTATTAAAGTATCACAAATGCTGTCAAAAGCTTTTCATTTTCTATCCTAACACATTTCTTGGTTGCAATTCATCCAGCCTGAAGCTTTGTTGGCTTCTGTTGGCTTCTAATTGTCTAATTAAAGTATCAACTGTGGTACAACTCTGCAGCCTTTCAAAGACAATAGTTTCCCCACTGCGTTTTGGCTGGATGGTTGGTTTTTTTAAAAAAATTGCCTGGCTCTATCTTTTGTGTACTTGGTGCAACTTGTAGTTAATGTTATTATATCTCTTTTTATTGGAATGCCCTTCCTCCTCCTCCTCTTCCTCCTCCTCCTCCTCTTCTTCCTCTTCCTCTTCTTCCTCTTCTTCCTCCTCCTCTCCTCCTCCTCCTATCTTCTTCTTCTCCTCCTCCTCCTCCCCCCTTCTCCTATCTTCTTCTTCTTCTTCTTCTTCTTCTTCTTCTTCTTCTTCTTCTTCTTCTTCTTCTTCTTCTTCTTCTTCTTCTCCTCCTCCTCCTCCTCCTCCTCCTCCTCCTCCTCCTCCTCCTCCCCCCTCCTCTTCCTCATTTAGATTCAAACTGGAATTTTCTGCTTGGATTGTGATGATTTGAGGGAGTTGAAAGTGAATTCAGAAGATTTTTTTTGCTGGGAATCTCTGGAAAGGTGTTATTGGCAAGGCTTAATTTGAATCAAAATATGTTCTTTAGGGCAAAAATTCCAGCTGATCCTGACTATCATAGCTCTTGAAAAAGTAGCATGGATGGTCACTTGCTTGTGTTTGTCAATTGCTTGGGAATGGGATCAACAAAGAGAACATGTGTCTCAGCTTCCACCCAAAACTAAAAAAAAATCACAGTTATTTCTATGCAATTTCCTTTATTGCTCCTTACCTATAAACAGAAATCTTGCCAAACAGAAACAGCGTTCTGACCTAGGCTTCCCAAGAAGCAGACTCCTTGTCCTGATAAAACCTCTTTTATTTAGGTTAAAAGGAATTCCTCTCCAGCAAAGTCCCGGCCAACAGTCTTTCATGAGATTTCACAACTACAGACCTTGATCAGGCTTGGGGAGATGCCGGGCCGATATCTTCCAAACTCCATGCTGTAGCAGCAGTTACTTGGCAAGAAGTCAGGAACAGATCTTCACTCTAATGAATTGAATTAATTGTCTCCTGCAAACTCCACTCCCCTTTCGCTCCTCTTTTATTCCCTATGAGAAGGGTCATTCAGCATCCACCTGTGCAAAGGGAGTTGAAGTCCACAAGCAAAGCTGGCTGAGGAATTCTGGGAGTCGAAGTCCACAAGTCTTAAAGTTGCCAAGGTTGGAGACCCCTGCTATAGGATCTCCTGCTTGAACAGGAGGTTGGGCTAGAAGACCTTCAAAGTCCCATCTCACTCTATTCTGTAACCTGGGAAAGTTTTCTCATTCACATTATGCTTCTTCTATTTTAATAGAACTGCATTCAGAAAGCCAGAAGGAGCATTATTGATCTGAAAGAGTGAAATATCAAAAGCTTTGTAAAATGCTTTCCCTCTCCTTCTTTTGGGGTTTTCTCAGCCTGAAAGCTCATACTGAAGCAGTTTCTCAAAAGATACAATTTATTCAAGAGACAACTGTACCTCCATCGGCCGCACACACAAGCACCCTTAAACAGAGGAAGCGTGTGATTGACTCATTGTTACCTCGCATATAGCAAATTTGCTAAACGTTCCTGATGGGCAAATCCTAGATAACAAGGGATGCCAACTTCGGAGCTGGTTTTTGTGGCTAGAAGGGGTTAGGGGTAAAGTTTTAACATGGGGCTGCTGCACCATATCTTCTGATCTCTTGGAATAGAGAAATGTACATTGTTTAGAAGAAAATTATATTAGGACAAAATATATTCTTATTCTAGCAATGGTATAAGATCATCGTACTTTTAACATCTTTTTAACAAAATAAATAAATATGGACAGCAAGTGTGCACTTGCTTAATTTTTATAAATGACTTTGTATGTATAATGTGAGCTTATGTGCCGGAGACAAATTCCTTGTATGTTCAATCACACTTGGCCAACAAAGCTGTTCTGTTCCGTCCCATCCCATATTCTCATCTCATCCTTTCCATTCCATTCCATTCCATTCCATTATTCTATTCTATTCTATTCTATTCTATTCTATTCTACATTCTATTCTGTTCCATTCCGTTCTATTCCATTCCATATTCTGTTCTGTTCCGTTCCATCCCGTCCCATATTCTCATCTCCTCTCATCCTTTCCATTCCATTCCTTTCCATTCCATTCCATTCCATTCCATTCCATTCCATTATTCTATTCTATTCTATTCTATTCTATTCTAATTATTCTATTCTATTCTAATTATTCTATTCTATTCTGCATTCTATCTGTTCCATTCCATTCCATTCCGTTCCATTCCATTATTCTATTCTGCATTCTATTCTGTTCCGTTCCATTCCATTCCATTTATCTATTTTATTCTGCATTCCATTCCATTCCATTCAATTCCATATTCTGTTCTGTTCTATTCTAATGCATTTAATTCTGTATGCAATTCTTTCTTACTTACAGAGCCTATTGTTCCCCTCTTCCCCCCACCCCCACCTGTCCACCCTGTGGCCTATTTCTGAAAAACACAACTCCAACGTAGAGCATTTCCGCATGCAACAATCCCCAATATGCCTCCTTCTCTGGCTACATCTTTCGTTGTAATTGTTGAACACAAAATGGCTGATACCAGCAGATGTTATTCCTTGATGTCCATCTGTGCTGAAACACAGTGTGAGTTCTGGCAGATTGCTGCCTAGTGCTCCCATAAAAAACGCGTAGCAATTTTGCGTATTTATTTATTTTTTGTTACGGGGTGTATTTTATTGTCACCAATCCTATCTGGACAGCCAGCCAGGTGTCCCAGAAATTTACCCTGCAGAAGGGGGAAAAAAAAACCCAGCAACAGTCCAGTGGCATCTGCTCCATCATCCATTTTTCTTTTGATATAGAGAAGAAAGGAAGGGGAAAAGAATAGCCAGCTTCTTTAAATGCCCCTCCTCAATATTTCTTTTAATCACAGCGAAATGGGGGAATCAAAGTGATAAGAGAGAAGATGACACCAGCCAAGCTATCAATCCATGCAATAGATCTCTTGGGTTGTGATCACTCTGACACCTTCTTTTCTAAACGGATGGTGATAAATTATGGCCAGCTGAACTTTATACCCCAGTGTGCAGGTATGCTGTCGTGCTGCTCCCCATCCTAAACCTGAACGGCATACAGCTTCTGAAGAAACTGGAGTGCCCGAGTTTCCAAAACATTAATCTTTCTGTTAGAAAATGTTTCAGTCTGGAACTAGTCTAGCGATAGATTTCTCTTGCTTGGGTTATAGAATTTGGTTGGCAAGGAACTCACCTAATTTATATGGAATAGCACAGCGATGGTGAACCTTTTTTGGCTCGCGTGCCATAAGTGGGGGGAGCGCAAGGGGATCATGGGCGGACATGCTGCACCCATAATGCAATGCGGACCCCCCCCCCAGTGCGCATGCACGCACTACAGGCACTCCTCCCATTTTTACATGCTTTTTTCGCCCTCCCCAGGCTCCAGACGCTTTATAGGAGCCTGGGGAGGGTGAAAACAGCCTCCCCTGCCCTCCCGGAGGCCCTCTGGAGGCTTCAGAGACCGTCAGGAGGCTTCCCTGATGCCTTCGGAGCGCTCAAAATGACCCTCCGAGCAAACCGGAACACAAAGTGTTTCATGATCTGGCAGAAACTGGGTTAACTTTCTTATCCTTGATAATTTTTCCGTGCCTTTTACGTGAAATGCGAGGGAACTTGCAGAAACTGTGACAGATAAATAGTTTGAGGTGTAACTGCTCTACCAAACCAGTCATTGAGGAATTGTGACATGATCCCTTTCAGGTGTCAGGGTTCCAAATAGCATCCAAAATCAAATCAGAACCCAAGGCAAAGTATTGCTCAAAGTTCCAATTGATTAAGAGAGCCATGTTGGCACATCTGGGAAAACCCGAATCTGAAAGCTTCCCGGTTTTCCCTACCTAGTTGAAAGTTCACGATCTTGCCCCCACACCCACAAGTCCATCACACGGTCCAATCTCCCACCGCCATGCTGGCAGTTTCACCCATCCAGTTCTGGTCAGGTGCAGAGACAAAGGATGACCTTGGCTTTCTAGAAAGAATTTTGTTATGGCTACATATCATCTAACTCTGCACAATCCCCCCTCCCATTTTCCCAGAATATAGTATAGGCATAGTAGAATAATAGAAAGTGTGGCAGGCCAAAGATCCAAAAGGAATATGGCTGCAGGCCTGACATCAGGTTTGTTCTGTCGGAAGTCTACAGAGAAATCAACTGCAGAAATCCAGTACGTCTGTTTATGTGGAATCTTTCTGAATCCACCATGAGCATAACCTTCATCTTCGTTCTCACCTCATCAATTGAGAATCGATCTGTAAAATTTTGCTGTGTTGTCTTGGGCATTGAGAAGGGCATTTTATAAGGTTTGCCCATCTGGAAGCTACGCAAATAAAAGAAGCTATCAATAACCCCAAAATACCTCTTTGAACATCAGGAGGTAAAATATGCCTCAACTTCCATCAAGGAATAACAGCAGTTTTCTGTCTTCCTTTTCTTGTTTCAATGAATAATTTATCTTCCTGTTTGTTATTTATCTCCTTTAAAATAATTTTCCACCAAGTTCTTCTCTCTATTCATAATTATGGCAATTCATGGTTTTCTGGAAGACTGGCACCTGCTGCAGCGAGGATAATAACATAATTCAAAATTTCTACAATAGAAAGAATAGAAGGCTTGCTAATTTCTGTCTGGAAATGGTAGCATTTCTAGCAAGGCTGACTGTTACAATTAATAAGTATTGGATACTCTCTCTCTCTCTCTCTCCTCTCTCTCTTTCTCTCTCTCTCATTCTCTCTCTACTTTCTCTCTCTCACCTCTCTCTCTCTTTCCCCCTCTCATTCTCGCTATCCTCTCTCTCTTATTCTCTCTTCTCTCTCTATCCTCTCTCTCATTCTCCACTTTCTCTCTCACTCCTCTCTCTTTCTCTCTGTCCCTCTCTCTCTTATTTTCTCTCCTCTCTCTCATTCTCCACTTTCTCTCTCACTCCTCTCTCTCTCTTTCTCTCTGTCACCCCGCTCTCATTCTCTCTCTTCTCTCTCTCATTCTCTTTCTCTCTCCTCATTCTCTCATTCTCTCTCCACTTTCTCTCTCTTACTCCTCTCTCTTTCTCTCTTTCCCCCCTCTCTCATTCTCTCTCCTCTCTCACTCCTCTCTCTCTTTCTCTCTGTCCCCCTGTCTCTCATTCTCTCTCCTCTCTCTCTGATTCTCTCTCCACTTTCTCTCTCCCCCTCCTCTCTCTCTTTCTCTCTCTCCCCCTCTCTCTCCCCCCCTGTGTGTGTGTGTGTGTGTGTGTGTGTGTGTGCATGCGTGCGTGCGTGTGTGTGTGTTAATGTTCATGAATCCCACTATATCACCAACTGTTTTTCTACCTTACTTGGGCTGGGTTGTTGAATATAATTTTATTGCATTTTGTTTTGCAGGAAGAGAAAAACAGATTATTGTTATTATTCCCTAGCTTACATTCTCAAACCCTTCAGGTTCCTTTCTCCAAAGCATTTCTTGCAAATACTGTTTCCAAGTCAACTGTCCTTCTTCTCCTTGAACCAAACCTTTTGTTTTTCTTTCCCAAATAAAATTTTGGCAATTGTTTCCTCTCTAAATTCTCTTGATTACTTTGGGCCTATTTCTTTGACCTATGGAGATCGTTTGGGCATGCCGTGATATCTTCCAGGTTGTTAAATATCCCACCCAATTTCTACTTGACCTCCCCTCCAGCACCTCATCCAAATAATTAATAGTCACTGTGTCATGGTAATGATTTAAGAGCTGACCAGCTGCTCAAATATTAAAGAGCTGACACTCAATACAGAAGAGAAATTACAGAGCTGCCCAGATCACAAGATATGACAACTATAAAGTTATTAAATTCCCAAATTGGAAATATGGTTTCCCAAGAATTCTTCTATCCCAGCATTAATTGGTCTTGGGTTTACAGAAACCATCCAAGGTCAGTTGATGTTGTCATCTAGTTTTTCCCCCCACTTTTTACTTTTTATTCTCTTACATACCATTTTAAGTATAAATTCACATAATTGTTATTCTTCTTTACATTTGTCATTCTTATACACTTACTATTTCATTTAATAGGTTATAATACACAGTTTGGGTTCTTTATTTACCATCCCTTCTGCCTGTTGTAACACCACCTTATTTTCCCTTTCTTTTCTTCTTCCCTCCCTTCTCTCCTTCCCTCCTTCCTCCTCTCCTTCCCCTTCCTTCTTCCCTTACCTTTCTCCTCCTCTTCCTCTTCCCCTTCCTACCCTTTCTCCTTCTCTCTCCTTCTCTTCCTCTGAACGGGAACAGTTGAATAAAAACATTTTAAAGACCTTGCGTTAGGGAAAGTTCTGCTTAAAACAGATACGGCAATCGCAGGCTATTTATTTATTTGAAATAGTTTGACGAAACTCAGCAGTGTGGGTGTAAATGCGTCCCTCATGTCAGTTGGCTTTAAGCAGATCTGAACAGCCTTGATCAACGCTTCACGTTTGCGATGGTTAATGTTGTGATTTGCAACATCTGCTTTATTTTGATACAGTTGGGGATTTGTGTGCAGCCTTTTTTTAAAAAAACAAAACAAAACACACATGCCTGAAGTTCTCTGACATTCGTCAATTTTCTTCTCCGAAGTCTTGGCATGATTCCATTTGTCAAGTCTCTGGCTTGAAAGCACCCTACTCAAAAAGAACCCAACATCTTAAACATCGCCGAAGCTTGTCGCTTAAATGAGACATTTGTCTTGGCAGCTGCAGACTTCTTTTAAATGAGATGCCTGTCACCCTTCAGTCATCATCTGGTTTAGAGACTGTCCTGCAAAGGATGGTTTGAGGCACGTTAGAATTCGTCAACATCTGTCAAGAGAAGTTACAGTTTGGACTGCCAACCCTTCGCTTATAGAATTCAAGGTTTCTAGGTTGAAAGAGAAAAGAATGTCTTCTTGGGTGGGGACTCCAGTGCCTCGCCCACAAGAAGGACACATCCTGTAATGTCACACTGGGCCCCAAAAATACCTTGTGTCACACTCACTGTTTAATTATCTGCGGGAGCATCTGTTCTGACCTAGGCTTCCCAAGTGCGTGAAGCAAACTCCTTATCCCACCCAAAACCCCTTTTATAAAATTAGCTGTGAATTCTGCTCATCCACATCCAGCAAAGTCTTTCAAAGGAGGATTTACGGTCACAGACCTTATCTGGCTTGGAGAGCTGCCAGGCCGATAGCTGCAAAACTTGGCAAGGAGTCTCGGAGAGTCACGAACCAATTAAGTGAACTAATTGCTCCTGCAAGCTCCACTCCCCTTTTGCTCCTCTTTTATTTCCTCTGGGAGGGGCCATTCATTGTCCATCTGTGGCCTTACTCCCAAGTCGAGCCCTCTTCTTTAGCTGTTCCCTTCGTCTGGCAACTCTGCGCATGCGCACACTGGGAACAGGCTCCAGCTGTTCTTCTGCCCCACTGATGTCTGACTCTGAAGACAGATGATAACTGGCATATGGCTCTGGCCCCCTCTCTGCTTCCGACACAGAGCCCTCATCAGAGCCTTCCCCAGACTCCAGGACTGGCCCAGGTTCCTCCCCAACCTCCTCACTGTCTGAATCTGCTGCCAGCTCCCATGGCCACTGGCAGGCCACAATAGCACCTTTTTCCAAGGTGTAATCCAAGGTGCAATCTTGTGCTATCCAAGGTGCAATCTAACTATCCAGTTTGATACAGCAACCTGGGCAGGCTGCAAAGGGTGTTGGATGGTGGAGACAAGAAGATAGGGCTTCCCTGCCGTAGCCCCTGCTCTATGAAACCTCCTTCCTTTGAAGTTCAGAAAGGGCCAACCCCTATCTTTTGGAAGACTCTGAAAACCTGACTATGTTCCCGAGCCTGGTTGCTGAATGTGTGACGGACCCGTTTCTTGACTTTACTCTCTAACAATCTCAGATTACAACAGAAATAACAGTTACACTTATTAAACAGATCAAACAGATTAGCAGAGTTGGAAGGAATTGTGTAGGTCATGTAGTCCAAGTCCATGCTCGAGCAGGGGACCCTACACCATTTCTGAGAGATGGCAGTCCAGTGTTTCTTGGTTTGATTTATATTGTTTATTGTTCTTGCTGTTGTTTATAATTCTTGTGAGCCATTCAGAGTCATATACGTTAAGATGGGCAGTTATACAAATTGGATGGATGGTTGAATCGATAGATGATAAATAGATAGATAGATAGATAGATAGATAGATAGATAGATAGATAGATAGATAGATAGATATAGAGATAGATATATACAGATAGAGATAGATTGATATAGATTGATATAGATAGATAGATAGATAGATAGATAGATAGATAGATAGATAGATAGATAGATACAGATAGAGATAGATTGATTAGATAGATAGATAGATAGATAGATAGATAGATATAGATAGAGAGAGAGAGAGAGATAGATAGATAGATAGATAGATAGATAGAGATAGAGAGATAGATAGATAGATAGATAGATAGAGAGATAGAGAGATAGAGAGATAGAGAGATAGAGAGATAGAGAGATAGAGATAGAGAGATAGAGAGATAGAGAGATAGAGAGATAGAGAGAGGCAGGCCAGCCGGCCAATGAGATGAGATAGATGATATAGATAAATAGACAGATAGATAGAGGCAGACAAGCAGACAGTGAGATTAGATAGATAGCATCCAAATGATCAGTGATGGGTTTCAATTTGTTTACTACCGGTTCACTTGTGCACAGAAGCATCCGGGTGGGTGGACGGAGCATCCCTCCGTCACCACTACTGATTCGCCCAATCCAGGCCAACCGGGAGCAACCTACTAGTGCCCATGATCATGTGATCAAAATTCAGATGCTTTGCAACTGGTTCATACTTATGACCATTGCACTGTCCTGAGATCATACTTTGGTGACCTTCTCACAAGCAAAGTCAATGGGGAAGCCAGATTAACTCAACACCTGAGTTACTAATGTATCAACTTCAGCAATTCACTTAGGAATTGCGGCAAGAAAGGTTGTAAAATAGGATACAAAACTCCCTTAATGCGTGTCTCACTTAACAACAGACATTTTCTTACCGGACGTTCAGAGAAGCTTCTGCAGTCTCTACTGCTCACAGTGTTGCCCCATCAATGTTCTCCCTCACCAGAGATAGAAGTGACGGGAAAGGGTTAACTCTACCAGGTTTAAGGTCTCATCTTTCACGGACCAGCTGTTGAAGCTGTTGGATATGTCCTCTTTGACTGCAAATTGTACTCTGCAGGAAGGGCTGCTTATTTAGATTCTTATTTAAATCTAAAAAAAAAAAAAAATGCCAGGGCACCAATCTGTCTTGCTTTTTGCAAGGAACGAGTCTGCATATTATTAGTAAGGCTGCAGTCTTTATTTCAAAGGCCACTTTGAAGAGTGCGAAGTATTTAGATCTGTTTGGGATTAACTGTAAGGATGATGACTTACCATGGGCACGTCCCACTGTCCTCTTTGTATCTATTTACATATTTGTATTGGTTTTATATTTTGATCTGGTCCAACGACTGTTGGAAGGAATATCCATCTGGTTCAGTTCCAATCTGGAGACAAAATGAAGGCTGTGGGCTGATTGGAAAGAGGGTCCAATTATTGATAACAGGACCACATGGGTCTGTGGTTCTGGTGCAGCTGACCCCATGGAGTTGAGAGTGAAGGGTTTCTACACCTTCTCTTGGGCTTAGAACTTGAGCTTCCTGTTCCTGTGCAAGAACATGTATTCTTCTGGCTGTTGTACAGGGTCATAGCTGGCTCTGTAGGTTGTTTGAGCTCCCAGGTTTTGTTGAAGCTTGGTTAAAACAATGAAGAGGTTTGGTGGGGAATTCCTATTATTCCTACCTTTGTTCAAATCTTGCTGCAGGGAATTTTTGCCTATGGATAGAGCTACCTATCTCTTTATCTCTTAAGTGCTGACATCTGCTGTGTGTCAGGGTACCAAATAACATCCAAAAGTAAATCAGAGTCCAAGGCAAAGGATTCCTCAAGGTTCCAATTTATTAAGAGAGCCATGTTGGCACATCTGGGAAAACCCTAATCTGAAAGCTTCCCGGTTTCCCCCACCCAGTTGAAAGTTCAAGATCTTGTCCCCCACACCCACAGGTCCATCCCATGGTCCAATCTGCCACTGCCATGCTGGCAGCTTCCACCCATCCAATTCCAGACAGGTACAGAAGTGCAGAGACAAAGGATGACCTTGGCTTTCTAGAAAGAATTTTGTTATGGCTATATAATCATCTAACTCCATACAATTCCCCCCTCCCACTTTCCCACCATAGAAAAGGCATAGTAGAATAATAGAAAGGGTGGCAGGCCAAGGATCCAAAAGAAAATATAGCTGCAGACCTGTGGGCTATTAAGGAAGATGGGGGCTGTTTTCCAAGGGCATGCTTCTCCATTTCTCATCCAGAGAAACATAATATCCTGCCCTTTTAATATTTTTCAACATGTTTCATTCTTCTAGAAGAAGGGTGGGTGCTACCTTTCTACACAACGAAATCAATCAAGTTTCTACGTGATCTCATCTTTCAGGGAGGGACTCTTTGCCCCCCAGACTAGCTGTCTTGCAGGGCACAATGTTACAAAGCTACTCGTTGTCAGCCCTGGAAGCCATCTTTTTCCTTCAGGGCTGCCACATTCACTGCCTGGGAAAAGGGGAGAGGGAGTTGCAAGGAATGGTGGAGGACTAGCCATAACCACATTCCTTTCTCTGGGAGTCAAGGGCTTTCAGCCTGCACCTGGATGGGAGTGACCTGATGGGATGTCTCCAGTTGGGACAATGAATTGATTGGACCATGTGATGGACTTGCGGCTGCAGGGGGATGGATCTTTGACTTCCACTTGGATGGGGAAAACCTGGAAGCTTTCCGATTCGGGTTTTCCCAGATGTGCGAATATGACATCTCTAATAAAATGGGACTTTGAGGAACTTCAAGCCTCAGAGTCTTCTTTCGTTGGGGGTCTTACTTGGAACCCTGACACTAGTTAGCAAAAATAACCAAACCAGGAAAAAAAACCCCACTTTGTTGAGACTCTTCTACTTCTTCAGTAGTTATGAGACATGGGCTTCCTGCTTTTGGGAGACTCACAAAGGGTGTTGTTTTGTGCTGTTCTGAATGTTGTTTGCTCCCAGAAGCAATTCCCATGTCAATTCGGCAACATCTCACAAAATTCCCCAAAGAGTGCCAGGATCACACTAGAGAATGGCTTCATTTAAAATACACACTTTGAACAGAATTTCTTTCGTGCACAAACCCCATTTAATTCCTGCCAGAACCTAGACCAAAGTTTTAAATAACTTTTGTTTTTGCTCTATCAACCCAAAAGTTTTACTCCCACCTATGGTTAGGGGTACTGCTATGTCAAATTATATTCAGAGAATTGTGTTCCTTTTGCTTTTTGGTAAGAGATAAAGGTAGTCCTCAATTTTTGACCACAATTGAGCCCATTTCTGTTGTTAAATGAGACATTTCTATATTTGCCCCATTTTACAGCCTTTTTTGCCACAGTGATTAAGTGAGTTCCAGAAGCTAATCAGTTAATAACAAGGTTGTTAAGTGAATCTGGCAGAACTCGGATGATGAAGAGGTTGGAGAAGAACTTGGGCCAATTCTGGAGTCTGGGGAAGGTTCTGATAGATGCTCTGTGTCAGGCACAGAGATAGAGCCATGGTCGTCTGACATTTCCCAGCCACCAGAGAGGCAGCTGCCTTTGGAGGCTGATAGGAGTGAGGAGGAAGAACAGCTGGGGCCTGTTCCAGATGCACATATGTGTAGAGCTGTTAGGAGAGGAGAATAACTGAGGACAAGGAGTCGACTTGGGAAGCAAAGCACACGTAGACGCTCAATGGCCACTCCCTGGCTGGGGAATAAATAGAAGGAAAGAGGAGTGGTGGTTGTAGGAGACAACAGTTCGTATTTCTGAATATTCTGCTCATTGCGTTTCGTGCCTCAGAGACCGCTTGTCAGAACTTAATGTTGAGACTTTGGAAAAATTGCAAAGAAGAGCAACTAAGATGATTAAGGGCCTGGGACAAAAAAAAATACAAAGAACAGTTGCAGGATTTGAGTTTGGCTAATCTAGAGAAAAGAAGAACTATGGGGGACATGATAGCAGTACTCCAGTATCTGAGAGGTTGCCACAAAGAGGAGGGAGTCGACTTATTTTTCAAAGCACCAGAAGGCAGGACAAGAAACAATGGATGGAAATTAATCAAGGAGGGATGCCACCTGGAATTAAGGAGAAACTTCCTAACAGTGAGCACAATTAACTGGTGGAACGGTTTGCCTTCAAAAATTGTGGGTGCTCCATCACTGGAGGTTTTTAAGAAGAGACTGGAAAGCCACGTGTCCGAAATGGTAAAGTATCTCCTGCTTGAGCAAGGGGTTGGACCAGAAGATCTCCAAGGTCCCTTCCAGCTCTATACTAATTGAAAATTGATTGGTTGATGCTGCAACGATCCCAAGTGTGAGAAACGGTCATTTTTCAGGGCCATTGTAACTTTGAACGGCCACGGAATGAGCTGTCGTAAGTTAAAGATCACCGGTACGTTTAGCTGGCCCAGTTCTTCAGACCTGAGAGGAAAAGAGAAAATGGTGGCACCAGCTAAAACGTTACACGAAAGCCGTGCTAGCTGAAACTATCATGAAGCGCGGGTCCTCGGTAGTAGTTTTAAACCCACATTATGCTAAGCCGTTGTGTTTGATTTACGACTTCTTGACTCGCCTAGTAAGTCTGTCCTTTCTTTCCGGAAAGTAACCCAATTGTTCCTGAAGGAGGAAGATCCCCTTCAGGGGAACACAGGGGTAAGAGGCAGATCAAAGGGTTAAGTTGATGCTGAATAAATCAAGACCCGTTGCCCTCTCAGCCTTCCCGGTTTCTACCTAACATATTAATTGGGAAATCAGGACTATTAGTTTGATGTTCGGAGCTGTGCTTCTAACGCGGTGCCTGGTTCCTTGACAGTAATTACTTAATGCCCCGCACCTCTCTCTCTCTCTCCCTCTCAGACGGTTTCATTAGACCACTGCCTCTCGCTCTCTGCCAGAGGCGCTCAGAATTGCGAGTTCTGTCGTTTGCGGGGATTGTGGTAATGAAGCGCAGGAAGAAGAAAGGATGACCTGTAGCTGTGAGGTCACCAGCCAGCTTTACCCTCCTGCCTGAAGCTACAATCAGAACTCTGAAGAAAGAGGCAGCTTTAACGGTGTCCACTGGGCTCTTTCATTTGTTAGTTGGAAGGGCCCTCGCTAGGAACAAATACATTTTACTGGATTTAAGGTGGGGTGGGGAAAGGATTGATAAGAAAAGGCACCAGAGAGAAGAGCATTAGAGAGAAAGAGAAGAAGGAAAAGAGGGAGGGAAGGAGGAAGGGAAGGAGGGAAAGAAGGAAGGAAATTTAGAGATGATGAGGGAGGGAGGAAAGGAGGAAGGGAAGGAGGGAAAGAAAGAAGGAAATTTAAACATGATGAGGAAGGGAGTGAAGGAGGGAGGGAGGGAGGGAAGGAAGGAAGGAAGGAAGGAAGGAAGGAAGGAAGGAAGGAAGGAAGGAAGGAAGGAAGGAAAATATTTTGGAGGAAAACCAATTTCTTGCATGCCAACAAAAAAAACCAGACTAGATTAAGCTGTTTCGAGGGACGGAGGGAGAGAGGGAGGGAAGGAAGATACTTCATGAGAAAAAAACAATGTCTTACATGCCAACAACAACAAAAATCCAGACTAGATTAAGCTGAATCTATTTTTAAGCTTTCCAGGAGGAAAGCTTAAAAAGGTTTAACTGAAAAGCATTTCAACTTGACAATCCTTCATGGGTTTTGCATTGAGCCCTGGCAGCCTTCCCAGAAACCGGAGTGGAACCAATTTCTAGACCAAGGGGTTGGCGTATTGAGAGCCCTAAAGTAGTCTCCAACAACGGGAGTCTTTCACTTAGGGGGATCTCACAGGTCTCTCCTTTTATCCCATGCATTCCATCCAAGTTTTCACTTTTCAATTACTTTGTGGTCAGATCACAAGGCAGACAAGCTGCCCAGAACAGGTAAGCTAGTAATTTGGGATCAGTTGCAAGATTCCTTAGTCAGCAGGAATTCAACCCATTTGGGCTATTCAGATTCCACAAAGAACTGAAAAAAGAAATGTTATATATACAGTAGAGCCAGAGGTGGGTTGCTCCCAGTTCGGCTGAACTGGTAGTGGTGGTGGTGGGAGGCTCCACCCACCAGTTCAGAAGCATCACGCAAGAGAGAGAGAGAGAGAGAGAGAGAGAGAGAGAGAGAGAGAGAGAGAGAGAGAGAGAGAGAGAGAGAGAGAGAGAGAACATGCGCACGAGCAAAACGGTAGTAAAACCGCTTCAAACTCACCACTGAGTAGGCTAAAACCTTTTGTCTGAGTTACCAGATATGTAAAAGAGGTTTTACTGAACACCCAAATCATTAAATCCTGATAGATTCTCCATTACAATAATTCCTGGTCATAAAAATGAACCAGACAGGACAAATTGACAGGACGAAGTCTTATCATTTTATTTCATTTGCCTTGCATTGAATATACTGCATTGTATCTTTGGTGAACGCTGGGGGGAAAAGTGGCACGCAAATATGAATTCTAATGTATCAATCCCAAATAGGTTTCTGTAGTTTCACTTAAGGAAATACTGATATTCCATGGGGAGGTTTTTTCCTCGTTGGTGAGACAGGAATTTGACTTCTAATTGCTTCGGTATTCTACTGCTGCTTCTCTGAGATTTTGCACCAATTACACAAATATAGAGAAACAAGTGCATACTTTTTAAAATGAGTGGGTGTTTCAGAAATAATTTGTCAAGTTTTGTGGGAGAGAAAAATAGAGACAGACATAACATCGTAATGATTCTTGGATATCTGCAGCACTCGGTTTACTTCCTTAGAGTCCGTGTGTTAAAAAGATCTAGGTCAGTGATTGCAAACCTTTTGTGGCTCGCGTGGGGGGAGCACAGGGGGGTTGTGCGCGGGCGTGCCACACCCATAATGCTATGTACATGACCCCAGTGCGCGTGCGCGCACGGCCAGCGCTCCCCCCATTTTTGGTGTGCTTTTTTCGCTCCCCCCAGGCTCCAGAGGCCTGGGGAGGGTGAAAACAGCCTCCCCCGCCCACTGGAGGCCCTCTGGAGGCTTCAGGAGCTTCTCTGAAGCCTCTGGAGTGCACAAAACCACCTATGGGCAAACTGGAAGTTCGGGAAAGGACTTCCGGTTTGCTCAAGGGGCCCGTTTTAGCCCTCCGGAGCCTTCAGGCCTACAAGCAAACGGAAGTACGTTCCTGAATTTCCGGTTTGCCCATAGGGCCGGGTGTTCGCACTCCGGAGGCTTCAGGGAAGCTCCTGAAGCCTCTGGGGGGTGAAAAATGGCCTCAAAAGAAGGCCAAAGTCAGTGGGCCAGTGCGCACATGCGCACTAGCCAGCTGACAGGGCAACACCTCACATGCCCAGACAAATGGCTCTGCGTGCCACCTGTGGCACACGTGCCATAAGTTTGCCATCACGGGTCTAGGTTACTTAAGGCTTGGATAATATGCAGAGAGACCTCCTGCTTTGGCGGTGTTGAGACTCAAATCTATCTCACTGCAGGGCAATTTAATCATTTACGGTCCAGATAGGTTTGGCATAAAGGTTCCCTGATCCCTGAAAAATAATCTTCCGCTCAACGTTTAGACTAATGGCCCATTCAGACGTGCTTGTCTGCTTCGTGCATGTGCAAATCTCAAAGCAACGTTTGCAACAGGTATGACCTACGTGGGACCTTTGCACATCATCTTTCCTTCCTTCCGAGGACAGTAAAATGAGGACCCGGATTGTTGGGGGCAATATGCTCTGTACATCGCTTAAAGAGGGCTGTAAAGCAAGACCTGCCCGCAAATTGGATTGAAGTGAGGGAAAGATGCCTAGAGTCAGCCTCTCTTCCCAGATTCCATCTTGCTCCAATAGCAGCATGAGAGTCGAGACCATTGGAGATGGGCGGAGTGGTTGACCAGGGTGTCTTTCGTGTCTTGCGATGTTCTTAGCATACCTCATCACTTGCAGCAGTGGTGGGTTACAACCGGTACATCCCGGTACGGGCGTAACGGTGCCTGCCGTTATGTATGCAAAGCTGATCAAATCACCAATGTAACCTGATATCTTCAATCTAGAGTGATAATCCTTGCAAATGAAAAACTCCAAGGTATTATTTATTTATTATTTGCTAAATTGATTTGCTGCCCATCGCGTCCTGGGTATTCTGGGCAGTAGATAATGGTAAAAGAGGGGGGGGGGAGATAAAACCAAATGTAAACCTAACAATAGCAAAGCAACGAAACAATACAAATAATCAATAAAAGGACAATAACATGAATCAAAAAGATGGACGGAGGGAGAACAGAAAGCACAAGAGAAAGGAGGGGACAGCAAATACTTCCTACTTCCCTATTTTTCTAAATATCAATAGAGTGAATTTCCAAGAGAAAACTGTTCCAAAGAAAGGAACTAACAATGATATATTCTTATTTATTTATGTAATTAATTTACATCCTGCCTTTATTATTTTTATAGACAAACTAGTGCTGATAACCCGGCATTGTCCAGGTATTTATTAATAAGGGGAAAATATCCGGACTAAACATAATTTCTAACGTTGGATTTTCCCGCTTACCAGAGGGAGCCCCCTTGTGGAGGACTGTGAAGCCGTTACCATGGCAACTCCACTGCGCTGTACAGCAGAAGCCATTTTACGGCAGTACAGTAAAAACCATTTGAAGGCACAACAGGCTGTATCATAACAGAACAGACACCCCAAGGGGTGTTAGGGGTGTCTTACCCCCATAGCATTTGTTTCCAGAGAATAAGTAATCTCTGTACCGTTTGGTTGAAACTGTTTGAGGTGTTCCAGAGTTATACTGAAACATACATACACACACAGAGCCATATTTCTATATAGGTAGATATTATCTTCTGATCCCAAACTACAAATCGGGGGAAAACTTCGATATTCCTGCTCATGAGTGGACACAATGGGTCAAATATGATTTGAAGTTTTTGAAGTTACTTGCACGCCAAGCTATAAAAGCTTTTATAGGTTAAGAACAGCCCAGGAATAGGAGCTAATAAGGATTATCAACTGTTGCATTGTAAGCTGCAAACAATGGTTTTGTTGAGCCCTATCGGTTCTTATTTTGCTTCTTCTTTTCAACTTTTCCTAGCGATATGTCAAATCTGTTCTTGCAGGGGATTTAAAGATCATTTCAATAAGTCGGGCACATATAAATCAATGCATTTCTTTCACATGGGTTGAACACAACCTTCTGCCTCAGAAAGGAAGATTATAAACCGGATCTTTCAGCGACGGGGCAAATCGCCAAAAGGATACTAACGGGATACTTTGATGTCATTTACATGCCCAGTGCTTTACGCAGCTGGGACAATGTAGGCAGCCTTGCTCGAGCTGTTTAATCTGGTGTAATCCCTTTTCTAAACAAACAGAAGTCCATGGACTCCTGACAGGATGGATTTAAATATAACAAACTGGTAATCCAATTTGGACCGGATCTACTTCACGTCAATAGAGCACCCTTTGCTGAGGTTAGCATGGACTGTGTGGCTAAAAGTGAGCTGTAGGGCCTCTGTGTGTGTGTGTGTGTGTGTGTGTGTGTTTTCCAGCATAACTCTGGAACACCTCAAGCAATTTCAAGCCAATCTGTACAATATGCTAGGAAATATGCATTCCAAAACCCTTATCTATAGACCTGTGATTCAAAACTTCTGCGTGGTGATGTAGAAATTGTTATGTCTGGAGATAACATTATATTGTACTACTGTTTATTCAGTTTACTCCACAACATGTCAGGGTTCCAAATAAGACCCCCAACGAAAGAAGACTCCAAGGCCCGAGTTTCCTCAAAGTTCCATTTTATTAGGGATGTCATATTGGCATATCTGGGAAAACCCGAATCTGAAAGCTTCCAGGTTTTCCCCACCCAAGTGAAAGTTCAAGTCCCTGCCCAGCACCCACATGTCTGTCACGTGGTCTGATCAGGCACCATCCAAAACTAGAGATGCCTCCCAGTCACGCAACTCCAGGTGCAGGTCAAGATGTCCTTGACTCACCGAGAAAGGAATGTTATTTTGACTATATCTACCCCACTCCATACAACCCCCCTTCTCAGTTTCCCACAACAATAAATGAGGCAGACCTGAAGGCCTAATGCAATAGATGGCTTCTAGGCTTGACAGTTTGCTTACCCCAACATTGGTCCCTTGTACCCATTAAATGACCATGGTCAAGAAAACTGAGGAAAATCTTGCAAAGAAGTAGGATATTGGGCTACAGTTCAGTTCAAGGACTTTGATAATGGATTATCACTTTCTCAAGGGAGCCTCCTTGAGAAGGAACAAGTCCACCCAGAAGGCAGAATGTCAGGGCAGAGAAGGAAGAGGAAGAATGGTTGATTGTTCTCACTGTCAGAAAGTTCCTCCTTATTTCTAGGTTGAATCTCTCCTTGGTCAGTTTCCATCCATTACACCTCGTCTGGCTTCAGGTGCCTTGGAAAATAGCTTGACCCCCCCTCCTCTCTGTGGCAGCCCCTCAAATATTGGAATGCTGCTATCCTGTCTCCCCTGGTCCTTCTCTTCACTAGACTAGCCATGCCCAGTTCCTGCAACCGTTCTTCATATGTCTCCAGCCCTTTAATCATCCTGGTTGCCCTTCTCTGCACCTTTTCTAGAGTCTCCACATCTACAAATTGCACAGTGCATTGGGTTTAATTTAGGTTGTATTATTGCAATTTAGGATTGCATCGGCTTTTTTGGCTGCCGCTACACACTGCTGGCTCATATTTAGCTGGTTGTCCACTAAGACTCCAAGATCCCTCTCACAGTCACTGCTATTAAGCCTGGTTTCACCCATGAATGAGCGTAGGATGTGAGACGTTTTGTTCAGTAGGTCAGGATGTAATGATTATTCCCCTTTTCCAGAAAAAAAAAAAAGAGGAGTCATAATCGGCATTCACCTACAAACAATTTTAAATACAGTTCTTAGCCGCCATTAAACTGCTAATCATGTCACAGCCTCTAGAATTAGCATTCTGTGTGTTCTTAGGGGGACGGTGTATGCCGGAATAATTACATTCTAATCTAGGTATCATTAAACCCCTGAGTTTGCTCCCATGTGTATTGTTAGTGAACTTCAGATTTCAATAACGGCTCCAAGAAAGCCGAGGGAGAAATCCCGTTCACACAGCCCACCTGATGGAAGCTATTTAAAGTGGGAGTAATTTCCAGCCAACGAAAGGTATGTAAGCAAGAAATAAAAATAAAAATAAAAAAATTGGCGGGGGTGAGGAGAAGGATTATGCCATTAAGTTAATAATTCATAGGCTGGCGAACATATAAAAATAAAGGAAAAATTACCCTGCTCACTGTAAGTGAGTTAACATGCGGCATGTCAACAGAGGTCAGGCTGAGTAAAATACAAATACTTGTGACAAATATTTTCCCAGCAGGATTCTCCCAACGGTTTGGGAAGGGAGGGAAAAAAAGCATGATAAATTCATAATGCATTTTATAGGAGGCTTACTTGCAGACAGGGACACGGTGGCACAGGGGCTAAGACGCTGAGCTTGTCCATCAGAAAGGTCAGCAGTTCGGTGGTTCGAATCCCTAGCTCTGCGTAATGGAGTGAGCTCCCGTTACTTGTCCCAGCTTCTGCCAACCTAGCAGTTCAAAAGCAGGTAAAAATGCAAGTAGAAAAATAGGCACCACCTTTGGTGGGAAGGTAACAGCGCTCCTTGCACTTTCAGTGTTTAGTCATGCCGGCCACATGACCACGGAGACGTCTTCGGACAGCGCTGGCTCTTCAGCTTTGAAACTGAGATGAGCACCGCCCCCTAGAGTCGGGAACGACTAGCACATAGCATATATGTGCAAGGGAACCTTTACCTTTACCTGCAGACAGGTGAGAGGGAAAGGGGTTTTGTTTTCAGATAGCCTGCTGTGTGACTTAAGAATTTAAGTATTGGTTTTGGACCAGAGCTGAGATGTTCAAAATTTGGATCGGTTACTAATTAGGAATACATGTTCAATAGCTGGTTTGGTACCCATTTTTTTCCCCATCTATCAAAATCATCTTTTAAAGACCAATACAGGTCATCCTCAGCATACGACCACAATGGAACCCATAATTTCTGTTGCTAAGTGAAGCGCTTGTTGCGTTTTGCCTCATTTTATGGCTTGCATGCCACCGTTGTTAAGTGAATTGCTGCAACTGTGAAGTTGATAAGATGCTTGTTCAGGGAATCCGGCTTCCCCATTAACGTTGCTTGTCAGAAGGTCGCAAAAGCAGACCAGGTGACCCCGGGATGCTGCAACCGTCATAAAGATGAGTCAATTGCCAAGAATTTGCCTCACATGACCACGGGGATGCTGCAATGGTTGTCAGGGGTTGAAAATGGTCATAAGTCACTTTTTTTCAGTGCTGTTGTAACTTTGAACGGTCACTAAAGGTCAGGCGAGGACCAGCTGTACATGAAACTGGCCGAGGTTAGAACTTATATTTTTCAGAATTCTGCAGATGAAGCATGTGTGGCTACTAATAGGAAAATTACCATACAAACTAATATGTCAGTGAAAAGAATTTTTTGGGGGGGAGGGGGAGAACACCTGTTGTTGAGATATACAAAGCGGACAATAATTTCTTATTTGTTAGTTTTTTTAATTACTCCAGAGCAGTATATATCGTAAGTATGTTGACATAATACAGTGCTTCTCAAATAGTGGGGCGGGCCCCCCAGGGGGGGCGCGAGGCTCCGTAAACGGGGGCTCAGCTCAAATTATTTTATATATTTTTGTTTTGCAGGTTAAAGTTTTTTTTAATATTGTGTTCCTTTAAATCCTGTGCTCCTTTAAATCTTTTCTGCTACAGTTAATAAAGCTATTCTTTGTTGTAAATTGATCCACATTTCTTTCTTTTTTTTATTCTCTTATACGTTAATAAGGATACAGTGTTATGCAGAGGTGTACTTATAACAATTTTATAGACAAATGATACTATTTACAGTCGCGCGGGGGGCGCAAAATGTTTTCTTCTTCCTAGGGGGGGCATGACAGAAAATAATTGAGAAGCACTGACATAATACATGGATGATTTTGGGGGGGGGAGCTGCAAATTGATGCAAACTTCTACAAAATGGAACAAGTTATGAATGATGGTTGTTCTGATCGAGGCTTCCCGAGAGCATGAAGCAAACTCCTTGTCCCAGAAAAAAAACAAAACCTTTTATTAATTTACGGTGAATTCTGCTCATTCACATCCAGCAAAGTCTTTCAAGGGAGGATTTACAGTCACAGACCTTATCTGGCTTGGAGAGCGGCCAGGCTGATATCTGCAGAACTTGGCAAGGAGTCTTGGAGAGTCACGAACCAATTTTACCCTCCTCTTTCATCCTATCCTATCCTATCCTATCCTATCATAGCAATTTTTTGGGGGGAAAACATTTTACTGTACTGGAATTGGCAGCTGCAGAGGTGGGTTGCTCCCAGTTCGGCCCGGATCGGGCAAACCAGTAGTAGCAGCAGGAGGCTCTGCCCATCCACCCGGATGCTTCTGCCCATGTGCAGAAGCGTTGCACGCACTTGTGCACACCCGAACCAGTAGTAAAAAAATTGGCAACCCACCACTGGGCAGCTGGTAGACCCATTGCTAATGTGATGTGATATGAACAACACTGAAAAATAAACCATCTGTATTTCTAAACAGAACACTGAAATTTTGAGAGGAGAGGTTTTTGCCTATTGGGACGGGATTAGAGTGTGGAAGGCTGGCATTTTCACTTAAAAAGGGAGAATAAAAGAAAATCGCATTAAAATGAAAACTGCATAGATTTCTTATTCTTCTGTAGTGCTTCCGAGGTGCTGCTAGAAAATGAGTCAGAGACCATGCTTAAGACCATGTTTAATACTGAGCTATAAACTGGAACATTAATTCTTCTGCCAATATTAAAATGGATAATACCCATAATGATCTTAAATTATACAGGGGGATGGATTCTACAGAGTACCAGAAATGTAAACCTTGATAGGCATTCATCTAAAAATAATAATAGTAAGCACTTAATTATTATCTTCAAGTTGCAGCCACCGAGAACAAAGCATACAGCTCAATTATCTTTCAATGTGTCATTCTGAAATATTGAGATCTGGAGCTTTCTTTGTAGGCTGCACCTATCAATTGCACATCCTTCCCAGACATGAATTCTTGTACATTTATTTGTTATTATGGTAGCACTTTCCAAAGCAATTTGCTTGAAGGCAAAAGTGGGGGTTTTTGACTGGTTTGTACCCCATATTTATTTTAACAAAAAAAGCTGAACTAAGGACTTTGTGAATGAGGTGAGGTAAATGAATGATTTAATTTTTGTTTTCTGTTTTTGTGGGGGGGGGTTTCCCCCAAGAAAAAATAACAACAAGCAAAGGGCATTTATTTAACTTGACATTTAATGTCAAAGAGGTATTATTTCATGTTGGGTAAACCTCCAGAGAGAAAGAGAGGGAAAATTATTCTTTTTACACATTCATAACTTGAAGTCTAATGAACAAATGCTTTATCTCATTAAAGGCGCTTTTAGAAAAGAAGATTGGTTAAGTTCAATAACTCCAATGTGAAAAGGAGGAAAGAAAGAAAGAAAGAAAGAAAGAAAGAAAGAAAGAAAGAAAGAAAGAAGGAAGGAAGGAAGGAAGGAAGGAAGGAAGGAAGGAAGGAAGGAAGGAGATACTTTAGGAGGAAAACCAATTTCTTGCATGCCAACAACAACAAAAATCCAGACTAGATTAAGCTGATTCTATTTTCAAGCTTTAAGAAAAAAGAAAAAAGAAAAAAGAGAGGGGGGGGGAGATAGGAAGGAAGGAAGGAAGGAAGGAAAGAAAGGATAGAAAGAAGGAAAGAAATGAGGGAGAGAGAAAAAAGAAAGAGAGAGTGTGGAAGGAAGGAAAGAGGGGAGAAAGAAAGAAAGAAAGAAAAGAAAGAAAGAAAGGAAGGAAGGAAAGAAAAAGAAAGAAGGAAAGAAAGAAAGAAAGAAAGAAAGAAAGAAAGAAAGAAAGAAAGAAAGAAAGAAAGAAAGAGCTTCAAGGTGACTTTTGGGAAAAGATTTTGGGACCAGAAGAACAACTTTTCTTCTCTCTAAAGAAAAAAGAAAGTTTTTTACTTTTAATTGAATTTTACTGGAAGATACATTTTTACTAAATAATACAAAAATATTATGTGTTATGGTTGGTCACATACTCAGCCAGATGTTTAAAGTCTATTTGGCATTTTTGTCCAAGTATTGATTCCTCAATTCCTCAACCAATATGTCTTCCTTAAAATTAATTTCATTTCTCAATGAGTGGCATAATTAAGATACAAAAGGAAGTATCCTGAAATATATGAGCATAGTTTGGAATTTATTTATTCGTATTTGGAAAGAATTTTATCAAAGCTGATACCATATTTGAGAAATAACTCAAAATCTATCTTGTTGGTCTATCTACCAATATCTATTCATTTTCTGATTGCCTTCTTTTTGAAAACATGCATCCTGTGCAAAACAATGTAGGCTTAATACAAATGGAGGAAGAGGGAAGAGGAGGAGGAGGAGGAGGAGGAGGAGGAGGAGGAGGAGGAGGAGGAGGAGGAGGAGGAGGAGGAGGAGGAGGAGGAGGAGGAGGAGGAGGAGGAGGAGGAGGAGAAGATGATCAAAAACATATCAGCTTGGTACTAACAATACCAGTTTTGTTACCATTTCTTCTTATTCAATTCAACACGAGAACAAATTCATTTTTTCCATTTTCCATCTTGCCTTCCATTCCTTCCTCAGCACATCTGGGAGATTCCTGTGATCCTATTTTTGCTTCTATTAATACTGAACCTGGATGTGAGAACTGTGAATAGAATGGAGATTTTTGTGGAGACGGCAAATTGACATCTAAATCAGATATTTAGTTTTGAAAGAAGATCTCTCTCTCTCTCTTTGTGTCTCAATACTTCCTTGAAGGAAGAAATTCAAACTATTCCAAAATGCCCAGAACATCTTCTCGGGGACTTTAGGATCAGAACTCAAAAAGCTTGAAACAGAAAACTTATGTGATTTTTTTTTTTAAAAAATCATTATTAAAGTCAATGTAAAAACATATTTTATCCAGTGTCTCACATTTCTTTTTATATTTCTTCACAGCAATTTATTGCAGTAGATATATCACCATTACTACAGACGTTTATGGGGCTATTAAAATTCAATGTCACCATAAATTTAGGCTGCTTAAAGTGTTGACATTTGTAACAGCTTCCACAAGGACATATTTTATAATGAAAGTGAAACTTGAAACCGAAACTTTTGTCAAGAAGAGAAATAAGAGAGAGAGTAAAACGCGTTAATGTCAGAGATAGAAGAAATCATTCTGATTCACAGGTGGAAAACGAATTAGCAAGAGGTTGATGCTAATATTTTTGCTGTTGGATCTTCTTGTAACAGAATAACAGACCAATAGAGTTGGATAGGAGCTTGGAGGTCTTCTAGTCCAATCCCCCAGTTTCAGACAAATGGCTATCCAGTCTCTTCTTGAAAGCCTCCAGTGATGGAGCATGCACCCACAACTGCTGATGGCCAGTGGTTCCACTGGCTAATTATTCTTATTGTCAGGAAAGTTCTCCTTAGTTCTAGGTTGCTTCTCTCTTTGTTCAGTTTTCATCCATTGCTTCTCGTCTTGCTTTCTGGTTCTTTGGAAAAGAGTTTGATCCAATAACGGTATCCTCTTTTCTTCATTACCGGTTCAGTAGCGGGAGTGCGTGTGTCTGGGCATGTGCAGAACCTACTGCGCATGTGCAGAAGGTTCGTGATGATGTCTGGGTGGGAGGGCAGAGCCTCGCGTGCCACCGCCACTACCGGTTTTCCTGAACTGGTGCGAACTGGCAGAATATGACCTCTGGTTTGATCCCCTCTTCTTTATGGCAGCCTCTCAATATTGGAATACTGTTGCTGGGTGGTGGTGGGGGTTGTTGATCCTGGCATTACTGCCGGTTCAGTGCATGCGTGTGCACATTTGCATTAAAATAGGTCTGTGCATGCACATTTTTTTTAAAAGAAAACAAATTAAATGTGTGCAATTACAATTGTTTTGCGCATGCACACAACCGAAAATCAAGAAGGAGAACCTGTTTGGGGGCGTGGCAGGCCTGGGTCTCTGCCAGTTCCAGCAGGCTGCCAAACCACTACCGGTTCGGCCAAACCAGTCCAAACTGGAAGGAACCCACCTCTGCACATGCTATCACATGTTCCCTTGTTCTTCTTTTCACTGGTCTAGACAAACCCCAATTCCTGCAACCGTTCTCCATATGTTTTAGCCTTCAGCCCCTCTTTGTCACTCTTCTCTGCCCTCTTTCCAGAGTCTCAATATTTCTTTTATATTGTGGTGACCAAAACTGGATGCAGTATTCCAAGTACCAAAGCATTATAAAGCAGTAGTATCCCTTCTCAGGATCTTGAGTCACGAGAACGGATATTTCCCCTTTACAATGTGGAATAATTGAATAATTCTTGATTCCATGTGGTGTGGGACATTGGATTATCGGTTGGGTGGAATTTTGTCCAGTTCATTTTGTTTAGAGGAACTTTCTTCACTTTTTCAGTCTTTCTTTCTTTCTTTCTTTCTTTCTTTCTTTCTTTCTTTCTTTCTTTCTTTCTTCCTTCCTTCCTTCCTTCCTTTCCTTCTTTCTTTCTTTCTTCTTTCTTTCTTTCTTTCTTTCTTCCATTCTTCCTTCTTTCTCTTTCTTTCTTTCTTTCTTTCTTTCTTTCTTCCTTTCCTTCCTTCCTTCCTTCTTTCTTTCTTTCTTTCTTTCTTCCTTTCTCTTTCTTTCTTTCCTTCCTTCCTTCCTTCCTTCCTTCCTTCTACCTTCCTTCCTTTTTTCATTCTAAAATCTGGCAACTGCATGAGTTAGTTCTCTGTGTGTGGTGTTTTGCAGTGAGAGTGAGTTCTTTTTTATTATTATTATTATTATTATTATTATTATTATTATTATTATTATTATTATTATTATTATTATTATTATTATTATTATTATTATTATAGGAGATTAGACCCAGATTCCTAAAATGGAAGCCTGGCATTACTGCAATAGCACGATGAAATTCATTCCTCAGAAGGAATTGGACTGATAAGATTTATGTTGGTGGAAATCTGAACACAGACAGGAGGTTGGGTATACTAATCAAGACATCTTCAAATTTTATAGTTGAACAAGACATTTCGCATACTGATGATTGCTATATAATTATGGTTGTTAATAATAAGGATAGCTGGCTGTCTCTGATCACTTTTATGGCTCAACCAGAAATAAACCAGATAGCTCACATAGTAATTTTGTCAATATTTTACTTTATAAATGGATAAAAATAATAGTCACGGGGATTTTAATTTAATCTGGCCAAAATAAAGCTTCCAAGAAAAAATAATTTACGTTGCTTGAGTGTCTTCTGCCCTTATATACAGGAATTTAAGTTGGTTGATATATGGTGTAACTTAGTTTGATTAAGCAAGATATACTTCCTTTTCAACTCTTCATGGTATGTATTGAATTCCTATGTAAAATCTTTTTTTTTAATGTTTCAATCTATAATTCCTTGAATGAAAATTATTCTATAACTTCCATTCCCTGGTGGTAATGTTAATTAGAATCTTAGAATAACAGAGTTGGAATAATCTTGACTAACATTGGGTGCTATCTAACAAAATGAAATTCAATAGTGAAGAGAGTAAGGTTCTACATTTAGGCAAGAAAAACAAAATGCACAGGTACAGTATAGGTGGTACTTTGCTCAATAGTAGTAATTGTGAGAGAGATCTTGGGAGTCCTAGTGGACAACCATTTAAATATGAACCAGCAGTGCGCTACAACTGCCAAAAAAGCCAACACAGTTCTAGGCTGCATAAACAGAGGGATAGAATCAAGATCACGTGAAGGGTTAATACCACTTTATAATGCATTGGAAAGGCCACACTTGGAATCCTGCATCCAGTTTTGGTTGACAAGATGTAAAAAAGATGTGGAGACTCTAGAAAGAGTGCAGAGAAGAGCAACAAAGATGATTAGGGGACTGGAGGCTAAAACATATGAAGAACGGTTGCAGGAACTGGGTATGTCTAGTTTAGTGAAAAGAAGGACCAGAGGAGACATGGTAGCAGTGTTCCGATATCTCAGGGGCTGCCACAAAGAAGAGGGAGCCAAGCTATTTGAAAGATCCAGATCTTAGACACTTAAATGGTGCCCATCAGATAATATTCTAATATGTTACTATAGATTCCCTCAACAAATGCGTTAAGAGATGTTGATCTTTCAGGCATTTTTTTTGAAGAGCTGGTAATTCTTCCACACCTTGGAGACAGGATAATTGTGAACCTCTCATTTTGGTTACATGTTTATGAAAGGATGAATTGTTCTTCAAACAAAGAAAGTAAAATATTGGATGCAACTTTCTACGTCACAATTTTTATTCTTTATCCCTGAAATGATTGGATGGTCACCTGCCCACCTCAGATATGTAGGGACTTGAGGAGAAAGGAAAAATAATAATTAAAACTCCTTAGAAGCACCTCCAAGATAGCAGGTGGGGTTCAAAAGAAAGAAGCATAGAAGAAGCAATAGCAGGTAGATAGGAGGAGAGGAATTTCTTACAGGTTTGGCAGAAGATGGAAGATGCTGCTAGAATGAGAAGTGACTGGAGAGGTGGGAAGCAGAGTGGATAACAACAGAGACACCCAGAAACCAGAATATCCACATGGTGATCCAGGGAAGTGCTTAGAATATAAAATAACAGAGTTGGAAGGGACCTTGGAGGTCTTCTAGTCCAACCCCCTGCTTAGGCAGGAAATCCTACACCACTTCAGACAAATGGTTACCCAACATCTTCTTAAAAACTTTCAGCGTTGGAGCATTTGCAACTTCTGGAGGAAAGTTGTTCCACTGGTTAATTGTTCTAACTGTCAGGAAATTTCTCTTTAGTTCTAAGTTGCTTCTCTCCTTGATTAGTTTCCACCCATTGCTCATATAAATACTTGTTTAGCTACGTATCTTATATTGCAATGATATTTGATCTCCTTGAGCCACGGTGGTGCAGTGGTCAGAGTGCAGTACTGCAGGCTACTTCTGCAGACTGCCAGCTGCCTGCAATTGGGCAATTCGAATCTCACCAGGCTCACTGTTGACTCGGCCTTCCATCCTTCCGAGGTTGGTGAAATGAGGACCCAGATTGTTGGGGGCAAGTGGCTGACTCTGTAAACCGCTTAGAAAAGGTTGTAAAGCACCATGAAGCGGTATATAAGTCTGACGTGCTAGTGCTATTGAATCAATGGAATTTGAGAATCCCTTGGCTCAGATAAGCTTTTCAGAGGCTGGGATAAACAGATCTTGATTCCTGTTCTGTTAGGAATATATAATGAGTCTCTTGAGACAGTATCCCTACCTATATTATTTTATGAGGCGTATATAATGGTTAGTTTGAAAGTGGGTAAGGACCATAAAACTGTGCAGGTGATTGATAATAATATCCTTGCTGAATGTGGATGCAACACTGGCTTACTGGTCAGAGAAGGCAAAATCTAGTGTCATGGTTGACTCTCTATGCCGCTTACTCACAACCAGGCAACAATAAAGGGAGGGGGAGGGAAGGTATTAGAATGGAGGGTGGTCTGGGAGGGGAAACTCTGGAATGCAAGTGTGCCATCTGGACGTCTGAGACAGTTCCTCCCCAAGGTCATCAACTTTGAGAAAGTCCAAGGAATAGAATAGAATGGAATAACAGAGTTGAAAGCGACCTTGGAGGTCTTCTAGTCCAACTCCATGCTCAGGCAGGAAACCCTACACCACTTCAGACAAATGGTTGTCCACTCTCTTCTTAAAAACTTCCAGTGTTGGAGCATTCACAACTTCTGGAGGCAAGTTGTTCCACTGGTTAATTCTTCTCACTGTCAGGAAATTTCTCCTTAGTTCTACGTTGCTTCTCTCCTTGATTAGTTTCCACCCATTGCTTCTAGTTTGACTCCCTCTTCTTTGTGGCAGCCCCTGAGGTATCAGAACACTGCTATCATGTCTCCTCTGGTTCTTCTTTTCATTAAACTAGACAAAACCCAGTTCCTGCAACTGTTCTTTATATGTTTTAGCCTCCAGTCCCCTAATCATCCTAGTTGCTCTTCTCTGCACTCTTTCTAGAGTCTTCACATCTTTTTTACATCGTGGTGACCAAAACTGAATGCCGTATTCCAAGTGTGGCCTTACCAAGGCATTATAAAGTGGCGGACAGATCATTCTCAAAGGTATAACTGATTGGTGGACAAAGGCCCATGGGAGAACCAGAAGGGAAAATGGGGAAATTATCTTATGCTTTTCTTAGCTATCTTAGCTATCTTAGCTATTCTTAATAAGGTGGGTAACTTGAAATGACTGAGCAAATACAAACATACTTTTCAAATAGACAGCTATTTAAAGTTACAACTGCCAAAACGTCTTAGGGAAATATTTACGCGAGCAAGATTCGAACAGCTTGACACAATGGTCAGATATGGGAGATTTCATTCTGTACCCTACAAAGGACATCTCTGCATTTGCAGAGCGGCAGAGGTAGGAGACCTGGCTCACATCCTATTTGATTGTTGCTTGTATAAGAGGGGAGAGACAGGTACCTTGGTCTATTTACCAAACGAAGGACCCATTGGGATCCCCATATCAAAACAACTTACCTTATCTGTGGCCAGAACCTGAAAACAACATTTAACACAGCACAGTACTTAAACAAAATGGTTCAGTTGAGATCTGCATATGTGGGACTGATTGGGGTAGATTGTAGGGGTGATATCGAAATATAATTTTATCATATTTTATCTATATCTTAAATTATTGTATTCTATTCCAATTTCATTTTATACTGTATTTTATTCCAATTTCATTTTAAATTGTATTTTATCCAATTCTGTTTTAAACTGTTTTTTTTAAATCATAGTTTAGTAATAATTTGTGTCTGGAACTGTGCACTTTGGTATGACCCAAGGGCTAATCAATAAAATAAACTAACTAACTAACATGCTTTTCACGTAAAATATCTCAGGGGCTGCCACAAAGAAGAGGGAGTCAAGCTATTCTCCAAAGCACCTGAAGGCAGGACCGGAAGCAATGGGTGGAAACTAATCAAGGAGAGAAGCAACTTAGAACTGAGGAGAAATTTCCTGAGTTAGAACAATTAATCAGTGGAACAACTTGCCTCCAGAAGTTGTGAATGCTCCAACACTGGAAGTTTTTAAGAAGATGTTGGATAGCCATTTGTCTGAAGTGGTGTAGGGTTTCCTGCCTAAGCAGGGGGTTGGACTAGAAGACCTCCAAGGTCCCTTCCAACTCTGTTATTATATATAAAATGTTAGAACTAGCTTTTCCACTTTTGTACCCACATGGCTTTTCAGTAAAGTGTATTCTTGAAGAAGAAAAAATATTTCAGCAGTTTCTTTTGTTGGCTAGCATCCTGGGACGGTTGACTTCTAGTTTTATGAAAGGCGAACAAGCTTTTCATAATATGAGGTTATTAGTGGATAATAATTGAGAAACTTGAAATGAGAACGCCACGAATCATGAAATGGCTGTAGCAACTTCAACGGGTGTAGAAAAATGACTGTGATGTGATAGACATTATCAAATTTGTTTAACACTTTATGAAAAAAAGGATTTTCTCTTCAATTCTTTATTTTGTAAACAAAAATGCATTATTCTAAGGTTTCTACTTAATAATTGTTGAGTTTCAAAAAGAAATAAAAAGCAGACAAAAGAGTTTGACAGTGTCATGGGGAAAACTGAAGAGGGGGGTTATGCCCCAACAAAGGGAAATACAAAAAAAACAATCACTGGGTTTGGCAGTGGCTTGGGGGAAATTGAAGGGGGTGGCCATGTCAAAACAAAGAAAAGGGAGAAGACAGGAATAGAGAAGTGGGACAAAAACTTACTAGGAAAAAATATTGTTGAGTTTACCCAGGGGTGGGATTCGAACCGTTCGGGCGAACCGGTAGCTCCAACAATCAGCTGGGGAGAGAACCAGTTCGCTCCAACAATTAGATTGGCCCACCCGCCCCTGCATTTTACTTATTTATATCCTCTCAGCTGATTCGTGTGGCAGAGTGGATTACCTCACCTCAGCTGTGTTACTTCCCACATGCACACGAAGCACACAGTTACCGAACCAGTTGTGAAACCGGCAGGATCCCATTACTGAGTTTACCCTTCCTTTCATTCTAATACATCATGGAACTCACCCAGGATGTTCTTTGCCTCCTGTTATATTTAATTTGGTGTGGACATTTTTAGCTTCTCTCATTAAACTACTTTGTGATATTTAAGAACTGCAGGTAGCTGGAACAAAACATATATTCCTGTATCCTGGTGATATTTCTAATTAATTAATTCTTCCTAATGGTGGTCAAAGCTTCCTACCTAATTCTGAGTAGACTATATAGCAATATGTCAACTCTTTTGCTTAGAAGATAAATTGGAATGAGTCTAACATTTTGTCAGGAGGCAGCAATGTTTCTATGGCAATTGGGCCATGGTTTTTGTGCTCGGATTCTGTAAAATATACGGGGATATTTATTCTTAGGAAGACACATTGATTTGATAGTTGTAATTATTTCAAATTGTATAATGCAGAATAATTATGAAGCTACTAACAGTAGATAGCTGAAAAGGCCTTTGAGCCAATGAAGAATAATTTTGGTAGAAATGAATGCAGTCCCATAGCTGATATATCTTTTAAGTGGGATGCGTGCATTAGCTTAGCTCTTTTGAACCAATTGACCACTTAGTGATTGTTATTTTTTTCAGAATAGTCAGGTTCTTTTTATTTTAAAATGCAAGAAAACTCTTCCCCCCCCCCCTGGAAAATATGGGCTGAAAATGCTGTTATTCTTGATTGCTTAATTATGAGTGATACTTTGGCAATGTTTTGAAAGGTTCAAAAAAGAACATACTTTGCTAAAAACAGCTGAAAAGCAATACTTTCAGATAAAACATTTATTGTGTTCTTTGCTTGGACCAGAAGAATGATCAACTTCTAAAACCCTGGAGAGGGAGAGGGAGAGGGAGAGGGAGGTGGGGATTGAATGGAGGTGGAGATAGAGAGGAGATGGAAATAGAGATGGGGTGGAGAGGGAGGTGGAGTGGATGATGGAGTTGGAGTCATTGGAGATTGTCATAAAAAATATCCTGATAAAAAACCAAGGGAAATCTCAAGCAATATATCTTACTTTAAGATCAGAGGTTTATTGTTTCATGAACAATTTGGAACATGAATAGCCAACTTGGCATTGCTTACATTAACAACTTATTGCAGTAAGGTTCACTGACATAGCTGAATCCAGGAAGGATGAGCTATGGCCAGTGGCCCTGAACTCTTCCCAAGAGATTATTTGTATACTTTTCTGCACACATTTCACAACTTCCTTCCTTCTTCTGTCTTACCCGCAGAACAGTCTCCACATACACCTGCGTACACTTGAAGCTCTCAGACCCTTGTTACTTTTAGCTTCTCATTTCCCACCATCTCATTCTTCCTGCTCTAAATATATCCATACAAGTACAACCTTTGCAGAAAAAGCAGCACAAGAGTCAGACACAATTCAGCACATTTGAAATATGTCTGGTACATTGTGCAATTATGTCGGTTTAAAATTTTGGTTCAGGGAGGCCTGCAAGCTCATTCCTAGGCCTTATTACCTGCAACTTTCCAATGGATATTTTTCTCCCCTCACAAGATGGATGGAGGTAGGTAGGTAGGTAGGTAGGTAGGAAGGAAGGAAGGAAGGTAGGTAGGTAGGTAGGTAGGTAGGTAGGTAGGTAGGTAGGTAGATAGATAGATGATAGATAGATAGATAGATAGATAGATAGATAGATAGATAGATAGATAGATAGATAGATAGATAATAGATAGATAGATAGATAGATGATAGATAGATAGATAGATGATAGATAGATGATTGATAGATGATGATGATGATGATAGATAGATAGATAGATAGATAGATAGATAGATAGATAGATAGATGATAGAAAGACAGACAGACGGATAATAGATATGGGAGAGTGAGAGAAATGCATGTAATTCTTGTACTACAGTAACTACACTGGCCTCTGAGAGAATTGAAATTTTAAAGCATCTATACATCACTTCATGGCTTACCGTATTTTTCAGAGTATGAGACGCATCTTCCCCCCCCCCCCCTAAAAGAGGGCGAAAACTTGGGTGTGTCTTATACACTGAATGTAGCCTCAGCTGATGATCGGGAGAAACTGAAAGTGAAACTTGCTGTTTGCTTCAGGAGGCAAATTGCTGGGAGGCAGAGGCAGATTTTTTTTCTTGTGCTAATCAGGCTGTTTGTTGCAAGAAGGTAAGTCAATAGCTATAAATACCTATAGAATGTTCAAATTATTAGACTTATTTTTTAAAGACTGCTTTATTATTGTTCTAGACAACTTAACAAAATGAAGAAGCTTTTTAAAATAAATGCTTGATCTGAAGAGGCCCCGTGCTATTGTTTTAAAAAGTGCTATTCTTTTAAATAGCAGAGAATAACGATACTTCCAGAAACCACATCAATTTTAACAGCAACTGTGCAAGTATAGTCTGAAATGTAACACTACAAACAGTGTATATTGTCTGTGCTGTTTGTTGCAAGGAGGCAAATTCCTAAGAGGCAGAGGCAGATATTTTCCCTTGTTTTCCTCCCCAAAAGCTAGGTGCGTCTTATACTTCAGAGCGTCTAAAAATATAAAAAATATATACTCTAAAAAATATGGTACCTCCTACATATCTCTTTGATCACCTCCATATAGAAGTGGTCCATCATGTACAGGATCCCGGTTGAAAAGTGCTCAAGATCTCCCACAGACATAATAGGGAAGGCCAGAAATTCTCTCTATGGTGGCTCCCTTGTGATGTAATAATGTCCCAAGTTACCCCAAGCTTTGGTTGGTAACTACCTTTACAAGCTTATGGAAGCTGTAACAACAGGCATTTCCAGAAGGATTTTAGGGCTAATAAATTTTTAGCTGATGTTGAGATTGGAGTTGTGCACAAATGGTGACTTGCTCTTTGTATAAATTTGGGAGTTTTGTTTTTTAGAGTTTTCCTTTTATATTGCAAACCAGCGGGAGTAATTCTTTTGATGGCAGCACAAAAAAACAATGAATGCTCAATCACATCTATCCATTTTCTAACAAACAGGAAAAAGACAATAGCAAGCTACTTTGGAAATCTTGCCAAGAAAACTGCAGGGACTAATCCAGGCAGTCGCCAGGGGTCAACAATGACTCAAAGGCACAAAATGAACAAACAAAGAAGATAGAAATATTTTTTTTTTCAAAATAAGCAGTCAGATGTGGGAGAAACTGACATCAACTTTATCCATCTACGCTTTAAATGGCTTACTCAATATTTCTGGTACTAAAGTTTTCTTATTTTGATCAGCTACACAGTAAAAAAAAGAAAACCACCACAACAGTTCTTTCCTATGTTTCATAGTTTGGCGAGAGAGGAATTTGAGATCGCTGTCCAGCCGTCAGTTCAAATGTCTTGGTAGTCTTAACTACAACTCCAATGGTGTTTGAAATTTGACAAAAGTTCTTTAACGGTTTTTAAAAAGAGTTCGGAAAAGAATAGATCAGAATTGTGTGCTTTAAGACACTTTATAGAAGAGAAAGTTGGACTTTTAACGTACCACAATAGAAAGAGTATTGACAGCTTTGAACTTTGGTGTAGAAGACTCCAAGGACAACTGTGGACAGCCAAGGAAACAAACTATCCAACAAATTCAACCCAAAATTTGTAGAGATTCTCAGTCCTCCAGGTCATGGTTGTTCCCAAAGTGTTTTTTTCTGGAGGCAACTGGACTTTCTTGTTTTTCTTTGAAGATGTTTCACTTCTCACCCAAGAAGCTTCTTCAGCTCTGACTGGATGGTGGGGAATGGAAGGATTGATACTCCTTGAAAACAGCTGGTCATTTGCATCCTTTGAGAGGGTGGTTGAAGCCCTTGGAGGTTTATCTGTGTCCCCAGGGTCCCTTGAGTGGTGCTCCTGGTTCCTGTAATCTGCAATTTTTCCTCTGGAAATCTATTCCTCCTCCCACACCACCTATCTATCTATCTATCATCTGTCCTTAAATAGATGATGGGTTGAAAGATAGAAAGATACAGAGAGAGATAGAGAGATAAATGCTAAATAATACAGAGATTGATATATAGATGGATGAATAGATTAGAGACAGATGATAGGTAGATGATGATGATGATGATGATGGTGGTGTGTGTGTGTGTGTGTGTGTTGTGTGTTGTGTGTCTCTCTGTGTGTGTGTATCAGTGGTGGGTTTCAAATTTTTTTAGAACCTCTTCTGTAGGTGTGGCCTGCTTTCTGGGAGAGGCTTGCTGGCCATGTGACCAGGTGGGAGTGGCTTGCTGGCCATGTGACTGAGTGGGAGTGGCTTGACAGTCATGTGACTGTGTGGGCATGGCCAATTTGTAAAATGTGGTGAAACTCACTTAACAACGTTCTTGCTTAGCAACCAAAATTTGGCTCAGGAACTCTGGCATTGAAGTGTGCAAGTCTTAAAGCTGTCAAGTTACAAGACCCTTGCACCCCTAACCCTTTAGAAAAAAAACCCACGGGTGTTCAAACTTGACAGCTTTAAGACTTGTGGACTTCAACTCCCAGAATTCCTCCTCTCGCTCTTCATCTTGATGATGTGCGGACCGGCGGGGTGAGGGAGCTGGAACCGGTTCTAAATAGCATTGTAGATTTGTGGAACCTCTTCTATAGAAGAGGTTAGAACTGGCAGGAACCCACCCCTGGTGTGTATAGACACTAAAGTTCCTAATCATTCATTTTTCCCTTTGTTGTGTGTTCCCCAGTTCAGAGATAGATGTCTGAAATAGGTCCATTGGAACTAAAGACCGCTTTACAAGTACAGAGCACCTTTGATTTAGTATGCCAATATGGGTGGCATATTTTTCATGTTCTGGCATGATTTTTCACCTCTTTGATACCAAGCATCTTCATGATGTGCTTACAAGTTTCCTTGAAGTATCTAACCATTGTTGGACGGTGGGGGGAAAACATAGAAAATGATGGTGCTTTACCTGATACAGCCATGCAGTTCTCAATATTCGTAAATTATATGGTATTTTCTTGACCCCATCGGATTGTGTTTACCACAAGGATGAAGTGAAAATATTGAATGGTGTTGCCAGCTTTCAGCTTCCAAGGTGTAAGATTTCTGCAGCATTAAATGAGAAATGAAACACTATTCTTATCCCCCTGCCTTTATTAACGGGGGGAACAAAATCAGAACAATTAAGATTCATTGTGCTACTTCCTTTTTGGAACTTTAAAACGCAGTATGGAGGAGGCTCTCCGAATCTGTCATTACCTTTTCCTGGAACACTTGGATTACTTTTAAATTACTTTTTCTACATTTCCTCTACTATTTGCTAGTAGGGGGGGTCAGGCATTCTGGGTGGGATTTTGACCCTCCGCTACAAGCCCGAATTGAAAGGTGGTGACATTGTTGGAAGGAGACGTTAACCCATTTATTTTTATGATTAGAAAAATGAAGAGAAGATGACACTGCACCCCGTGTTTGTATTGTGAAATTGAAAGACGGGAAATGAATGGTTAGGGTGAGGTCTTCAGGGTGAGAGAGGCCGCAATCGATACGACAATAAGCGATGGCATTCTCCAGGCACTTCTGCCCTTAATTCCTGAGTAATAACGTACCGTCTCCTTTGGAGGGCAGTATTTTATTTGTTTATAAATCAAATGTATTGGACCACTCAATTCATAATGACTCTTGATGGTGTACTAATTGAAAGTGAAAGTCAAATAAAACCTTTTCAGTTTGAAAAAATCTTGCCAGTTAAAACTGCAGATTTTTCCGGGCATAGAATCATGCATGCATGCATGCAGAATGTATGTATGTATGTATGTATGTATGTATGTATGTATGCCAAATACCACTCACTCATCATGAAATCTCCAGAACTATAACACCCACAAACTTGAAATTGGCATGTATGTTCCTCTTGGCTTCCAGGTGCTCACTATGAAAGGATTTTTCAAAATGACCATCAGATCATTAGTATTTTTTATGCAGTAATTAACATACTTTAATGCTAAGGAGTTCTACTCTCCCTCCCCACCTGAAAAGAACTCTGTTCCAAATGCTAGTTGCCTCGCATTCCGTTACCTCAGTTCAAACTGGCAGACATTCCACTCCTTCACTCAGGAGCGGTCTGGGGCTCCTTACAGTACTAAACGTCAGTACCTCACCAAAATGTCTACGCCTTCCACCTATGGAACTGCTTCCGGACTCAAGAGATATTCCCTTATGTGTTTCAATCACCGACCACCACCATTTTATTATTTTTCTTTTCCTACAGAAAAGAAAACCCTGGGAGCTACAAACCCTGGGTGGGCATGGCCAACTCAATGTCACCCCCACCCATTTACATGACTCCCCCAGCCATGCTACTCAGATTTTGTGGCTCCCAGTGTTTTCTGTGGGAAATGGATCTCTCTCTCTCTTTCTCTCTCTTTCTCTCTCTTTCTCTCTCTCTCTCCCCCTCCCCCTCCCTCCCTCCCTCTTTCATCTCCCTCTCCATTTCTTTCTTTCTTTTCTCTCTCTCTCTCTCTCTCTCTCCCTCCCTCCCTTCTCTCTCTCATTTCTTTCCCTCTTTCCCATTCCCACACTGTCATGTTAGCAAGGTTAGCATTGGCAATGGCTGGGTTGGACCAGTGTCTAGGGCAGAGAGCAGGTCAAGCGAGTGGGTCCGCAGGGAGCCGCAGGAGAGGGGTCAAAGAGCCACATGTGGCTCTGGAGCTGCAGGTTGTTGACACCCGGTGTAAACCATTTAGAGAGGGCTGTAAAGCACTATGAAGAGGTATATAAGTTGAAGTGCTATTGATATTTCTGGAATTACTGTATTTTTGATGCCGGGGCGGGGGGGGAGGAATTACATGCAGTCCATTGGGAGAAACAAATAGAAATAATGGCAATATCAAGAATCTGAAACCAATAAAACAAATAAGTATTTCACTGCAATCTGCCTTCAGTGTCTAGGGAAGATAACATTTTTAAAATAGCAAATAAAAAAAAACCCTTTATATCCTGACTAAATTCTAGACACGAGAGGGAATAAAAGGAAGAAAAAACCTTTGGCATTTTGCAGAAAAGAAGAGGATGGATCAGTAGTGCTTGGAGGATAGTAAAAAGAGACAAAGAAGACTGTTCTGCATTTGTGTGTGTAGCGTACTATTGTGTGTTTGTGTGTAAATGGTTCGCATGTTGCATTGTGACACCAGTTTTGTTATTTTAATGACAGCTGTGAGTTCTTCAGACTTCTCTGGGTGCAAAATGACCTCTCAGTTATCCCTGGTTGTGAACTGAAAAGAATGATTCCTTCATAAAATAAAAATAAGAATAATAATAATTCTATAACATTATAGTGTCTAACTTGAACAACTTTAAAGACTTGTGGACTTCTACTCCCAGAACCCCTCAGCCAGCCAGCTCAGGAGGTCAAAGATTATACACTCCTGATCTATAGACAATGCCTATGGACACTATAGACCAGGGGCGTCAAACTTGATTTCATTGAGGGCCACATCAGGGTTGTGTTTGACATTGGGGGGGGCAAGGTGGCTGTGGTCAGCTCGACATCACTCATGTTGGGCTCCTGAGCTCTGTTTTCGGCTGCGATGGCCTCCTGCAACCTTTTGCCAGCAAAAACAGAACTCTGTTTTCACTTACAGAGGCCCTGCAGGCTGGTCCTTTTTTTGTTTCCAGGGCAGCCTTGTGGGACAAATCTAAGCACCCCGCAAGCCAGATCTGGCCCCCGGGTCTCGAGTTTGACACCCCTGCTATAGACAATATCTATAAACACTCCCCCCCCTTTCCTTGCTTCTCTCCCCTTGACCAGTCCATTAATGTCCAATAGTATGCCTTTCTGATGGTTTGGGAAATGCTTAGAGAATAGAATGGAATGGAATGGAATGGAATGGAATAGAATAGAATAGAATAGAATAGAAGCCCACCAAGCCACACCCTCTAAGCCATGTCATGCCCACCAAGCCACGCCCGCAGAACCAGTATTAAAAATGTTTGAATCCCACCACGGCTCAGGACTGCATTCTTTCACACCAACCCAACTTGAAGGAGGAAACCTATGAAAACTTGGCTGTGTGGCCCAGAATGCCATCTCGTTTTCCCATCACACTGTAATGCTTAATGTGATGAAAAAAAAATACTTCAACGTTTGATGAATAATCTTCACAAATAATTTCTATTTGGAATTTGCTGATAGTGGTCTATGACCATCATAAATCATTCTCTCTGACAAATAAGCATGTCTGCACAAGAATGCTGGATCCTATTGTTGCATAATCCTTCTATTTATCTTTCTCTAAGATTCTTTATTTTTCTTTCCCAAAAAGGAAAGGCTTTATTGTTTTAGATAACTCTGCAAACCACATTGGTTCTTGGATGTATTCAGAGTCCAATAAGTAAAGGACAATTGTCTTTAACTAAATGTAATTTTAATGAATGGTAATTTTAATTTAATATCCATTTGGAATATGGCCTCAGGAAATATATTCAGAGGTGAAGCACCATTGCTGGAAGCGAGGGAGAAAAAAGTGGGCCCGATGTAATAAGACGTATTCAGGGAAAGGGACATTTTGCCACTGTTTTAATTCTATCCATTAACCTTGTTAATGAAACATCTGTGTGATGGAATGTGCAACCGGAGTAGCAGGAAATACAGGCCCAGATTAAGAGACTGCACAGTACCCAATTGGAGAGAGGAGAGGAAAGGAGAGGAGATGAGGTTCTGGGTAGCCACACCCTATAATCTCTCAGATTATGTCTAGTAGGTTAGAATGTTACAGCTTTAGTCTGGTAAGATTCTATCCAGTACGTGTAAGCACGGGCGGATTTTGTCATGTCGTCTTTGAGTTTAGACCTGACAATCTAGGACCAGGACTCAAAAATCTTCAGTAATAACAGCCTTAGTAATGATAGCCTGCTGGCTGGGGAATTCTGGGGGCTGAGGTCCACATGTCTTCAAGTAGCCAAGGTTGAGAAATGCTGATTTGGAATATCAATGCACAATGTCATCTAAGATGTTTAAGTGGTTTACCTATCTGAAGGTCTAATAAAGGATTTGGAAGTCTAGCATTCCTCATCCAATGGTATTTGCTGACTCTGAATTGTCTAATTGCCCATTGATTTCCTCTCTGATCATTGTTCATGGATTGATAGATTATATTTGTTTATCATTAAACAAATAATAGGCACACAGGCAAATACATATATATGTATATGCCTTTCATCTGAATAGAATAGAATAGAATAGAATAGAATAGAATAACAGAGTTGGAAGGGACCTTGGAGGTCTTCCAGTCCAACCTCCTGTTTAGGCAGGAAACTCTACACCACTTCAGACAAAAGGTTATCCAACATCTTCTTAAAACCTTCCAGTGTTGGAGCATTCACAACTTCTGGAGGCAAGCTTTTCCACTGGTCAATTGTTCAGGAAATTACTTGATGAAAAAGTTGGTAGTTTGGGGAATTTTATGATGGATTCTTAAAAAGAGAGAGAGAGAGAGAGCACAGCAAGAAAAGGTATTGCTAAAGATTAGGAAGGAGGAAGAGTAGGAGGAAGAGAAGGAGAAAGAGAAGGGAGAGGAGGAGGAGGAGGAGGAGACTGAACTACAGGATTCATTTATTTGTTATGTTCATGATATGTTCAATGCGCAGTGAAGGTATGTAAGGCTTGAACTGAAAAATGTAGCATGAACCTCATTCCTCATACAACTTTAATTGTCATTTCTGTTTTCACATTTCGCTAATGCCAAGGTATGCTTGCGGTAGTGTATTCACTATATTATGAAAGGAAGCCATAATTGTTTAAGCTGTTCCCCATAATTAATTATAAATGCCAAACTAAAATTGCTTCTAGCATTTACTCTGAGAGATCTGTTGTGCCACTTAATTAATGCTCTTTAAAAGAAGTGGAGAAGAATTCTGTTAATATTTTTTTAAAAAAAAGCAGAAATGCATCTGTGCTTCAGTATATATTGTATTTTAATTAATCAGCCATTTGAGCCAACCAGGAGAACGAGGAGATTGTCGAAGTTATTTCTCTGCCTTAAATGATAAAATCATGTTTACAGGAAAAGGAAGTGTGATTCATACCATTTGTAAGGTCAAAAATGCACAGATCCTGGAAGTCACCCTTCTAAAATGGAGATTGGCAAAGTGGTCTGTAAGAACTTCACGATGCCATCGAAGCGCAGTGGGTTTCTCCGGGCACTTTGCCAGTTTCACTTTAAAATGAAGAAAAAAATTAAATAAAATAAGAGAAGCTGAACCACGATGCAAAACAACTTCTAACATTATCCTAGGTGTTCTTAGGCCTTCTTGTGGAATAAAATGGGTGGGCGGCTCCAGGTGCATTCTGTGTGTGTGAAAGAGTCAAACCTACGTAGTGAACAACTGAAAATTGGAGCAAAAGAGAGTGACAATCAGGGACAGGAGAAATGTCAAGGAGAAATGGGAACTTTTAACCTTCAAATAATAGATGTTTTGTGAGTAGCTTGGAGTCCCACAATGGCCGTCATTCTGGGACAGCAGCCATCAGAACCCAATATGTGTTCATCGTAATCTAAAATGATTCTCAAACTCCATTCTAAAACAGTCTGGTTTAATGTTGTTATGTAAACTTATTTAACCCACATACCTGTGCATAGACACACAGGAAGGAAAGAAAAAAGGAAGGAAGGAAAGAAGGAAGGAAGGAAGGAAAGAAAGAAGGAAAGAAAGAAGGAAGGAAAAAAGAAGGAAAGAAGGAAGGAAAGAATTAAAGAAGAAAGAAGGAAAGAAAGAAGGAAAGAAGGAAAGAAGAAAAGAAGAAAAGAAGGAAAAATGAAAGGAGAAAAGAGAGGAAAGAATGAATGAAAGAAAAAAGGAAAGAAGGAAGGAAAGAAGGAAGGAAGGAAGGAAAGAAAGAAAGAGAAGGAAGGAAGGAAGGAAAGAAAGAAGGAAAGAAGGAAGGAAGGAAAGAAAGAAGAAAGGAAAGAAAGAAAGAAGGAAAGAAAGAAGGAAAGAAAGAAGGAAAGAAGGAAAGAAGGAAAGAAGGAAAGAAGGAAAAATGAAAGAAAAAAGAGAGGAAAGAATGAATGAAAGAAAAAAGGAAGAAAGGAAGGAAAGAAAGAAAAGAAAGATCCAAATACAGATTAAAGAAACGAATATTGCACTAGAACATTTATCACGTCCGTTATTACAGCTAGAAGCAAAACGTTTGAACCAACATGCAAACACAAGCTCAGATTTCTTTTAAAAGTACTATTACAGGACATCTTTACGGATGCATCCAACAACGCTATAGAAAAATGTAGGAAGTAGTAAAAACAACATACCCAGGATGTTTGGCTTTGTCCATATTCTGTCTTGGGGCTCTTGTGAATCCGTCTGAAAGACACAAAAGTGCAACGAGTTAAAACCTGACACAGAAAAAGTAACCTCCTTGGTGCTCTCTGAGTTTAGTTGTTTTCTTGCAGACCTCTCATTACCCAAACTAGGTAACATCATCAGGGTTAGTGATGATCAGTGATGAAGTTACCTAGTTGTGCAATGAAAGGTCTCCAAGAAAACAGCCAAGCTCAGAGAGCACCGAGGACTCATTTCAACCCCGAGATGCAAATCTTCCCCTTTATTAGAAACTAACTTAACTACTTACATAAGGGACACGGTGACCCAGTGGCTAAGATGCTCAGCTTGTCGATCAGAAAGGTTGGCAGTTCAGCGGTTTGAATCCTTTGCGCCACGTAACAGAGTGAGCTTCCATTACTTGTCCCAGCTTCTGCCAACCTAGCAGTTCTAAACCACGTAAAAATGCAAGTAGAAAAATAGGGACCACTTTGGTGGGAAGGTAACATTGTTCTGTGCACCTTTGGCGTTTAGTCATGCCGGGCGCATGACCATGGAGACGTCTCCGGATAGCACTAGCTCTTTGGCTTTGAAACTGAGATAAGCACCGCCCCCTAGAGTTGGGAACGACTAGCACATACGTCCAAGGGGGACCTTTACCTTTACCTAACTACTTATATATACAAGTAGTTGGATACAATCCACTGATCAACATTGTGGAGGCAAATATTTCCAGGTCAAAGTATGGTGGTTTGGAAAAATCTGAACCTTGCAATTTCCCCAGAAATTAATCTCGGTATTGCACAAATGGCCTTTTCAAAATTCTCCAGCTAGTTTGGGCAGAGAGAAATGGTGATGGAGATTTTTTTTTTCTGAATTTACTCAGAGGGAGCAGAGGTTTTCCCACCTACTTCAAGGTCAAGTTTACCTCTGTAGTGATAGTAGCAACACTCTTACCGAAAAGGACTGTTGTTTGGAAAAAATATCTTCCTAATGTCTTCTTTTGGGACTTAACAGAAGTATAGGAAGACAAGGAAACTGCTGTAAAATACAAGATATGTCATTAAAACATCAACACACGCTTGGGTTGTTCACTTTTAAAGTAGTAGCAATAGCAATAGCACTTAGACTGATATGCCACTTCACAGTGTTTTTTACAGCCCTCTCTAAGCAGTTTACAGAGTCAGCATATTTTCCTCCAACAATCTGGGTCCTCATTTTACCCACCTTGGAAGGTTGGAAGGCTGAGTCAACCTTGAGCCAGTCAGGATTGAACTGCTGGCAATCGGCAGAATTAGCATGTAATGCTGCATTCTAACCACTGGGAAGGAAGGAAGGAAGGAAGGAAGGAAGGAAGGAAGGAAGGAAGGAAGGAAGGAAGGAAGGAAGGAAGGGCCATAGCAATAGCACTTAGACATACAGTATATTGCTTCACAGTGCTTTTGCAGACGTCTCTAAGTGGTTTACAGAGTCAGCCTCTTGCCCCCAACAATCTGGATCCTCATTTGACCCACCTCAGAAGGATGGAAGGCTGACTGTCAATCTTGAGCCTGGTGAGATTCGAACTTTCGAACTGCCAAATTGCAGGCAGCCAGCAGTGAGTAGAAGTAGCCTGCAGTACTGCACTCTAACCACCGCGCCACTTCAGCTCATAGTGCAAGAAACACTTTTTCTTTTAGAAAAGATCAAAACCCAGCTCTCTTTCAGGAAATTGATGGAGAACTGGAAGGGGGGGAAAGGCAGAATCATTTCTCTGCCTGACACTAATATATGTACAGTTAGACTTAGGAGCCCTACAACGTTCTGGGCGAATGGCAGCAGTGGTGAAAATGTAGCCTAGGGCATTTGCGATAGGTTGGCAGTGTGAAAACTCCCAAGCTTGATCCTCCTGCTGCCAACTTCATTTTGAGTCACATCCATTGTGTTCCTCCGCAAATGAGGTGGTGCCACAGACCTTCAGCGTTACAATTTTGTAGGTTTGAGTTTCTTTTGCAAATATACAAGGTGTGAAAATGCCAACTCTTATAATTGACTGCATGGCTTACAAGAGGAAATAGGAGAACAGGGTGTTCTATTTCTGTTCACAAGATTCATTATTTCTAAAATTCTCAACAGTGGCTGAAGGTTTTCCAGGTACATGTTTTTAGAGGGATATACGTAGATATATGTAAAAGAAACATAATGTGTTTCTTTTCTCTTTCAATACTCCCCTCCCCTCCTCTGCTTTTTGCTGTCTTTCCTTCATTCCCCTCCTTTTCTCTTCCTTTCCCTTCCCTTCCCTCTTTTCTATTCTCCCTCTCCTCTCTTCTCCTCTCTTCTCCTCTGCTTTCTGCTGTCTTTCCTTCATTTCCCTTCCATTCTCTTCCTTTCCCTTCCCTTCCCTCTTTTCTATTCTCCCTAGAGAGAAAGCTGGAACACTTAACGCTTGGAGGTAGGAAAATGTATTTCTTCAGAGGACATGAGGTTTAAAGAGCCATGATCCTTTGTCTCTTGTGAATGATTAGACCTTGGAGGAAGGGTCATAGGGCAATTTAATAACAAGAGGATGGACACATAGCCATATTTTTTTAATTTCTGATACAGACCCAGTAAATTAAGAGGAATTTTCCCACTACCTTTTCCCTTTCTTTCACAGGAGATAGCTTCCTCTTTTGAACTCAATAGAATAGAATAGAATAGAATAGAATAGAATAGAATAGAATTTAGAGTAGAGTAGAGTAGAGTAGAGTAGAGTAGTATAGAATAGCAGGATTGGAAGTTCTTCTAGTCCAACCCCCTGCCTAGACAGGAAACCCTACACCACTTCAGACAAATGGTTATCCAACATCTTCTTCAAAACTTCCAGTGTTGGAGCATTCACAACATCTGGAGGCAAGATGTTCCACTGATTAATTGTTTTAACTGTCAGGAAATTTCTTCTCCTTCTAAGTTGCTTCTCTCCTTGATTAGTTTCCACCCATTGCTTCTTGTACTGCCCTCTGGTGCTTTGGAGAATAGATTGACTCCCTCTTCTTTGTGGCAACCCCTGAGATATTGGAACATTGCTATCATGTCTCCCCTAGTTCTTCTGTTCATTAGACTACACCTACCCAGTTCCTGCAACTGTTCTTCATATGTTTTAGCCTCCAGTCCCCTAATCCTCTTTGTTGCTCTTCTCTGCCCTCTTTCTAGAGTCTCAACCTCTTTTTTACATCCTGGCAACCAAAACTGGATGGAGTATTTCAGATGTGGCTTTACCTCTTCTCCAAATGCAACTTAAAACTGGACTGAACCGAAATGAGATTCTGTGGCTAAGACACTGAGTTTGTCAATCAAAAAGGTCAGCAGTTCGAATCCCTAGTACAGGTCTCCTGTGTTAGCAGGGGTTGGACTAGATAACCTCCAATGTCCCTTCCAACTCTGTTACTGTTACCTGTATCAGGGTTGGAGATACACAAATAGTGAGAATTATAAAGGGCTCTGGAATTGTCACTTGCCATGTGGATTTTGCATTCAACCCACTTTTACATCAAGCCAGCAAAACCACTTGGAAAGGACTTACCAGAAAGGCATTCTCTAGGTTTTTGTTGTATCCCAGCCCAACCATAGGTTCTCCGGCTGCCATTTTGAGAACGTTGTATTAAACCACAACCACCGGTTGGCAAACAACCCATGCTCATCATCCCGAAAAGCCAATCCAACCTGCACTACAGCTCAACAGGATGTATGAACCTATCCTTGCTTTTCTTGAGTAGTTTCGCCCAGCATTTGCAAAGTATGTAAGAAGTCCATCGCTATGAAGTGCAGCTAATTGTAAGGAAAGTAAGAACAAGCTTTTTCTGCAAAGGAATGCTGCTGCTTGCGATTCAGCTGGTCTACTGCCATTGATAGAGAAATGCCTACTTTTTAAGCATCTGAAGACTAATTGATAACTAATTCCTTCAATTCATGGTTCATTTCTCTTTTCTTCACCTCACAAAAGATGCTTGCACCTGGCTATGTAAATCAAAAAGTCATTATGGTCAATAAATGCATTTATGTCCATGAACTTGCCGAGAGACTAATTGGATGGTAATGTGTTTGCATTTTCCCTAGCTGATTAACTCGGGTTCCTTGGAATGAGCTGGACTCCAGGAGGATGGCAAGAAGCACAATTTAAAAATGATGGAAATGGTTTAAGGGGGCTCCTCTTGCCTTCCAAATGTGCAGTGCATACATTTATTTTTCCTCCTCCTGCTTCATACCGAGATCTGAAAATAATGGTCCAATATATCTCTGGAATGTGCAATTATTCGAAGTGAAAAATGCCAACTCTCTTGCAAGCTTATTAACTTGGGCCATAGAGGTTGCACTATCACTTATCTTTTACCTTGCAAATCCCGGGGCCTATTTTGCAAAACTATTGGATATATTTGAAATTTTAAAAGATAAAGTTTCCCTTGCACGTATGTGCTAGTCGTTCCCAACACTGGGAAGTGATGTTCATCTCCGTTTCCAAGCTGAAGAGACAGGGCTGTCCGAAGATGTCTCCGTGGTCATGTAGCTGGCATGACTAAACCCCAGAGGCGCACGGAACGCTGTTACCTTCCCACCAAAGGTGGTTCCTATTTTTCTACTTGCATTTTTATGTGCTTTCGAACTGCTAGGTTGGCAGAAGCTGGGACAAGTAATGGGAGCTCACTCTGCTAGGGATTCGAACCATTGAACTGCCGACCTTTCTGATCGCCAAGCTCAGCGTCTTAGCCATTCAGCCACCACGCCCCATATTTTAGGGGATTTAGCTAATTTTAGGGGATCTCTAAATGGAACCCGTTTCAGGGAGGATGCAAGGCACATCATCTTTTTATTAAAACCCACATACTGATCCAGGAGTTGGCTGGATAGTATGAAAATTTGTAAGTCACACATTATCCAGCAATGGATGGAAACTTATCAAAGAGAGAAGCAACCTAGAACTAAGGAGATACTGACAGTGAGAACAATCAACCACTGTGCCTCTGGAAGTTGTGGAGGCTGAAATTATATAGGGTCCCCTGCTTGGGTGGGGGGTTGGACTGGATGACATCTGGGGTTCTTTTCAATTCTATTATTCTGTTATGTTTTTTCTTCTATGATCACGTATATCCATTCCATCAACCTCAAAGAAAGTCGAGAATGGTATAAGATCTCCTGCCATGGGCAGGGGGCTGGACTAGAAGATCTTCAAGGTCCCTTCTGGCTCCCTCCCTCCCTTCCTCACTCACTCATTCATTCATTCAAAGGTGTCCCACATCATAGATACTATATAATTAAATTTTGCAAGCCGAAGATATGATTCTGAAGAGATCAAGGCTATGCAGCATAATCTGGATTCATTCTTTTAAACTATACTAGCTGATAACCCGGGTATTTATTTATCCTAATCCTGTATTAGACAGGAAAAGCCCTGATTTCGGTTACAATTAAATTAGTTACAAAAGTTTTCCCTGGGCCCCCAGAAGCATCAAGGAAAATGATACCACCGTGTTGAAAATGTCCGGACGAAACGTAATTTCTAATGTTAGATTTTTTTCCCCCTTACCAGAGGGAGCCCCCTTGTGGAGTACTGTGAAGCCATTACCATGGCAACTCCACTGCGCTGCACAGTAGAATCCATTTTGTGGCAGTATGGTAGAAGCCGTTTTAAGGCACAACAGGCTGTATCTTAACAGAACACACACACCGAGGGACTTTAGGGGTGCCTTACCCCCACAGTATTTGTTTCCAGAGAGTAAGTCATCTGTGTACCATGTTTGGTTGAAATTGCTTGAGGCGTTCCAGAGTTATGCTGGAACGCACACACACAAATATATACACACAGCCATTTTTATATAGAGAGATTGAGCTATTTGGCTCTAGACCTTTTCTTTTTGCAAATAAACATTTTGAAACACACACAAAAATAGAATCATCCAGAAAGGCTGCCTGAAAAATGACCGGATTATATCTGGCACTTCGGCACACATCATCTGGCATTTTGCCAACTGCAACCGCTATTTGATGTGAAGCCTGTCAATCAGACAGTTCTTTTCCCAGATAGAAAAATGGTGACATTTCTTCCAGGAGCAAAGCAGATGGGTTGCCTGGGGCCGACATTGATAATATCATCCAGAGGAATCCCTACCTGAACAATGCATTATAGAGATATTCCTTGACTTACAACCACAGCGGGGAGCAGAATTTCCATTGCTAAGGCAGGCAGTTCTGAAATGAGCAATGGTGGTGCAGTTGTTATAGTGTAGTACTGCAGGCTCGAACTCCTGGCTGTAGGCAGAGTTATTCTGCAAGGCTGCATTCTAATAACTGCACCATTAGGCAGGATTATTCCCATACTTCATACTGGTGTCTCTTAAGCTTCTAATAGCAGCTGGTTTTCTAACCACGTGTACACATTTTTTTTTATACATGCATATACTTGTATTTGTTAGGGACGCCATAGCTCAGTGGCTAAGATGCTGGGCTTGTCGATCAGAAAGGTCAGCAGTTTGGCGGTTGGAATCTCTAGCGCCGCATAACGGAGGGAGCTCCTGTTACTTGTCCCAGCTTCTGCCAACCTGGCATTTCGAAAGCACGTAAAAATGGAAGTAGAAAAATAGGGACCACCTTTGGTGGGAAGGTCATAGCGTTCCAGGCTCCTTCGGCGTTTAGTCATGCCGGCCCCATGACCACAGAGACGTCTTCGGACAGCGCTGGCTCTTCAGCTTTGAAATGAAGATGAGCACTGCCCCCTAGAGTCAGGAACGGCTAGCACATATTTGTGGGGGAACCTTTACTTATACTTGTTCTGCTTTACTTTGAGATGGAAAATAAAATATGCATGGAGGAATCATACCTTATATGTCAAATTCCAGTAGGATTTGCCAAATTAGGTTAGGTTAGGTCAGGTCAGGTCAGGTCAGATTAGGTCAGGTTAGTTAGGTTAGGTTAAGTTAGAAACAGAGTTGGAAGGGATTTAGTCCAACTCTCACCTCCCCACCCACCAAGTAGGAGACCTACACCATTTCTGACCAATGGCAGACAAATTCTTGAAAGCCTCTGGGATGAAGCTTCCACAACTTTTGAAGGCAACTTCTGTTCCATTGGTTGATTGTTCTTACTGTCAGAAAGTTCCTCCTTATTTCCAGGTTGAATCTCTCCTTGACCTATGAAGAAGGCACAACTTTCTGGCTTTGTGTGGTCTGTGGTGCTCTCTGGGCTTTGTTGTTTCCTTGTAGACATTTCATGACCCAATTGGGTAACCTCATCAGTCCCAGGAGAGAGTGGGGTTCGCTCTCTTTTATATACAAGTGCCAATAGAAGGGAATACTTGTAGCTCAGGCTGAAGTGTGGAGTCCATCATCAGTCCATCAAATCTCTCCCCCACCCAAAAAAAAAACCCAAATACAATGACACTCAGAGTGCACTAAGGACCCAATAATTGAACGTTGAATAACCCTTCACATGAAGTGTTAGTACCACTCCATAATGCATTGGAATACTGCATCCAGGTTTGGTCACCACGATGTAAAAATGATGTTGAGACTCTAGAACAGTGATGGTGAGCGTTTTCGGCACCGAGTGCCCAACGCATGTACGTATGTGTGCATATGTGCACACCGGAGCGCCGGAAACCTGAAAACCAGCTGTCTGGCACGCACATGCGTACTCTCCAGCTGGTCTTTGGATTTCTGGCCCTCCGGCGCATGCGAAGAACAAGTGGCCAGTATGCATGGATGCATTGGAAACCCAAACACCAGGTGGCTGGGGCGCACATGTGCACAGGGCAACTAGTGCTTGGGTTTCTGGCACTCCGGCATGAGCAAAGACCAGCTGGTCAGTGCGCATGCACTCCTTGGAAACCAGAAGAACAGTGATGGCACACATGCCCAAAGAGAGGTCTCTGCATGCCACAGGCTCGCCATCATGGCTCTAGAAAGAGTGCAGAGAAAAGCAACGAAGATGATTAGGGGATGGTGGTAAAACATATGAAGAACTGTTGCTGGAATTGGGTATGTCTAGCATGGTGACATCATAGCAGTGTTCCAATATCTGCCATAAAGGAGAGGGGGGTCAACCTATTCTGCAAAGAACCTGAAGGCAGGACAAGAAGCAACGGATGGAAACTAATCAAGGAGAGAAGCAACCTAGAACTAAGGAGAAATTTCCTGACAGTGAGAAAAAATTAATCAGTGGAACAGAAGTTGCCTCCAGAAGTGGGTGCTCCATCACTGGAAATGTTTAAGAAGAGATTGGTGATGGAAGGTTTCCTGTCTGAGCAGGGAGGGGGGGTGGATTAGAAGAACATCCAGGTCCCTTCCAACTCTGTTATCCTCAATCCCAGAAAGTTTCTTCTGCTGGGTTCTTGCCTCAGCTAGACTTCCTACTTAGCTGAGCTACTGCAGTGGGGGATTTTTCCCCCCATGCAGGCTCATTAAGATGGGATATATTATCTCCATAACCTAACTCAGTTGGTGCCCGCTAAGCTATATGGATGAACTGCGCTGAAAAAAAGGAAGGGAAATATATTAGCGCCTGCAGGATTATTCCATGTGAAAAGGAGGAAAGTTAACGGGTTGAAACAAGAGTCACATCTGCATTGTAGCATTGCCAACGGTTGGAGGCAAATGGGGGGGGGGTCAAACTCAAATTCTTACTGTTTTTGTCATCCCCCCCCCTCTCCTTATATATTAGCTGCTGCTCTAATTGTTGAGCAAGGACTGAACAATAGTTATTTACCCAGGTAGCAGCTTGGAATATAAATAAACACTAGATGACAGTTTCTAAATAAATAATGCCATTAATCCTGTGTTACTCTCTCTTTCCCTCCTTCCCCTTACCATTTTATTTGTGGAAGGGAGTTAAGCACAATGTTGTGGTTTGTGTGTGTGTGTGTGTGTGTTGTTATTATTCTTGGCATAATGTCACCATGACAACCTATTCTGCCTATCCCTCCTCTCCTAGCCACAGGTGGTAGTTATACATTTACTCAAGGGTGGTGATGGAGGGGGGAAGAGAAGAAAAAATTATTGAGGAATTTGACAAGTAAATAGTTCCTTAAAAGGAAGAGTTCCCTTTTGCATCCGAGGGAAATATTTCTAGAGAACGAGGTAGTAGGGGAGTGGGGGAATAAGAGTGATCTCCGGCAATTGTTCCGTAATGATTCGTTTCACATCCGCGTCTTATTTTTTTGTCATTGTTTTATGGTGACACCTTTGGGGAAGCAGGGATGTGGGCGTCGCCATGGCAACAAAAAAGCCCCCAACAAATTAGAAACACCCCCCCCTTTGCAACATTTTGTGCCATGAGATTTTTGACAAGCAATTCCGTTGGCGGGATGCAAAGGGCATGTTTTATGGACAGACTGACTTAAAAGAGGTCTGGAGCGGACTCGGAATGCAGCTGGAATGTGGAGCTGTTTGAGCCGAGGTGCTGGATCTGAGCTCTTCCCTTTTGAAAGCTGGCAGTGAGAGCAGTTTAGTCTAGGGATGAAGGTAGCAGGCTAGAAACCGGGAGACGGTGAGTTCTAGACCTGCCTTAGGCATGAAAGCTAGCTGGCTGAGTTCGGGCCAATCACCAGGAGACTGTGAGTTCTAGACCCACGTTAGGCATGAAAGCTGGCTGGGTGACTTTGGGCCAATCACCAGGAGACTTTGAGTTCCAGACCCACGTTAGGCATGAAAGCTAGCTGGCTGAGTTTGGGCCAATCACCAGGAGACTGTGAGTTCTAGACCCACGTTAGGCATGAAAGCTGGCTGGGTGACTCACAGGAGACTGTGAGTTCTAGTCCTGCCCTAGGCATGAAAGCTAGCTGGCTGAGTTTGGGCCAATCACCAGGAGACTGTGAGTTCTAGACCCACGTTAGGCATGAAAGCTGGCTGGGTGACTCACAGGAGACTGTGAGTTCTAGTCCTGCCCTAGGCATGAAAGCTAGCTGGCTGAGTTTGGGCCAATCACCAGGAGACTGTGAGTTCTAGACCCACATTAGGCATGAAAGCTGGCTGGGTGACTCACAGGAGACTGTGAGTTCTAGTCCTGCCCTAGGCATGAAAGCTAGCTGGCTGAGTTTGGGCCAATCACCAGGAGACTGTGAGTTCTAGACCCACGTTAGGCATGAAAGCTAGCTGGGTGACTTTAGGCCAATCTCTAGGAGACTGTGAGTTCTAGTCCCATTTTAGGCATGAAGACCAGGTGATTTTGGGCCAATCACCAGAAGATGGTGACTTCTAGATCCACCTTAGACATGAAAACTGGCTGGGTGACTTTGGGCCAATCACTAGAAGATAGTGAGTTCTAGTACTGCCTTCAATATGAAAGCCCACTGGATGATATCAGACTCAGGAGATAAGTTGGTCGGACAATTCCTGTTGCAACCATTGGATCAACTCTCTGCTGATCGGGGGAGGGGGGAGGGGAAAATGCTACGAAGAGTTTTAAAAAATTGCATCTGAAAATAGGTTGCCAAATTTGTCCCCTCCGTTTTCTCTCAAGCACAGAATACCAGCACAGAGCTGGTGTTTGCTTCATTGCTTCCTTTTTGAAGAAGCATTTTCATTTCTGCTTCCCTTTACATGTGATTTACCCTGACCTATTTCTAGGATACATTTTTCTTTATATTAATTTTTAATGACGGTACATTCAAACACGCATCACCAGTGCACCTGCAAACAGAGAATGACCCTGTGTTGGGGGAAATGCTTGAATGCATGGTTGTATTAACTGGACTGTAAATGCAAATGAAGGGGTGCGGTGGCTCAGTGGCTAAGAGGCTGAGCTTGTCAATCAGAAAGGTCGCCAGTTCAGCGGTTCGAATCCCTACTGCTGCGTAACAAAGTGAGCTCCCGTTACTTGTCCCAGTTTCTGCCAACCTAGCAGCTCGAAAGCACATAAAAAATGCAAGTAGAAAAATAGGAACCACTTTTGGTGAAAAGGGAACAGCGTTCTGTGCTCCTTGAGCATTTAATCATGCCGGCCACATGACCACGGAGATGTCTTCGGACAGCACTGGCTTTTCCAACTTTGAAACAAAGATGAGTCAGGAATGACTAGCACAGATGTGCGAGGGGAACCTTTACCTTTTACCTTTAATACAGATGTAGAAAATGTTTGGTTCTCACTGAAGCCAGTCAAAATGTCCTGAGCCTAAAGCATTGCAACCTGGATGCCTGAAAAGCGAAATAGAAATGAAGTTAAAACTCAGTCCAGTGTGACAGAAATGCAGTGTTTAACCCCACAATCCCCTTTATCAAATCCATCGGAATAAAGGACAAGCATCATTCAAAAACGGTCCAGGTAGTTTTTATGAAACCACATTTCTGGTGTCAGGGCATAGGGCCAGGGACAAGGCTGAAGGCCACAAGCCTAGTTTCTAGCAGGAGATATCTCTAAAACTTCACCATTACCACTTATTAAGGGAAGATATCTCCTTTCTCATTTATCTACCAAGCCAGTCAGTTTGAACAGAGTCATCTCCCTCTGGATCCTGTATCTTTGAGGTTGCCATCTAATAGAACCTGGAAAACTAGCATTTTTCATTGTTGCTCCTAAACATGAAATTCATTTTCTTCCAAGAGTCTACTTTTTCCCTCCTGGGTTATGACCTCCATCAAGAAGGCATGCTTTGAGCATTGGGATACATTGGCATATACATGATTCATTCTCATTCTCCCTCTCTCTCTCCCTCTCTCTCTCCCTCTCCCTGTCTCTCCCTCCCTCTCCCTATCTTTCCTCCTCCCCCCTCTCTCCCTCTCTCTGTCTGTCTCTCTCTCCCTCTTTCTTTCCCTCCCTCCCTCTTGGGAATGAGCAGGAAAGAGGAAAAGAAAGAGGAAGGGGAAGAAAAGGGAAGAGAAAAGAAAAAAGAAAAGAAAAAGGGAAGGGCAGAGGAAGGAAGGAACGAACGAAATAGCTATTGCTATTGTTATTAGATTAGAATAACCGTGTTGGAAGGGACCTTGGAGGTCATCTAGTCCAAACCCCTGCTCACGCAGGAGACCCGTACTAGGGATTTGAACAGCCAAACTGCCAACTTTTCTGATCGACAAGCTCAGTGTCTTAGCTACTGAGCCACCTAGTCAGGCCCTGCTTGACCCAGTTTGGCAGTTAGCAGTAATGTGTACTTTAGACAAAAAAAGTCAGGAGCAATTAAATGCATCAAAACTTTTGGCATTTCTTCATTTCCTGCTTATTATTTCTGGTTAGAGTTGATGAGCTGCAATACCCTCGATGGCCTTTATAAGAGGTGGCGCTGTTGCTGAAGGATAATCAACCCAGTAACTCCTTCAGCTTACAAAAAACAAAATTCCTTTTACTTGTATCCTTGTACCTCAGGGACTTTTGATTGGTTAAACAATACTTATGCCCCAAGATTTCTTTCCCAAGATGGTACTTCCTAAATGTATACGGCTATAACAGTCAATAAATCCAGCCCCAGTGATCAAAATACTTATAGTAAGTGCTAAATATAATCCCAATAAATTAAGACAGTTGACCTGAGCCTTGGATATCATTTCTTCAGTGACAAAGTCCTGTGTGAAAAATTAATATTTGGCCACCTCAGTCTAATAAGTTCAGAAAACTATCAAGACATTTTAAAGCTCACTAAGAATGAAGGAGAAAATCAGAAACCTGTTTCACAAGGGAAATAAACTTTAAGGAAGTTGGAGAGCAGTATTACGGCCATCACTCCCAAGCTGTCTATGACTTATGATTTTTGAAAGAGGTTTACTGTCAAATTTTCTCCAATTTATTTTATGGCTAAGGCAACCGAAAGGCGGATGGGCGCAATCTTTCAAAATGTAAGGATTTCACATCCGTCAACAAAGATATCAATTTGGAAAGGTTGGGAAGCGTTTGGGAGACGTTCCTTTTATTTACTTTTTTCATTTATAACCTTCCATCATTATGTCACTCTTTTGTTGTTGTTAGTTGCAAAGCCATGTCCGACCCATCGCAACCCCATGGACAATGTTCCTCTAGGCCTTCCTGTCCTCTACCATCCTCTAGAGTCCATTTAAGCTCATGCCTACTACTTTGGTGACGCCATCCAGCTACCTCATTCTCATTCTCTGCACACGGAGGCTTAGGGAGACCAAAAAAACGGGCCTACCAGAAATTTGAGAAGGTTAGAAACAGGCCCATTTTGGCCTCCAGAGGGCCTCTGAGGACTAGGGAGGCTGTTTACGCCCTCCCGGAGGCACGAGAAAAGCCTCCGGAGCCTGGGGAGGGCACAAATGCCCCCCACCATGGTGCAGGAGGCTGACCAGGCCATGCCCACCCAGAACCGAGCAGAGAACCCCTTGCTAAAAATTTTGAAGCCCACCCATGAATAAAAGCCACCTTTCTGGATGTCTTTGTCTTGCCTTCCTCCGAAGACACAGCGTTGTCCATCGTCTGAAGTCTCCGCGCTATGATCTACCTCACGGGGCAAACAGTGTCCTCTGCTTAACCCTGGCACAGAGGCTAATGGCTGCAGAAGGAGCCCCATGTATCTTAATAAAAAATGGAAATGGGTTTGCCCCTTCATTTTAATTAACATTATGTCTGCATTTCAATGATAATGGATAATTAAGGAAGTTACTTTGACATTGGAATGCTCTTGGAAATAATTTGCGGTGTAATTTCATTACGGGGAAGAAAACAAACAAACAAAAAAGTTTGTCTATTTTATTTTCATACCGAGAGTTAGAGCATAAATATTTTTCAATATCATTTGCTCATATGCTTATTTATATTTATAGAGCTAGGCTTCTACAAATCTTTGTTTGGTTTAGTTAATGTTCACCCGCTATACTTTTACACAGCAATTAATCTGTTACTTCCTCGCGCAAAAGCGTAGTTGTTGTTTTTCTTATCTTTTCCTGTGAGATATTATCAGCCTAAATCCAAATCCTTACCTTTCAGATTTTTTTTTTTAAATCTAGGAAATAACTCTGCAGACATCAACAAAAATAAATGCAAAGAAATACAGGGTATTAATGTATTAATATATGCACAGAACATTTTATAGGTAGTCCTTAATTTGCGACCGGTTGCTTAGCAACCATTCTAAGTGATGATGGATCCACCAAAATGTACCAGTTTCAAAGTCCTGATAACCCCACCACCACCACCACCACCACAGTCATGTGACCAGATTCTGGTGTTTGGTAACTGACCTGGATTTATGACCATTTGCAGCATACCATGGTCATATGACCATGATTTATTGTTTTTGCAAAAAAAAAATGTTTACCCTCACCTATCTCAAATAGCAAAATATTCAGAAAGTGTTGTGATGATGAAGATGATGAAGTCGGTTAGTAAATCCATAGTCAATATTAATTCAGTTTTGCAAAAGTGACGGAGGGTTGAACTTCTGAGCCAGATGATGACAGAACTTTATACATTGATAGAGGGAAAGTCCTTTGTACCAACCTCACTGTTCTTACCTAAAAGCTCTTCTTCAGTCTCCTGCCTCATCCTAAAAGACCCTGGAATCTGAGGGCTCATAAGAGATATACACAAGATGCATCAGATGGGCAAGCTAAGTGATAATGTTGCAAAATCTACATTTCGGAGTACTAATTAGGACAGGTTATGTAAATATTGCTTCTTATTTGTGAGGAATGCTTTGGAAAATCTTCAGGCAATATTGCCAAGGTTTATTATCGCCTTCGGAAGCAACAGTACCAATGGAGCCACTGCCTTCATAGTATGAGGGTCAAAATGGTTGTTGACGATAGGCAGGCAGGCAGGCAGCCAGGCAGGCAGGCAGGCAGGCAGGCAGGCAGGCAGGCAGGCAGGCAGGCAGGCAGGCAGGCAGGCAGGCAGGCAGCCAGGCAGGCAGGCAGGCAGGCAGGCAGAGGCAGAGGCAGAGGCAGAGGCAGAGGCAGAGGCAGAGGCAGAGGCAGAGGCAGAGGCAGAGGCAGAGGCAGACAGGCACTGAAGATAGATAGATAGTTAGATAGTTAGATAGTTAGATAGTTAGATAGTTGATAGATAGATAGATAGATAGATAGATAGATAGATAGATAGATAGATAGATAGATAGATGATAGATAGATAGATAGATAGATAGATAGATAGATAGATAGATAGTAGAGATAATAGATTGTAGCTATAGATAGAGGTTGTGTGTATGTGTGTGCAGTTAGATATGATAGATAGATAGACAGACAGATGAACGGATGGATGGATGGATGGATGGATGGATGGATGGATGGATAGATAATTAGAGATAAATAGATAGATAGATGTTAGATAGATAGATGATAGATAGATAGATAGATAGATAGATAGATAGATAGATAGATAGATAGATAGATATTAGAGATAATAGATTGTAGATATAGAGAGAGAGCTTGTGTGTATGTGTGTGTAATTAGATATGATAGACAGGCAGACAGACAGACAGACAGACGGATGGATGGATAGATAATTAGAGATAGATAGATGATAGATAGATAGATAGATAGATAGATAGATAGATAGATAGATAGATAGGTAGGTAGGTAGGTAGGTAGGTAGGTAGGTAGGTAGGTAGGTAGGTAGGCAGGCAGGCAGGCAGGCAGGCAGGCAGGCCTGGAAGTTATAGTTTCCTGTTTTGCAAGCCCACTCCTTAACCCCTGTGCCACCGTGATCATTCTAATGAGCATCCTTCTCTTTCTTCTCCTCCTCCTTCTTCTAATCCTCATCTTCATCCTGAATTCTATATTTTTTAAGATGGAGGGGTCCACTCTGTTGCAATGAATAGGAATTACATTAAAGTACTTTCATGCTCCACGAAGCCTCCTGATCATTTCAATGGGGCCATCAGAAGAGGCATTCTCTGAAGATTTTATGGTCCTTGATATTTGAGGATAATGCATTAAGTGAGACAATTTTTTTTTATCAAAAGTGATGAAAATAGCTACACACCCACACACAGACATGAATTATTATATTTGGTCTTTTCTGACCTTTCTTTAGAAAGTTATCAGGTAACCAGCCTGATTGCATAGAGAAATGGTTTGCAATTTTCAAGGCTTAAATAAAATGGGGGCTTTCGTAACGAAATCACTAAAATAGTTCTTGGGTTTACCTGCTGAGCACGAGACGGCAAATAGATTGAGGGGAAGAATCAGAATGCAATCTGCTCTTTCTTTTGGCTAGAGACAAATATTTTCTCATATTACCCCTCTGTTAGGTTTAAATGTCTTCTATTAAAAGTAAGCTCGGAATCTCTAGGTAATTTTCAGGACTAAGATCGTGGTCTGGAATTATTATTATTTTTCTTCTATTAGCTTCATACTGATATCAAAATATCCCCTTGGAGTTCTTTTGCGACCACATTACTATGATTAGAACAATCGAAGAGGAAGTGCATCAGAAATTTTTTTTTTAAAAAAACCAGTCCCTAAACCAACCTTCCCCCAGTTTAGTTTCTTATAAATCTGCAAAAATTCAAGTTAAAGTCCAAGTTTATTACGGTCAAAGACCAGAACAAATAAAAACACTCAAGGAATATCCAGTTAAAAATTCTAGAATAAAATAATAAATAGCAGATTAAATCCATATTAAAAGCATGATTTGGCATCCAATCTGTCATACACTTGGCCTAACTATACTATAATAGCAATCCTTAAACTATGAGGCCTATAATCATTAAATACTTACATGCAAGAGCGATAGCAACAGCAGTTAGACTTATATACCGCTTCACAGGGCTTTATAGCCCTCTCTAAGTGGTTTAGAGCCAGCATATCGCTCCTAACAATTTGGATCCTCATTTTACCAGCCTCGGAAGCATGGAAGGATGAGTCAACCTTGATCTGGTGACGGTGAATTGTTAACAGTGGGCAGAATTAGCCTGCAGCAGAGGTGGGTTGTTGCCAGTTCGGCCTGGATCGGGCGAACCAGTAGTAGTGGAGGTGGGAGGCTCCATCCACCAACCCAGATGCTTCTGTACATGCCCAAAAGCATTGCGCACAGGCGGAGAAGCGTCACGAGCGCACATGGGAGCACGCCTGAACCGGTAGTAAAAAAAAAAAAATCAGGACTCACCACTGGCCTGCAGTGCTCCATTCTAACCACTGGGCCACCACTGCTCTTATCTAGAGTAATAATGCAAATGGGTTTGCTACATTAGTTGTGTCAAAGAGGTACGGTGGATTAATCCCATGTTAGAAATAGCCTTCTAATCAATCTTTTCATTTCTTCCTGATTTTGGTCTTCCACAGCACATTTTCTGGTGCTGATAATAGATAGCTTAGTTTAAAAAATGGGGGACAGTGTACAACACAATTCTACCCATGTCAGACATGAACGGTCAAGTACACATATGAGACTTCAATGAAGCTGATTTATTGTTATAAAAGTCTAAGCCCAGGACCTTTTATTTGGTTAATGTGATTTTTGCTATTTTTCTCTTTCGTTGTGTTTGTAAGCGTTTGGACAAATGCTCACATTGTGAAGGGAGACCAGGATGTATACACCTTCAATAAATAATGAAAGTGCTGTATACAATCCTAATATCAGGGTTCCAAATAGCACCCAAAATCAAATCAGAGCCCAAGGCAAAGTGTTGCTGAAAGTTCCAACTTATGAAGAGAGCCATGTTGGTACATCTGGGAAAACCCGAATCTGAAAGCTTCCCGGTTTTCCCCACCCAGTTGAAAGTTCAAGATCTTGCCTCCACACTCACAAGTCCATCCCATGGTCCAATCTCCCACTGCCATGCTCTCAGTTCCACCCATCCAGTTCCGGTCAGGCACAGAGGTGCAGAGACAAAGGATGACCTTGGCTTTCTAGAAGGAATTTTGTTTTGGCTACATAGCATCTCACTCCTTACAATCCCCCCTCCCATTTCCCATAATAGAAAAGGCATGGTAGAATAATAGAAAGTGTGGCAGGCCAAAGATCCAAAAGAACAGATAGCTGCAGGCCTGACATCTATTTTATTTTGTGCACACTAGAACACACTACACCACAAACCGACATCTCCAATGCCCACCTATCCACCTGTAAGTCTGAGACGCGGGAACAATTATTTTTATCCAGCTGATTCTGTTGAACCCGTAAGGCAGTCCCTTCGATTCATTTCAAAGACCCCTTTTTTTTTGTTATCCTCTTCATCTCTTTCCTCCTATCAGTAGCTGCCATTAGTTGGGGTGTATCAAGGTCTTGGAATCGTTATTAATTCATATTTTGGACTCTTAGGATTATGAAGTATTAGAGAATGGAAGTGCTGAGACAAAATGCTCTCATCCGCCAGCTGTCATGTATTTAATTAGAGATTTTGATGAATCCTCCCTTACTTAGAAGCGCTGGATTAAGAGGAGGGAAGGGGGGGGGGAAGGAAGATTCCCTGCCTGCAAAGTCTCAAGGACTCTTCCTTCTTTATATCCAGGGTTGCTGACTTGCCTGTCTTACAAGTATTAGACCTTGCAAAGAATTGGCTTCTGAGCCCTGACATGGCATTTTTGGAAAGAGTGGAATGTGTGCGCTTCTATTGCAGAGAGGTGAGGAAGGAGTCGAGGTAGGTGGGAAATTTATTGGCCTAAAGCAAGGGTGGCAACTTACAGCTCTGGAGCCGCATGTGGCTCTTTCATCCCTCTACTGTGGCTCCCTGTCACTGGTCGGCTCCACAATTTATAGGGCTTTTGGTTAGGACAGGTAGAGGAAAAAAGATGCCGTACTAGGAGGAGACTCTATGGTGGAGGAACCGGACTTCTGGGTGGCAGAGGAAATGGACGCCATACTAGGAGGAGACTCTATGGTGGAGGAACAGGGCTTCCGGTTGGCAGAGGAAAAAGGACGCCATACTAGGAGGAGACTCTATGGTGGAGGTACAGGGCTTCCAGTTGGTAGAGGAAAAAGGACGCCATACTAGGAGGAGACTCTATGGTGGAGGAACAGGGCTTCCGGTTGGCAGAGGAAAAAGGACGCCATACTAGGAGGAGACTCTATGGTGGAGGAACCGGACTTCCGGTTGGCAGAGGAAAAACGACGCCATACTAGGAGGAGACTCTATGATGGAGGAACAGGGCTTCCGGTCGGCTCCAGGATTGAATGGGGGGCTTCCGGTTAGGACCTTTGTGGCTCCTTGAGTGTTTAAGGTTGCCGACCCCTAGCCTAAAGTGACATTTCCTGCTTAAAGATAAATCCAACAGGAGTTTTAGAGAGGGAAAGCGAGTACGAAGTCTTCGGTCCTGTTTTCTGAACCATAAATATGAAGGAAGGGCAGAGCAGCCTGAATAAGCGTCCTTTGCCTTGATGATTTATTCGAGGCATGTCATGTGTCAACTTCGTTTTTCAGAATGAATTAGAAGAATCAAGCATATATGCTCATTGGTTCAGACATCTTGTCATCTTTGTGCTGCTAGGAAACTTGACAGGCAGGACACAGAACAATTGTTGTCTTCCATGATGGCTTGCGAGGAACCCGAATTCATTCTGACGAAGAAGGACGCCTTAAAATGAAGGGGAGGAGAAACGTGTAAAATCTGAGCCAGGTGTCAGGGTTCTGACCGATGCCCTAATTAAATCGTGAGCCTCTAGACAAGCTTCAAAAGAAATCCAGTTATTTATGAGGACCTTCATTTCGGCACGGACCAAGTGAAGCCAACTCTGACTTCACTTAATTTGTTCAGTCACATTCCCCAACGAAGCAATTTCGCGGGTTGTAGAAGTCCCTCCCTCTGGCCACTGTGGGTCTGCATGGAGATGACCTTGACGCTGTTGTATGGAACGTGCTTTGTTTTGACTGAAATTCAAGTTTCTTGATGCAGCTGCGAGGCGAGGCTCCCTATCCCCATGTTTTTTCTGGAACTCCCTAGCTTTCTCTATGATCCAGTGCATGTTGGCAATTTGATCTCTAGTTCCTCTGCCTCTTCAAAATCCTGCCTGTACTTCTGCTAGTTCTCGAGCTGGAGCCTCGCTTGTAGGATTTTGGGCATAACTTTACTAGCATGTGAAATGAGTGCAATGGTTGCGATAGTTTGAGCATTCTTTGGCATTGCCTTTCTTTGCAACCCGAGCTACTAATATTCAAACACATTTCAAAAAGTGATAAATATCAACACACACACATCCTTATGCTAGCCTGCTCCTTTGCAGCATGCCTGATCCTGTGGCATGCTGTGGGCCAGCAGCATGCTTCAGCCGATTAACTATCTTGCCAAGTTTAAGCCACATTTCTGCAAATGGAAATGCAAGTGCTCATTTGTTAAAGTAGGTTTTTGTCAGTCCTTCAACGTAGGCACAGCAGGGGTGCCAGAAGGCTTGCTATTATTTTAGAATAGAATAACAGAATCATGAATGCCTGTCCAAATTTTTCTCTGTCCCATCTCATACTGAGCGAAATCAAGGTGGATTTCTGTGCGTGTGTGTGTGTGTGTGTGTGTGTGTGTGTGTGTGTGTGATTTCCATTTTCTCAGGGCTGAGGAACAGTTTCTGAATATCCTCCCTTAATTATTCATTCATTGTTTTCCCCTTCCTCCTTTCCAACATATTTCTATTGGAGTAGCAAACTTTCCTCCAGCACATTGGCAAAACCTAACCAACTTTGATCGATTGGAAGAAGTAAGCAAAATCAGGTCTGGCTAGTATTGGAGTGGGAGATTGGCAGAAAATATCAGAATTGCAAGCTGATCTGGGTATTTAAAAAAGAAACAAACCCTGAAAATGGCAGTGGGAAACCATTTCTATATTGTTGCTAAGAAACCATATTGATTGTTCATGGTGTTGAGTTCAACTTGATTTGTTGCGAGGGCATTTTGACCATGGGTTCAATTATGGCTTTCTATCAATGGTTTGCTGGATAATTTGGAAGTTGATAAGGCTACAACTATCTCTTCTTTAAAATAGGCACTTTCAAAAATATACTTTTGTGAGATCCTTCAAGAACAAACTGAAATTTAAACGTCCTTTTCGAAGGTTCTACCATCCATGCTCTTTTTCACCCAATTGTATCTCCCAAAATGAAGCAGCTGCAGAAGTTTTGGTGCATCCCCATGAGAGCTACAAATGCACCTTTCTTTTTGAAATCGAAGTTGAAATCTTGAAATGGTTTGAATCAAGGCTGTTTGTCCTTGGATATCACCCTGCCAACTCAATTCAAATATAATCATACGGTATCTTCTTTGAATCTCAAATCTCCACTTCAAAACCAATCCAGACTGATTCACCTTGGCCTAGTAGTCCTCATAAGACACAATAGAAACCATTCTGGTAGATGATATATTGAATGATATTAACTGAGTTTGTAAAGAGAGCTTGCTTGCATCTCTCTTGTGTGCTTCTCGGAGTCTTTCTTTCTTTCTTTCTTTCTTTTTTATTCATTAGATTTTTATCCCATATCACTTCAATAGTAACTCAAGATGGGGAACGTACATAATACTCCTTCTTCCTCCTAGTTACCCTACAACAAGGACCCTGTAAGGTGGATTGGTGAAATTCTTAGAATGAATGAGCTGGAAGGGACCTTGGAGGTCTTCTAGTCCAGCACCTTGCTCAAGCAAGAGAACCTATACCAATTTAGATAAGTGACTGTCCAGTCTCTTCTTAAACACCTCCTGTGATGGAGCGCCCATGATTTCTGGAGGCAAGCTGTTCCACTGGTCAATTGTTCTCACTGTTAGGAAGTTTCTCCTTAATTCCAGGTTGCTTCTCTCTTTGATCAGTTTCCAACCATTATTTCTTGTTCCACATTCTCATGCTTTGGAGAATAATTGGACTTATTTTTCACCATAATTTGCAAATAAATTATTTCCAAATCAGCCAATGTGATTGTTTGGTCTTTTTTTTTACATTTTGTCTCTCACAGTTGAGGTCTACCTATGATGCCAATTACAGGCCTCTCTCATCTTTTTAAGTGGGAGAACTTGCACAATTGGTGGTTGACTAAATACTTTTTTGCCCCACTGTAATTCGAGATCATGAGGGAAATCAGACCAATTGTGATACTGTGGTCCGTATCCATTTTTCTCATTACTTTCCATTTTTTAAAGTTGATTATACTCTGACACCATGGTCGTTTCCTCATCCATAACCATGTTGATCCCCTTCCCATGAGACCAGCAATCCAGTCATTCTTCTCCCAGTTAAGAGGTGGGCGAACAGGAGCAAAGAAATATTGGATAAGGATAAGAAAGTGGCTAGGGGAACTAATCAAACAACAGAGTTAAAACCGGAGTTATTTTGTTGTTGTTGTTGTTAGTTGCAGTCATGTCCGACCCATCGCAACCCCATGGACAACATTCCTCCAGATCTTCCTGCCCTCTACCATTCCCCGGAGTCCATTTAAGCTCATGCCGACTGCTTCAGTGACTCCATCCAGCCACTTCATTCTCTGACATCCCCTTCCTCTTTTGCCCTCAATCTTTCCAAGCATTAAGCTCTTCTCAAGTGAGTTATTTATACCAGGCATATTAACAGGAAATTATAATTACAAAAACCCCAATATATAATGCTAAATATAACAACAGTGGGCAGAATTGTTTACGTGCAAAATTGGAAAAATGAAAGTATACCTTCTGATGGAATGGAGATAAAGAAAGTGCTGGTATGGGCCGAGATGGATAGGCTGACAATGGAAATAAAAGATAAGATGACAACTGGTTGGAGAATAGAAGCAAAGACTAGGAAATGCAATACTAAATTGGTGCCCGATAAGGAGCAATGGAATTCAAGAGGGGTTGGACTTTTATGGAAAAATGAAGACTCTAGGCTAATGACTGCCTTAACTCCACCCCCTAGTCTGCCTATTTTTTTCCTATACCTGTGATGGCGGACCTAATGGCATGCGTGCTGGAAGTCGCACGTACAGCCATCTCTCCAGGCACGCGAACCATTGCCTGTTGCTCTTCTAGGTTCCCTGGAAGACGGGAGTACTGAAAACTGGAAGATCAGCCTCCTGGTGCACATGCATGTGGGGAAGATAACATTCCGGTTTCCGGTGTGCACATGCGCGCTGTCTAGTTGGTCTTCGTGCACACATGCATGCCAGAAACTAGAAGACCGGGTGGCTGGTGCACAGGAAATTGGAAGATCATCTTCCAGGCTTTTGCATGCACACCGGAGAGCTGCTCTTCCAGTTTCCAGTGAATGAGGACCTGGAAGAGCAACAGGTGACATTTCATGTGCCCGGAGAGATGGCTCTGCATGCCACTTCTGGCACAAGTGCCATAGGTTCGCTATCATGGGTATAGGAGAAAAATAGGCAGACTAGGGGGGTGGAGTTAAGGCAGTCATTAGCTTAGAGTCTTCTGTTTCGCTCCTGTTTCGGCACTCGGTGCAGAAAAGTTTCACCAGCCCTGTCCTATACTAACTTCTTCTTTGAAGCCATCCAATGGTGCACTTGTCACCCCTGTAACTGAATCCATTCCCTTGTTGCTGGTTGTCCTCTTCTTTTCTTCCCTTCCATCTTTTCCAGCAGTAGAACTTTTTCCAGAGACCTGGGTCTTTTCATAAAGTGTCCAAAGTAAGGTTGTTTCAACCTGGATTGGTTTATATTCCATGGCTTCTTGCTTTGGTTTCCGGGTTGTCCACAGGATTCTTCCCAAACGCCAAAGTTGAAAGGCATCAATACTCTTCCCTTCTTGCGTCTTCAAAGTCCAACTTCTGCTTCCATGGGGAATACAGGGGATACAAGGAAGTCTTCCCCACAGGGAATACTTTGGCTTGCCTTGTTTTGATTTTTGTAGGTTTAGGCACATCATGGTATTTGCATATTTTTTTCTCCAAGTCCTGCGTCACTGCTCTACCAAGTGCTAGTCTGTGATGTATTCCATTTTTAACAAAGTAGAAATCACAAAAGAAAATAGGGGAAAATGGTAAATGGTGGGGGTGGGGGGAGAGAAAAGAACAAAAAAGTCTGTCCTTGGCTATTGGGGCCACTGATAAATGAGAATAGCAGTGAAGGCAGAAGAGGTAAATTTTAGGCACAGTGATTTGGGGATTGGCAACAGATGAAAGACAAACATTTCTCTTCTTCCTTCCTTTCTTCCTTCCTTCCTTCCTTCCTCTCTCTCACCTTTCCTTCCTCTTTCTTTCTTTCTCTCACTCTTCCTTCCTTCCTTCCTCTTTCTTTTTCTTTCTTTCTTTCTTTCTCTTTCTTTCTTTCTCTTTCTTTCTTTCTTTCTTTCTTTCTTTCTTTCTTTCTTTCTTTCTCCCTCTCTCTCTCCCTCCCTCTCCTCCCCCCTCTCTTTCTTTCTCCCCATGAAATTCCTACATGGCTGTTCATTCTGTAGTAAACATCTTTTTTTCCAAGTCAAGTTTTTATTTTATTTTATACTATTTATAAATATCCATGTGTGAATGGTGCAATAGCTGGGTATTATACATTTCAATACAAATAGGCATAATATTGTTACTCATAGTGATTACATTTTGTTTTCATTATTTCATATTGTTTACACATACCTTATACTACTGCCCTTCAGTTTCTAAACCTCCCTCTTGTTCTTTCATATATCTATATCTGTCGCTGTATCTATCTATCTATCTATCTATCTATCTATCTATCTATCTATCTATCTATCTATCTATCCATCCATCCATCCATCCATCCATCCATCCATCCATCCATTTATCTACCTATCATCTATCTATACTATTATTCCTCTCTTATTTCTGTCTCTATTTTAACTTTTTCCCATATCACTATAATATTCAAAGACATTTCTTTTCTATTCCCCATCTTTCACCTGTTTTATTATTCATATTTCCCTCATTTAGATCTTCACATCTATATATGTTAAATTTTCATCCTTCATTCTTTCATTATTCAATGTTTCAGTGTACACCTCCAGTTCCAATCACAATCATTTAAACATGTAAAATACATCTATTCGTGTTATTTCCAACCATCTTCAAAGCAGAGAAAGACACTCAACAAGCACTTGAGTTCCTTCAGTAGCAGATATGGACCCAGGAGATGGAAATGGAAAACAGAGACAAGAAGAGCAGGAACAAAACCAAGCATTTCACTTTGGCTTGGATTTTATTTGAAGCCAATAATATGGAAATGAGGAGCTTGCAAAACCAATCTTTATTTTGGGCTAAGGATATAAACACAAATATTCCTGTTCTGAATCTAACTTGGAAGAAAATTAACACGCCTCTAGATTTCAACATTGGATGTATACATCACGCTAACCTAGGCTTTGCACAATTAAATTTTGCTGAATAATTCACACTTGGTTAGGTTTTACAATATGTTGAGCCATAAACTCCAGTGGCACAACACTGTCAGAGTTTGTTGCAAAAATCAAATCCAGAAAGCACCTACAGATAACTGATTCAGGAGGATTCATTAACTTTTTAATATACATAACAACACATGAATAAATGTACAATACCAACAGAGGATTCTTCCAACATGGTAGAGAGGAGAGATTGGTTTCCAGTTTCAATTCAGAGAGCAGATAGATTAGTTCACTTGCACAGACTCAGAGTTACGTAGGTAAGCCACACCCAGGCTCCCAGCTGTCTGGCATGGCTCTCAGTCACCAAATAATTCCCACTGGCTGACCCAGTTGCCATATCTAGACATTGACATTGTATTGTATTTCTAGCCTGCTCTTGGGAAGCAAGAGGGGAGCACATTCCACACCTACTTTGGATCTCAGATTACCAAAGCTGGCTTGTGAGGCGTAGATTTCTACAGCCCACAGGGGTGCCTCGTTGGAAAATGTGATTTATGAGAGAGAGAGGGAGAGAGAGGGGGGGGAGGGAGGGACACACACACACACACACACACACACAAACAGATGTCCATCACAGCCCCCCAAAGCAGCTACATCCCTTCACTAACTTGCTTTCTGCCCCCAAAAGCATAACAAATTAAAGTTCAATTTGTATGCATTGTTTAATAGACTACTATTTTGGCCACGCACACCCAGTCATATGACCACCTAGCCACCCCCACCCAGTCACATGAAAATGTGCCCATCTCTTAAGAATCTCACATTAAAATGGGAAATTGTATACCTATTTGTGAGGTGCTCTATCTATCTATCTATCTATCTATCTATCTATCTATCTATCTATCTATCTATCATCTATCTATCTATCTATCTCTATATCTATCTATCTCTATCTATCTATCTATCTATCTATCTATCTATCTATCTATCTATCTATCTATCATCTATCATCTACCATCTATCTATCTATCTATCTATCTATCATCTATCTGAAAACCAGCTTTGCTAAAAGTAAACCTGCCTCGTTTGAAAACCATCTCCACCCTTCTTGAGTAGAATGGTCTTATTGGGTACACAGGTAGATTTCTGCACCCCTGAAATTTAGAATATGTTCTATCCCAAACTATCCCAACCTGGTGAAAATTCCTTTTGCTATTTTCAAAGCGCATTCATTCCTGGTTGGAAAGTTTGCTCCAATCAACATTTGAAGATCATGCAACTAGGAAGGAATTTCTTTCCTTTTAAATCTCATCCTCTACTCCCAAGACTGTGGTCTTAGGGGAGAAAAATGCTATGGCTCTCTTTGGTAAGAGCATTCAATTTATCAAAGAGAGTAAGAGCTAGAAAGAAATTCCTACCCCCCCCTTTTTTTTTTTTTTTGAAAAAAGCAATTTTATGAAGTCCTTGGGACTAATGCAGAGAAATCCCACTGCAGCTTCCATCTCTGAGGTACCGCTAAAACACAGTGGAGAAAATAACCAGAGAAAGCAAGGTAATAAAACTGAAACTGTGAAATACTAAATACATTTATGTCTCAGCTTTGGTTAGTTCTGAATTGGCTACAAATAAGAATCTGAAGATGATTTAACACTGCCTTCCATGCATCATGGCCACAGCTTAAAGAAAAGTAAACACATCTGTCTTTTGATGGAATATCTAACAGGTGGGAAAGTGTCTAAATCTAAGATAAATACTTTAGCAACAACAAACATAAAAATGGTAGCCAAGCAAAAGGAGAAAATCTTGATCTAAGAACGGCATTAAGTCTGTACAAGGGCCAAAATTTCATTAAATAATTTCCCATTGAAAGAAGATCCAGGAGATAAGGAATAAAAGGCTTGGTGTGGAGCTCAGAGATACTTTCCATGGTCCTTGAGAGATTTCTGGATCATACCTGCCATAAACTCAGTCACCAAAACCAGAAATCACGGATAATGAGATCTGTAATTCACAAATCTTTGGCCTGTCAAATTTTCCCCAAACTTCTGCAGAGACAACATCCTGGTTTATATTGCACCAAATTGTATAACATGTGTTCATTTAGTTTTAACTGAATGAATTTTGTGACTTGTTTCCTAAAGAAGCCGTGGTTTATTGCAATGTGTGGAAGCCCACTTTTTTCCAAATTGGAGAGAGACAGAGACAGAGTGAGAGACAGAGAGAGGGACACAGAGAGAGAGAGAGAGAGAGAGAGAGAGAGAGAGAGAGAGAGAGAGAGAGAGAGAGAGAGAGAGAGAGAGAGAGAGAGAGAGAGAGAGAGAGAGAGAGAGAGAGAGAGAGAGAGACTTCACTTAATCCTTCAGGGAAAGATTGAAGGCAAACGAGGTCCAGGCAGAAGAAGAACATCATGGCTTCAAAATCTAAGAGACTGATTCATTGGTGGATTGCAAACATTTTTACTACCAGTTCGGGTTCACTCGCGCCTCTGTGCAACACTTCTGTGCATGGGCAGAAGCTTCTGCATATGTGCAGAAGCATCCGGGCAGGTGGACGGGGCCTCCTGCCACTGCTACTATCTGTTAAGAATGTAAACTAACAGTTGGGTTAGCAATATATAAACCAGGATGGTAGTACCGTAGCTTTAAGTACTGCTGTAATGTGATTGGTTGCTGTTACCTCAAGCAGCCATAAGAGGGAGCCAGAATGACTGTTCGCTCTCTGTTTGTTAGACGCTGATCGGTGTATTGTAAGGTACTGTGTTTTTGCTACTGTTAGCCTAAACTGACTATTAGATACTGGACTGTGTTCGAAGGATCATTCCTTAACTGAGAACATTGATAACTGACTGACTGAACCATGTATGACTTGGACTGTGAATTGAACTCTGAATACCTCTATATTTCCACATAGTAAACTACTATATTTTATACTATTCGGTGTCCCTGTATGCTGGTTGGTACATGTTCTTCCATACCACTCTCATTACGCTTCTCTGCACACTCGCTCTCCTAACGGGGAGCTTACTTACTTAACACTACCAGTTCAGCAGAACCAAGAGCAACCCATCACTGGACTGGTTTGAACAAAACTCAACAGCACTTTTTTGTGTGGCTGTTGATAAAAATAGGATCGCCAACATGATCACCAACATCTGTTGATGGATATGGCACAAGAAGGCGGGATAGGTACCAGAACATAAACGCATACACACACACATACACATATATTCCATTTTTCAGCCCTCACAATGTCAACAGCAGACGCTCCCAGTTTTCGTTTTCAAACAAAAAATCAGTGGGTCTGTTTCTCTTGGGCGTTAGGAATAAGCAGTAGCTAAGCCTGAAAGGCATCATGCTGAATCCCATCAGCCAAAATCTAATTTTGGCAGTTTTACAGAACATATTAATGTGGGTTTCACTGGAGGAAAAGAAAAATAATGTTATGCCAAAAAATAACATCTGTTGCACTAAGATGATCTCGTTACTGCTGTCCCTAATTTCTTTTCTTTTCAAGTAAAGTTTCTTTCAAATCCATCTCAACTTCTGGTGACTTCATGGTCACGTTTATATACGTAGATTTTGAAAGAATTAAGGACAGAATTTGCTTTTGCTGTCTTCTGGGAAGTTTTCTTAGTCAAACAAACTGCCTTGGGAACTCCTGGTAGTCTCAATTCAAATACTATAATATAATAACAGAGTTGGAAGGGACCTTGGAGGTCTTCTAGTCCAACCCCCTGATTAGGCAGGAAAACTTCCAGTGTTGGACCATTCGCAACTTCTGGAGGCAAAGTTGTTCCACTGATTAATTGTTCTAACTCTCAGGAAATTTCTTCTTAGTTCTAGGTTGCTTCTCTCCTTGATTAGTTTCCACCCATTGCTTCTTGTCCTACCCTCGGGTGCTCTCTCTCTCCCTCCCCCTTCCTCCCTCCACCCCTCTTTCTCACTCTGTCACTCTATCTGCCTCCCTCTCCCGCTCCCTCCTCCCTCTCTGTGTCTCTGTCTGTCTCTGTCTCCCTCTCTCTCTCCCCCTCCCTCCCCTTCTCTCTCTTTCTCTCCCCCCTCTCTCCCTCTCTGTGTCTCTGTCTGTCTCTGTCTCCCTCTCTCTCTCCCCCTCCCTCCCTTTCTCTCTCTCTCTCCCTCCTCCCTTCCTCTCTCTCCCCCACCCTCCCTCTCTCTCCCCCTCCCCACCCTCCCTCTCCCTCTCTCCCTCTCTCCGTATCAAATGAGGAACAGTAAGATGAACTTGCCCAGAAAAAATGCAGGGGACATCTCAAGGGCAAAGAAGAGCAAAGTGATTCTGGGGGAAATAGGAACGTGCAAGCTAAGAGTACTTTTGGCAGGCAGAAATCTTCCGCAGACCACAATGGATTGGCTATGGGTTTTGGAACTGCAATCGGGCTTCGGGCTTCACAGATGTTCAAACATATTGGAGGCCATAAAAGTATCAGCAGTGCAGAGCATGTGGCTTGGGAAGACCTCCTATTCGGTCTACTTTATTTTTGCTTGGTTGCTCTTGCTTTGCGTGGAATCAAGTTTGTTCTTAAATGGAAGGTATTGGATGTCGAAAGGCAGCGTGTTTTTTTTTCCTTTTGTAATTTAGTTGGCTTCTTATTGCCCTGTTCAGTGGCAGAGCTCTGATCCTAATCAACTCATATTTTGGAGGAAGAGGTTCAACCTTCAGTGTTCCAATCTCCTTGATAGAATGGAAGAAAGCCACTCTGAAGGTAGAGAGAAAGAATATTTGGCATGGCTAGTCTAGTGAAGAGAAGGACCAGGGGAGACATGATAGCAGGGTATCCAATATTTGAGGGGCTGCCACAGAAAGGTAAAGTGTATGTATTCAAGGCTATGGTTTTTCCCAGTTGCAATGGATGGCTGTGAAAGTTGGACCATAAGAAAGGCTGAGCACCAAAGAATTGAGGCCTTTGAACTCTGGTGCTGGAGAAGACTCCTGTGAGTCCCTTGGACTGCAAGGCGATCCAACCGATCAGTCCTAGAGGAGATCAACCCTGGCTGCTCTTTAGAAGGCCAGATCCTGAAGAGGAAACTCGAAGACTTTGGCCACCTGATGAGAAGGAAGGACTCACTGGAGAAGAGCCTCATGCTGGGAAAGATGGAGGGCAAAAGAAGAAGGGGAAGGCAGAGAATGAGGGGGCTGGATGGAGTCACCGAAGCCGTCGGCATGAGCTTAAATGGGCTCCAGATGATGGTAGAGGACAGGAAAGCTTGGAGGAACGTTGTCCATGGGATCACGATGGGTCAGACACGACTTTGCAACCAGTGGTGGGTTGCTAACTGGTTACAACCGGTTTGCTCATGCTCACGTGCACACACAATGCTTCTGCATATTTTCCCAGATGTACCAATAGGACATCTCTAATAAAATGGAACTTTAAGGAACTTCAAGCCTCAAGGTCTTCTTACTTTGGGGTGGTCTTACTTGGAACCCTGACATTTCCCTTGCTCACACCTTATCAGTAAAAATACAATGGAAAGTTCTTCCTTCTGTGGTTCCAACCTGAAGTCTCCAGTGGTTGCTTCATTCTGGCCAAGGACAAGATCAGATGAGTAACTTTTATGGACTTTAGGTTGGTGGAAACTCACATTTCTTTTCCTAATCTTCTGATAGTGAACCACCACATCGCTCTAAGATGCCCTTGTGGGTATTTTAGCACTAATTGCATTTCCAATATTTTTAAGGAAGTTCATTTCACAATGTTGAGCAACTCTCCAAAAGCCATCAGTCTTTTTTTTTAACAGTTCCTCATTTAAGACCTAGAGATTCCCAGAAATTTCATATTCTGAAATACTGGATATGAGAGTTACGTATAGGAAGCGTTCGAGATGTTTTGCTGGAAAGTGTAATTTGTTCTATTGTAGAGGTGCAATCAAAGCAAATTCAAGTTGAAAATGGCCCCTCCTTTTCTTACCGCATTATCTAATTGCTGAAAACAGAAGTTACAATTTAAAAGAAGGCAAAGTATGATTTTTTTTTTCAGATAGAGGTGAACGTTGCATTTTGACCTCTTTCCTCTTCCAGTCCATTTGACATTACAACTTTTGAGTAAATAGCGACAAAGGTTCTATTGTGCGAAACAAGAAGTTAATTTTTATGTGATAATTGAAGCAGAAGGATGAGTGGGTGAAAGGTGCGTTAACTGCGATTTTAATTTTGCCATAGTGTGTATCCTGTTCGCATTCACCTCTGAGAATAAAGAAGCGGTCACATGTTGTTATGTAAAGGCTATTCCTGCTTTATATTTGACATTGAACCAATGGTGTGAGTCTTGTCAGATGAGCTAATAATATAGCTTTTTAAAACGTGCTCTTAAAGCTCTACATATATACTGTATTTCAAGATTAGTTTTTAGAGCTTTGCCAATAAACTTGGAATCCACTAGAACAACAGTCCCCAAACTTTGCAGCTTGGGACTCCCACTGGGAGGGAGGGGAGGGGAACTGGGGCACTTGAGCAGTGGGCCAGATCATGCATGCAGCTCAACTCAGTGGAGTTGCACACGCATGAATGCATGTGCGTTAGGAGTCTTCTGTGGATTTTACTCTGCAGTGCTTATCTCCATTTCAAGACCATTGACCCAGCATTTGTCTGAGGACATTTCCATGGTCATGTGGCCAGCATGAGGTCACGGAATGCTGTTTCCTCCCCACCAAAAGGCTACCTATTTATCTACTCACATTTGCCTGCTTTCGAATTGCTAGGTTTACAGGAGCTGGGGGAGCGTGGCACTTGGACTACTAGCTCTCCAGCCAATAAAGGCAGTGTCCTTCATCACGGAGCCAGCATGCCACCCCTCATTTTGAGTACCATAACCCAAAAGAGGGACTAAAGGTCAGAAGGGCCCACATTCACAATCTGAAGCAGGACAATTGACACCCAATACAACTGGAGATGGTTTAGGCTCAAGTTGATCAATAGCCTGAACTTCTTGGTTTCTGAAAACCAAACGCTGCAGCCACGGGATAAAGTCAATCACGATACAAACCTTGTGTTTTCATTTTTAACACCAGATATTCTACTGTGCTTTCTATCTCTATTATTTCATTTATTTATTCATTTGCCAAACTTGTATGCTGTCCGTCTCACCAACGGTGACTCAAGGTGGCTTACAGACATTGAATAAAATGCAGAGTCAATCAGGAATTTTTTGCTTTGCCTTGCCTTGTCTTGCCTCCTTTCCCCTGCCCTTCCCTCACTTCCCTTCTTTTCCCCCTCTCCTCCCTTCCACTCCTTTTCCTTCCTTCCTTCCTCTTTCTTTCCTTCCTCCTTCCCTTCCTCACTCCCTCACACTCTTCCATCCATCCATCCTTCCTCCTTCCCTCCCCTCCCCCTCTTCTTTCCTCCCTCTCTCCTTTCCCCTTCCCTTCCCTTCCCTTCTCTTTTCCTTCCTTCTTCCTTCCCTTCCTCCCTTCCTTCCATCCTTTTTCCCCTCCCTTCCTCTCCCTTCCTCTCTCCTTTTCCCTTTTTCCCTTCCTTCCTTCTCCTTCTATTCCCCCTTCCTTCCATCCTTATTCCCCTCCCTTCCTCTCTCTCTTTTTCTCTTCCCTTCTTTTTCCCTTCCTTCCTTCCTCCTTCCATTCCTACCTCCCTTCCATCCTTATTCCTCTTTCTTCCTCTCTCCTTTTCCCTTCCTCTCTCCTTTTCCCTTCCCTTCTTTTTTCCTTCGTTCCTTCCTCCTTCCATTCCTACCTCCCTTCCATCCTTATCCCCCCTCCTTCCTCTCTCCTTTTCCCTTCCCTTTCCTTCCAAAGCTGGTATCTTCCCAAATTCTAGTCCTTCACCCCACTCATTCTTCTTTGAACTTACTTGCAGTACCATTATCCAAAATTTTCTTTAAAAGGTTAACAACAAAGCTACATTTATTTTTATGATTTATTTTATGAAATGTATAGGCTGTCCATTCAAATGGCACCAGGTAGCTTACCTTTTTTTTAAGTAAAGCAAAACATTACACTAGTGTTTCACAAAACTTGCCCATCTGGTCATGAAGTCCTTGTAGATTTAGAGGGAAAGAGGGGCCATATGTCAGTTTTCTCTGCTTTTTTTCCCCAGGACTCATATATCTAGTCAGGTGGACTCTAAAATGCAATGAATTCTCCTCTCGACAGTCTTAGCATCTTGGCTTCAAGGCCAAGATTGTTTTTTTTTTCTTTGGGTCTGGAAAATAATCATAAAAATGACCATGAAATCCTCAAATTGTAAGATTAAGTTGCTCGATATTTTTTTTTAGGTCTATGTAGTGCTGAATGAAATAATCCACCAACCTGATCATGTGAAAGACATTTTTGAAATGGAGCAAACAGTTGAATTGCTTCATCATATTTTCATTATTTTTCTTTGACCAAGGGTTATGTTATATTGTATTCCAAAGTACTAGACGGCAGGACAAGAAGCAATAGATGGAAACTAATCAAGGAAAGAAGTAACCTAGAACTAAGGAGGGATTTCCTGACAATGAGAACAATTAATCAGTGGAATAGATTGCCTTCAGAAGTTGTGAATGCTCCAACACTGGAGGCTTTTAAGAAGAGACTGGACAAGAAAGAAATGCAGGAAAGAAAGTAAGGGAAAGATACAGAACCAGATGACACACGATTAGATGGAAAAGTGGGGGAAGTGGAGGGGGGGTGGAATAGAAAAGAAAATATCAGTATGCAAGAGTGAAACATAAAAGGGAAAAATATAGTTGGGACAGACTAGCGGAGGAAAAGGAACAAGAAATGAGATCAAACTATAGTTGGGTTTGCGGAAATACTATTCCAGGAAAACGTAAATCGAGAGTGGAAAGAGACACCCATAAAAACAGAAATAGAAAGGAAGAAGGGGGGGAAGGAGACAAGAGAAAGAGGAGGGAAGGAAGGAAGAGGTAAGGAGAGGAAGGTGTAAGGGGAAGAGGAAGAGTAGGAGTAGAGGAGAGGTAAGGGGAGAAGGAAGAGAAAGGAGAGGAGGAGGAAGAGAGTAGAGAAGAGAGGGAGGGAGAAAAGAAAGGGAAAAGAAGGTGGTCTTAAAACAGGCAGAAGGGATGGTAAAAAAAGCAACCCAAATTGCATACTATAATTTTGTAAACGGAACGACAAATGAAGGAAAAGAATGATGTGAATGTATACCTATAATTGTATGTAACAGGAAAAAATAAAACAACTTTTCAGACAAAAATAAGAAGAGACTGGACAGTCATTTGTCTGGAATATTATAGAGTCTTCTGTTTTGGAAGGAGTTGGACAAGAACACCTCAAAGGTCCTTTCCAACTCTGTTATATCAAAATTGCAGCTTCTTATTGATGATTAAGTAGAGGTTACACTCAGTTAAAAGCATTATGGCTGAAGGTCTTGACTTAGTCCTATGTCAGGCCTGTTTTGATTTGGAATAAGAAACTGTTTGTTTAATTCAGGGGTGTCCAAAGTTGGGGACTTTAAGACTTGTGGACTTCAACTCCCAGAATTCCCCAGCCAGGCTGGCTGGGGAATTCTGGGAGTTGAAGTCCACAAGTCTTAAAGTTCCCAACTTTGGACACCCCTGGTTTAATTCTCCATTGATTCTACTATACCCATTCAAGCTCTATGGAAATCCTCTGCACAGGTATTTAGAATGAGAAATACTTTGCTTTTAAATTCAGGGGTTTTTTCTTTCCAGCTTCAGTCCCTCAATTATACATCCCCAGGGTTTTATTTGACATGGTGGAAGAAGAAGGAATGCTTTAATAATTTGGGTGGAGAAAAAGGTTTAATGAAATCAAATGTTTCAACCTGTTAATTTCCAATTTTGCTAAATATAGGATGACCATACTTTATAGTCTTTGAAAAGTCGCAAGACTGACAACTAAGAGGCGGCACAGTGGTCAGAGTGCAGTACTGCAGGCTACTTCTGCTGCCTGATGGCTGGCTGGCTGGCTGGCTGCAATTTGGCAATTCAAATCTTTCCAGGTTCCAGGTTGACTCATCCTTCCATCCTTCCAAGGTCGGTAAAATGAGGACTCAAAATTGCTGAGGGCAATATGCTGACTCTGTGAACTGCTTAGAGACAGCTGTAAAAGCACTGCGAAGTGGTATAGAAGTCTAAGTGCTATTAGAAATGAAGGAAGGAAGGAGGGAGGCAGGGAGGAAAGAAGTGGTTAGAGTAGTACTGCAGGCTACTTCTGCTTCGTGCCGGCTGCCTGCAATTTGGCAGTTCAAATCTCACCAGGCTCAAGATTGACTCAGCCTTCCATCCCTCTGAGGTGGGTAAAATGAGAACCCAGATTATTGGGGGCAACATGCTGACTCTGTAAGCCACTTAGAGAGAGCTGTAAAAGCACTGTGAAGTGGTATATAAGTCTAATTGCTTTTGGGAAGGAAGGAAAGAAGGAAGGAGGATAGGAAGGAAGGAAGGAAGGAAGGAAGGAAGGAAGGAAGGAAGGAAGGAAGGAAGGAAGGAAGGAAAGAAAGAAAGAAGGAGATATGGTGGCGCAGTGGTCAGAGTGCAGTACTGCAGGCTACTTCTGCTGCCTACTGGCTGCCTGCAGTTTGACAGTTCAAATCTCACCAGGCTCAAGGTTGGCTCGGCCTTCCATCCTTCTGAGGTGGGTAAAATGAGGAACCAAAATTGTTGGGGGCAAGAGGCTGACTTTGTAAACCACTGAGAGAGGGCTGGAAAGCACTGTGAAGTGGTATATAAGTTTAGGTGCCATTGCTAAGAGAGATAGATGGCACATCTAGCTAGTTGGCTTGAATTCACTTAACACGTTACCTGTGTTTGCATAATATCCCTTTGAGCATCTTTGTGATAATGATAATAGGAGAATGGAAGGTTATTCTAAATTGAGTCAAAGTGTATGGAATTTATATATAGAGAGAATTTATGCTTTGTGTCTGAACTTGTACCATGTACTGACCATTCATATTCAAAATACAGCACTGTTAGTCCTCAGCTTAGGATAACAATTGAGCCCCAAATTTCTGTTGCTAAGCAAAGTTGTTAAGTAGTTTTGCCCTATTTTACAACCTTTCTTGCCACGGTTGTTAAGTGAATCACCTGCAAGTTGTTAACTCGTTACGTACATCTGGCTTCCCCACCTTGATTTTCCTTGTTGGGGGGTTACAAAAGGGGATCATGTGACCCTGGGACCTCTGCAATCATCATAAATATGAGTCAGTTGCCAAGAGTCCGAATTTTGATGATGTGACCATGGGGATACTGCAATGGTCGTATGTGTGAAAAACAGTCATAAGTCACTTTTTCCAGAGCCCTTGTAACTTCAAACATCAGGAAACGAATGGTTAAATGGAGAGCTACTTGTAATCAATAGCGCCCAATGGATGTCTAGATGAAGATGCTTTAGAAACATCTCTTATGAAGAGATGTTGAGAAGATAGTTCTGTTGTGACCCGTCAGCTGCCAGTGGAGCTGGTGGCCAACTCAGACAATGAGGAGGTTGGGGAAGCACTTGGGCCAGTGCTGGAGTCTGGGGAAGGCTCTGATGGATGCTCTCCATCAGAAGCAGAGATAGAGCCAGGGCCGTCCGACATTTCCCAGCCGCCGGAGAGGCAGCTGCCTTTGGAGACTGATAGGAGTGAGGAGGAAGAACAGGTGGGGCCTGTTCCAAATGCACATATGTGCAGAGCTGTTAGGAGAGGTGAACAATGGAGGATAAGGAGTCAACTCGGGAAGCGAAGCACACATGGATGCTGAATGGCCCCTCTCCGGCTGGGGAATAAATAGAAGGAAAGGGGAGTGGTTGTCATAGGAGACAACAGTTCGTATTTCTGAAGATTTTGTTCATTGTGTTTCATGCCACAAAGACCGCTTGCCAGAAGTTAATTTGCAGCTTTTCGGCTGGGAGCTCACGGCCTTGCAATTATCACAAGGAATTGATAAGATCTGTTACTGCAGTTAACTCTTCGAAGGACTATTGCCTGGACTTTTTCAGGCAAGACTTTTTCAGTGGGTGAATGCAATTAATTCACAAGAGGTAAATCAAAAGGGGGGATTTCATGACCAGGAGTCTGTTTCTTGCTTCTGCTAAGGCTGGGTCAGAAAAAATTCAGTTCAGGTCAGAAACATCTCAGTCCTGTTAATTATCAAATAAGACCTTGGTAGGAAGCTACAGTGCTGTAGTTCAGCACAGAAAGCACAAATAAGGCTGATCTGTTTGTTGTAGTCACTCACACATGGACATCTAAGAGAACCGGAGGCCCCCCAATTCCCCAAGATGTTTCTTTGAGAGTGTGAAGGGAGGGAATTTTCCCTCCACCTTTGATTGAGGTGCGGATCGCAGCCCTTCCCAGTAGCATATCTCTTGATAAGAAATAAACAAAAACCCGAGAACATATTCTAATGAAAACAAACTTTAATATGAAAATAAAATAAAACAAATCTATCTAATTGTTACATTCTGGCAAGAACAATTGCTGCCCACCTCCTTCGGCAGGCAAACGAAGATCAGAAGGAAAGTAAGAATGTGTGACGTATTAAGAAACGTGTTAGAAGGCATGCACAGTAAATCATTGTTAGATAAGAAAAATATTTTCTACAGTATAACTCAGAATGGAAACTCAAGTTAGACAAACAAATTAACTAGTGACAGAGAGAGTGTGACATTTCACCTCCTCCATATAATGTATGGAGCTGGTAGGCTACTCAGAAGTCATATTCTGGCAATTAATTCATTATTCTGTCCCTCAGACAAAATGGGAGAATGTGTAGGTATGTCTCCTAAGAGAAGAATTCTCGATCAGTGAATCAGTCTATTGTGCGGGGTGATTTTTATTCAATCTCCATATGGCCATCATCATGAAAAGGAGGAGGAAAAATAGAGCAAGCAGGCTCAATTTCCCCCATAACTTGTACATTCAAGTTGAAAAATTCAATCTCCAGTTGATGTGCAACACACATGCTCTTCCCCGGCAATTTCTGATAGAAATCCCAACTTGTCCTTCCTCTGTTCTATTTCAGTTGATTAGAACATTGTTGGAGGTGGTGGGGGCTGCCGAAAATTGAGGGGGAGAAGTCTTTTTGTCCACAACAATACTCATCAGTCAGATTGCACCCTGGAGATTAGAGTTCTTGGACATTTTTGTCAGATTTATCCTGAAGATATATTTATTACAGCTGGCATAGCTCTATTTGTAAAATCACTTTGAGTTGACCCAGGTGAGAGCATTCGAATGTGGCTGTAATTTACATGCGACACAGGAATACAATACAATACAATACAATAGTAGAGTTGGAAGGGACCTTGGAGGTCTTCTAGTCCAACCCCCTGCCCAGGCAGGAAACCCTACACCATTTCAGACAAATAGCTATCCAACATCTTCTTAAAGACTTCCAGTGTTGGGGCATTCACAACTTCTGGAGGCAAGCAGTTCGACTGATTAATTGTTCTAACTGTCAGGAAATTTCTCCTCAGTTCTAAGTTGGATCTCTCCTTGATTAGTTTCCACCCATTGCTTCTTGTTCTACCCTCAGTTCTACCCTCAGAATGAGGTGGCCGTGTTTGTTTTAGAAGGAACTTTTATGGGAACGTGGCTCCTGGGGATTTAGGAATAATTGCAATGTCTATTATGTTCTTCTTCGTCCTTCAGTGGCTGCTTCACACATTATGCTAAGCCACAGTTGCAACAAGGCCCATAAGGAGGTGTGATCCATCCTTTCCTAGTCTACATACCCTAACTGCCCCCCTTGCCTTAATGTTGAAGGCATTGCCTTCTATGGAATGTCTCTTCTAGTATCTTAGATCCCAGAATATCAGAGTTGGAAGGAACATTGGCGGTCTTCTAGTCCAACCCCCCAGCTCAAGCAGGAAACCCTATACCAGGGGTCCTCAAAGTATGGCCCACTCTCAAAGCTGAAGCCATTAATCTAGCCCGCACTGAAGCCATTAATCCGGCCCATGCTGGATTAAATCACTCTAATCACTCTATCAAACATCTATGTCAGTTTCATATAATATCATTTCATTTATTTTTTTTATTGTGGGTATCTGCTGGTTTATTTATTCCAAAGTTATTTCATGTCATTGTGAGCTTCCTGGGATTATCATGTATAAAACACGCAGTCACGTACAGTAATTCTCCTGATTCTATGATTTTAATACATAAATGAATAAATAAATAAATTCCATGTCCTTCCAATCTTCTATCTCTATGTATATTTGTGGAGAGAGAGACAGAGACAGAGACAGAGAGAGCAGAGAAAAGCAACAAAGAGGATAAGAGAACTGGAGGCTAAATCGCACGGTGAGTACTAGGATGAAAAAGTGATTTTACTCTTGATCAAGAGCTGGTGGGAATATAGAATAACAGAGTTGGAAGGGACCTTGGAGGTCTTCTAGTCCAACCCCCTGCTTAGGCAGGAAACCCTACACAATTTCAGACAAATTGTTATCCAATCTCTTCTTAAAAACTTCCAGTGTTGAAGCATTCATAACTTCTGGAGGCAAGCCATACCACTGGTTAATTGTTCTCACTGTCAGGAAGTTTCTCCTTAATTCTAAGTTGCTTCTCTCCTTGATTAGTTTCCACCCATTGCTTCTTGTTCTGCCCTCAGGTGCTTTGGAGAATAGCTTGGCTCCCTCTTCTTTGTGGCAGCCCCTGAGATATTGGAAGACTGCTATCATGTCTCCCCTAGTCCTTCATTTCATTAAATAAGACATATCCAGTTTCTGCAACCATTCTTCATATCGTTTTAGCCTCCAGTCCCCTAATAATCTTTCTTGCTCTTTCTTCTCTGCACTCTTTCTAGAGTCTTAACCTCTTCTTTACATCGTGGTGACCAAAACTGGATGCAGGATTCCTAGTGTAGCTTTACCAAGACATTATAAACATTATAAAAGTGGTATTAACACTTATAAGGAATTAATATTTCTGAGAGAGAGAGAGAGAGAGAGGGGGGGGGGGAGAGAAGAAAGAGAAAGAGGGAGAGAGAGAGAGAGAGAAGTTCCCCACAAGGCAGTCACATCAAAACAAGTTAAAGTTTAATTTGTGTGTATTGTTTCAACTGCTAGCCATGCCCACCCAATCACATGCCGCCCCAGCTGGTCCGCCCCCAAAATGAATTAGCCCCTCATTTAAAAAGTTTGAGGACCGCTGCCCTTTACCAATCAGATAAATTAATGTCCAATCTCTTTTTGAAGACCTCCAGTGATGTAGCACCCACAACCTCTGGAGGCAAGCTAATTAATTCACTAATTAATCCACTAATTAATGTTCTCATTGTCAGTAAATTTCTCCCTAGTTCTAGTTGCATCTCTCCTGGATAACTTTCCATCCTTGACTTTTTGTCCTGCCCTCAGGTGCTTTGGAGAATAGGTTGACCACCACCCCTTTTCTGTGAAAGCCCCTCAAACATTGGAAGACTGCTATCATATCTTCTTTCCAACTTCACTGTGTGAGAGTGACGGAGCTCCATCACCTTTGTTCTTTCTGGGCAAATGAAAGGGAAAAACTGAAATAAATTCTACAGCCACTTGTTAGGTCGGGTGCATGGAGGCATATGACTTGTGAAATCAATCCCTCTTCCCTTTCTCCATTTTTGGGAAACAAACCTGAGAGATGACATTAAAATTAAAATTAATTAAAAAAAATTAAATACATTTTTTAAAAAAAATGTAACATTTTTTGGCTTTAAGAAACTTGTAAGAACTGGGCATGGCTAGTCTAGTGAAGAGAAGGACCAGGGGAGACATGATAGCAGTCTTCCAATATTTGAGGGGCTGCCACAGAGAGGAGGAAGTCAAGTTATTTTCCAAAGCACCCAAAGGGCAGACAAAGAACAATGGATGGAAACTGAACAAGGAGAGATTCAACCTGGAAATAAGGAGGAATTTTCTGATAGTGAGAACAATCAATCCATGGGACAGAAGTTGCCTTCAGAAGTTGTGGGAGCTTCATCAGTTAAGACTTTCAAGAAGAGATTGAACTGCTGTTCGTCAGAAATGGTGTAGGGTCTCCTGCTTGAGTGGGGTGTTGGACTAGATGACCTATAAGGTCCCTTCCATCTCTGTTCATCTGTTATCTGTTACTTATCTGTTACCTGTATGGGTAAATAAACTAGAAATCCATATAATGTGCTTGAATTAGAGCCAAGTATAATTCACCCAATGCAATATTTTATAGAGAGAACTAGGGATTTTGTTAGTTCCAACAATTTCATTGAAATTTACTTCCCAACAGAGACCAAATAAGACACTCGGCTCTTTCTTACACACTTGGTCTTTGTTTACTGAATGACAAACGTTAAAAAAGGGAGGCTGAGCTGGATTGGGAGAAAAGGATGAGTAACAAGAGGTTTAACTTATTGTCTTTATGAGTAGTCCAGATCAGCCCAGGGCTGATGCTCTTACTCTTATTTAATCAACTAAAACGTACACACACTTAGTCACAGCTACAATTAAATGTTTCATAACTGTCTAGAGTGCCCAGAAGTACTATTGAAAGCAATTTCATAACGTATTTCAGGAAAGGGAAATATTTGAAACTGAATAGGTTAACTTAAGTCATGTCAAACATTTGGGAAGAATGGAGAACGCTCCCTAATCTTATTGAAACAGCTCCAACATTTACAGTGACTTTCTCTTGAAAAAAAAAAGCTGCAAATGTCAATTGGAATAGAATGGGAATATGATGGTTTGTGTACACACGCACACACGCATGCACACACACACACGAAAGCTAGGGGAAAAAATGCCAGATTGCTTATGACTACTACAGATTAATTATAGATTCCTTGGTGCTCTCTCATCCTAGTTGTTTACACACATCTTGTTACCCAATTAGATAACGTCATCAGAATGAATGAATGAATGAATGAATGAGTGTGGCATTTGCTTTCTGTTCATGTACAGTAGCTTGCCCTGCCAGTTTTGAATAGGGTGCGGCTAATGGCTCCTTGAGCTGCCATGGCGCAGTAGTTAGAGTGCAGTACTGCAACTAATTCTGCTGACTGCCGGCTGCCTTCAAGTTGGCAGTTGGAATCTCACCAGGCTCAAGGTTGACTCAGCCTTCCTTCCATCCTTCCGAGGTGGGTAAAATGAGGACCCAGATTATTGGGGGCAAATATGCTGACTCTAAACCGCTTAGAGAGGGCTGTAAAAAGCACCGTGAAGCGGTGTAGAAGTCTAAGTGCTATTCCTATTGATTTTATTATCATTTTACTATTTTAATATTATTATTTTATTATTGTTTTCTGCTTGATTGTTGGACTGGTTATACCTGTTTATTTGGATCTTGGCTGCTGGAGAGGACATATTCAGCTCTTTTTGCTTCCTTCTTAGTTTTTTTAGTGTCTCTCTTGAATTATTTGTAAATGTGGTCTATCTCTATATGTCCAAGGTAAAGGTAAAGGTTCCCCTTTCACATATATGCTGGTTGTTCCTGACTCTAGGGGGCGCTGCTCAACTCCGTTTCAAAGCTGAAGAGCCAGCGCTTTCTGAAGATGCCTCCATGTGACTGGCATGACTAAACACGGAAGGCGCACGGAACGCTGTTACCTTCCCACCAAAGGGAGTTTCTATTTTTCTACTTGCATTTTTTTAATGTGCTTTCGACCTGCTAGGTTAGCAGAAGCTGGGACAAGTAACGGGAGCTCACTCCATTATATGGCGGTAGGGATTCGAACCGCTGAACTGCCTACCTTTCTGATAGACAAGCTCAGCATCTCAGCAACCGAACCACCACATTCCTATATGTCTAGTGAGGACCAATTTGCCTGAGCACCAAGCACCTAGGAATTCTTCAGCTTTTCTTGATTTAGCCTGTTCTAGGATGCTCACAGTTTTCCAGTTAAAATTTTGATTGAGAGTGTCCATGTGGTGTGAGATTAAGGAGGGTTTTTTTTTTTTTCATCTCGTCTTCTCACAACTAAATATAAACAGGGAGCAAACCCCACACTCACTCACACTGATAATATTACCTACTTAGTTATCGACATTATCTGCCCCCCCACCTCCTCCCCCCCACACACAAACCACACATCAAATTGTTTCATTTAGTCACCAGCGAGGAAAGGTTACACATTAATGAGGATTAAATGTCTGGCAAAGGAGAAAAAGAAGGAACTAATTGGGGTTAGAGCAGAAAGTTTGTTATCCCACAACATGCTTAAAGGATGCCCGTAGCTACTTGTGCAGGATGAACTCAAGGAAAGAGGGGGGGGGGGAGAAACCTTTGAGTTCCTTCTGCATAATGCGTGAAGCAACCTTTTTGACACTTCCTTTCACCTGGATCGTGCCCTTAATTGGAAGGAAGAAAGAACAGAGTTGAAAAGTGCACACAAATTATATATTTAAACCGTACCCCAGCCGCTGTGGAGTCTTTAAATTAACACTGCTGCTGTAGTTCAGGCAACTTTTGTGATCAAGGGCAACAGAGAGAGAGAGAGAGAGAGAGAGAGAGAGGCAGAGAGAGAGAGGGAAGGAGAGAGAGAAGCTATTACTTGCAGAGGAGTGAGGCAGAGCTGTCAGAATAAAGCCAAGGAAAAGCAAAATAATTGTTTTCGAAGGGAGATACTGTACAATATCTATTTCTGCAGCACAACTCATTTACACAAGGACTTTTTTAAAAAAAGCTGTTTACCTTCAGTTACTTTATTGTCTTCTCTCTCTCTCTCTCTCTCTCTCTCTCTCTCTCTCTCTCTCTCTCTCTCCCTCCCTCCCTCCCTCCCTCCCCGTTTCTTAGGACACACTTTCACATACTACGATTCCATCTATTCTTTCTCTTTAATGCAACGCTAATGCTCGGTCTCATGGTTGTTATTTGTAACCAACTGTCTAGAATGGTTGAAAGAGATCTATTACAGAAGCTTTTTTAATTGATTCCTGAAAGCCAAAGGTATTTGGAGGCAGGGGTGTGGATATTTTCTTGCACGTTTGTTTGAGATCAAAGTTGACCAGCATTTGGTAGCAGAGAGGGAATGACACTGAAAAAGGGTGGCTGAAGCATAAGAGTTTTAGTCGCAATTGTCTTGGCAGCATGGCTCGAGCTCAAACTCACAAACAGCTCACCACTTCTCTAAGGTCTTATAATGATTAAAAAAATGCTCCTGAACGTTGAAGACCTTTTGCAATTAGCAATTCATTCCTGGTCGCATGTCTCCTAGAACAATATACTGGAAGTAAATACCTGCAATAGAATCATAGATCATGGGAAGCAGTAGAAACTGGGAAACCTAGAACCAGAAACCTGTAGAATTTGGGCTGAGCCAGGGTGATGCAGTGGTTAGAATCAGAGGTTAGAATCAAACGAAATGCACAGGTACAATATAGGTGGTACCTTGCTCAATAGTAGTAACTGTGAGAGGGATCTTGGAGTCCTAGTGGACAACCATTTAAATATGAGCCAGCCGTGTGCAGCAGCTGCCAAAAAAGCCAACACAGTTATAATAAATATAAATAAATAAATATTTATTTCTTAGCCGCACCCTCTCCCGAAGGACTCGGGGCGGCGTACAATGAAACATATGAAATAAATATGTGGACAAAACAAACATATAACAGAGACATATACCGAGACATACACAAGGAGGAGGTCGGCTGATGAATAAAAAACAATTAGAATACAGTGATTAAAAAAAAAGTTCTAGGCTACATAAACAGAGGGATAGAATCAAGATCACGTGAAGTGTTAATACCACTTTATAATGCCTTGGTAAGGCCACACTTGGAATACTCCATCCAGTTTTGGTTGCCATGATGTAAAAATGATGTGGAGACTCTAGAAAGAATGCAGAGAAGAGCAACTAAGAGGATTAGGGAACTGGAGGCTAAAATGTGTGAAGAACGGTTGCAGGAACTGGGTATGTCTAGTTTAATAGAAAGAAGGACTAGGGGAGACATGTTAGCAGTCTTCCAATATCTCAGAGGTTGACACAAAGAAGAGGGAGTCAAACTATTCTCCAAGGCACCTGAGGGTAGAACAAGAAGCAATGGGTGGAAACTAATCGAGGAGAGAAGCAACTTAGAACTGAGGAGGAACTTCCTGACAGTTAGAACAATTCATGAGTGGAACAGCTTTCCTCCAGAAGTTGTGAATGCCCAAGACTGGAAGTATTTAATAATGATGTTGGATAGCCATTTGTCTGGAATGGTATAGGGTTTCCTGCCTAGGCAGGGGGTTGGACTAGAAGACCTCCAAGGTCCCTTCCAACTCTGCTATTGTATTACGGTAAGAGGTGGTGCGATAATGATGAGAATAGCTGGAAATTGTAACCAGGTCTATATCTCGGCCAAAATTAGTGTGTGTGTGTGTGTGTGTGTGTGTGTGTGTGTGTGTGTGTTAAAAGCACAATGACTATATATGTATACTTTTTTCTTCTATTTCTTTTTTTAAAAAGGAGGAGAATACATGTTAAAATTAAATATGTATACTGAAAACATAAAATGGAGCTCGCTCAGAAGCTGAAATACACCGAGTAAATGAGATGAAGAGTGTGAAGTAGAGGAGAGAGGTAAGGGAAGAAGAGAGGGATAGGAGAGAGGGCAAGGGGGGAAAGAGGAGGAGAGAAATGAGGAGTGGAAAGGGGAGAGAGGAGAAGGAGAGAGGAAGGGGAAGTAGAGAAGAGAAGGATGACAGAGGGGAGAAAGGAGGTAGGGAGGGGGAGGAGAGAGGGAGAAGAAAGTGATGGATAAGGTACAAGTATGGTGTATGGAGAGCAGAAGAGCCAATAATTGTCTTTTGGGAGCTGATGGTACAGCATCAATAAATGGATCAGGCTAAAAAGCTGTTTGGCTGGGTGACTTTGAGCCACTTACTCTCATTTGTCAGGGGAACAAGCTGGTCAGTCAATTCCTGTTGCAACCAATGGATCCACATTTGGTTGATCAGAGAAAAGCAGACTGTGCACTTGTGGGAAAATGCTAAGACGAGAAAACATTAACACTAAATAGGCTTTTTAAAAAAGCTGTTTCTAATGCAGCTGAGGGTAGGGATGCGGTGGCTCAGTGGCTAAGACACTGAGCTTGTCAATCAGAAACATCGGCATTTTGCTGGTTCGAATCCCTAGCACCGCATAATGGAGTGAGCTCCCGTTGCTTAATTAAACATATTTTTAAATGAAATAAAATGAGGTGGAGGTTGGACCTTTCTGGGTACCAAGGGCTGGAGGAATTTATGTTCACTCTATGGGGAAGATGGGTGTTTCTAAGTATGATGTATCAATAAATAAAATATGTTTTGTATCCATGCCCCTGTGCTCATTTGATTCGCTTAACCAACCTATAATATCAATTAAAAAAAATCTCACATCTTTCCTCCACATTTTTTAACAAGATGATTAGGAGACTGGAGGATAGGAGTCAACCTATTCTCCAAAGCACTTCAGAGCAGGACAAGAAGTAACAGGTTGTTGTTGTTGTTCTTAGTTGCAAAGTCAGTCATGACTGATCCATCACAACCCCATGGACAATGTTCCTCCAGGCCTTCCTGTCCTCTACCATCCCCTAGAGTCCATTTAAGCTCACACCTACTGCTTCGGTGACTCCATCCAGCCAACTCATTTTCTGTTGTCCCCTTCTTCTTCTGCCCTCCATCGTTCCCAGCATGAGGCTCTTCTCCAGGGAATCCTTCCTTCTCACTAGGTGGCCAAAGTCTTTGAGTTTCCACTTCAGGATCTGGCAGTCTAAAGAGCAGTCGGGGTTGATCTCCTCTAGGACTGATCGGTTGGATCTATTGCAGTCCAGGGGACTCGCAGGAGTCTTCTTCAGCACCAGAGTTCAAAGGCCTCCATTCTTTGGCAGGTAGGATATCATAAAAGAGAGATTCAATCTAGAACTAAGGAGAAATTTTCTGTCAGTGAGAACAATTAATCAGTGGGACTGCTTGATTCCAGAAATTGCAGTGCTCCATGATTGGAGGTTTTTAAGAAGAGGTTGGACAACCATTTGACTGGAATAGCATAGGGTCTTCTCCTTGAGTAGGGGGGTTGGACTACAAGTCCTCCATAGTTCCTTCCAACCACACTATGTTTTATGTGCTTCTAAAAAAGCTAATGTCTTTCTCCACATTTCTGCATTGGAGAGCTGCTCCAACGAGACTTCTAAATCAAGCCAAGGGTAATGAGGTGATAACGGTATGCTGATTTGCTTGTTTTTCTTAAAACCTGGCTTGCATTGTGTTCCAGCCAGTGACCTTAGATGGCAAGCACTGTGCCTTATTATTCAGTCCCTTGAGAAATCACAATGAGGAGCATTCTAATTTTAGCCAACTTGGCTGACAAGCTCTAAATAATTGCACCATGGTAGAAAAACAGGACCTTTCAGAAACTCTTATTCTAATGGCTGGAAATCATGTCATTATGTTGCCGGTTTTCTAAATTTTCTCATTTGTCGGCATCCCCAACTAGTCAGAGATGAAAGCTGCATTGTCATTCTCTCTTTCTCTCTCTTTAATACAGTTTTATGATACGATAGGTATGAAAAATCACTGCCCCTCCCCACCGGGAGAATAATAGCTTTGACCTTCCAGATCATTGTTTGACTATCTCAGAAAGCATTCTTTACGTAACACCCTTGCTCCTTTTCATGGTCTCCAAGAGGTATTAAGTGGATCAGATAGCTGGCTGAGAGGTGCATCTTAAAATCTGATGGGGTTTTTTTTTCTTCTTCCTGAGAACAATGATGGGGCATGCTTTGATCTTATTTATGGGGAGATGAGATTTAGAAATATTTCCTCCCCTTCTGAGTGACAGCTGAAGCTGAACTTCAGGTCAACAAGAGTTTGAAACTGTCATTGCATAATCCGATAGATAAAAGTGACCCCTACTGAATTTAGGAAGGCTTATTGTCAGTGGTGGGATTCAAATTATTATTATTATTTATTTTATTATTATTATTTTATTAGACTTATTAGCCGCTCCCTCTCCTCGAAGGGACTCTTTTCTTTTAAAAAAATACCTTGATGCTTTCTTCTTTTGGCCTAGATGCTATTATTTTGACTAAGAAACAACACTTGGTGAATTTCATGCAGAATTTCAAAGCAATATGATGAGAGGTCATTTTTAAGAGGAGTCAGTCCCATTTGTTCAGCTGGCCTTCTCTCACAGGTCCTCTTGATCCTGAGGTCCTATCTGAATTCTCCAAGGTTTATCCCTGAATATTTTAGCCTGGAGGTCAGTTACAGGAATTGGATAGGGCTAGTCTAGTGGGAAGAAGGATTAGGGGAGCAGTGTTCCAATATTTGAAGGGCTGCCACAAAGAAGAAGGGGTCAACCTCTTTTCCAAAGCATCAAATGGCAAGACAAGAAACAATGGATGGAAACTAACCAAGGAGAGAAGTAACCTAGAACTAAGGAGAAATTTCCTAACAGTAAGAGGAATTAACCAATGGAATGGCTTGCCTTCAGAAATTTAACAGACTAAGGGACCGTGTAGGTCATCTAGTCTAACCCCCCTCCCAAGCACAAGACCCTACACCATTTCTGACTGATGGCAGTCCAATCTCTTCTTGAAAGCCTCCAGTGATGGAGCTCCCACAACTTCCAAAGGCAACTTCTGTTCCATTGGTTGATTGTTCTCGCTGTCAGAAAATTCCTTCTTATTTCTAGGTTGAATCTCTCCTTGGTCAGTTTCCATCCATTATTCCTTGTCTGGCCTTCAGGTGCCTTGGAGAATAGATTGCCACCCCTCCTCTCTGTGGCAGCCCCTCAAATATTGGAACACTGCTGTCATTCTGCCCTGGTCCTTCTCTTCACTAGACTAGCCACTGTTATGGGTGCTTCTTCACTGGAGGCCTTCAAAAAGAGATTGGAGTGACAGTCATTTGTCTGAAATGATATAGGGTCTCCTGAAGGAGCAGAGTGTTGGACTAGAAGGATTCCAAGATCCTTTCCAACTGTATTATTTTATGTTCTATGTTCTAATGTTTTTCCAATTCACCCCCCATAAGGAAAATACCTATCCCCTTCTTTTGGAGGTGGGTTCCTCAAAGAAATTCAAATGTTACAAAGGCACTCTCTTAGGGAGGCTGTGATTTTATCCCATCATTTAATTATTCAAAATTATCAGCTGAATCGAATGTGATGCTTTCATCCATTGTTTGTGCTAGTACATGGGAGACTTCTGGATATTGAAAATTATGAAGTGGTCTGATTAGTCATTGTTAATTAAACAGCACAGCCTGCAAAATCGTTTTGCAGGTGTGGCTCACAACTTCATTGCAAATTCAAATGCGGCTTCTAGGGATATTTACTAGTATTTGAAATATTTCTTCATATATCTATATCCTGTACATATAAAAGACAAGTACCAGTCACTCATCATGAAATCTCCAGAACTGTAAAGGCTACAAACTTGAAATTCGGCACATATCAGGGGTGGGTTTCCGCTGGTGTTACTGTCGATTTGGTGCACGCATGATTTGCACACACGCCTGACACACGCTCTGCACAGTTGCCTGTAAATTGGTCTGTGCATGCGCAGAACATTAAAACTGTTGCAGCGACTGGGAAACCAGTTTGGGGGCGTGGTGAGCCTGCCGGCCCTACTGGTTCAGTGACCCAGTTGCAATTTCCGCTACCGGTTCGCCAAAACCAGTATGAACTGGTAGCAACCCACCTCTCGCACATATGTTCCTCTTGGCTTCTAGGTGCTCGCTAAGAAAGAATTTTTCGAAATGACCATCAAATCATCAATATTTCAGTATTATATTAACATGCCTTGATGCTACAGGGTTAGACATTCTAATTCCTCTCCCCACCTGAAAGGAACTCTGTTCCAACTGCAAGTTGCCTTATATTAACATGCACTGATGCTAAGGAGTTAGATGTTCTACTCCCCCTCCCCACCTGAAAGGAACTCAGTTCCAACTGCAGTTGCCTTATATTAACATGCTCTGATGCTAAAGAGTTAGATGTTCTACTCCCCCTCCCCACCTGAAAGGAACTCAGTTCCAACTGCCAGTTGCCTTATGCTCTGATGCTAAGGAGTTACAATTCCTACATTAATTTTCAAGCTTTAAGTATCACACCAGATCACATAGTTTCGTAGTGATGCATGGGTATCCAGTGTGTGTGTGTGCGCGCGCACGTGTGCGTGTGTGTGTGTGTTCCTGCAGAATGTTGCTGTCACTTTGCTAGCAACTTCACAAAGAAAAACACAACCTGTTTGAGCTAGCTTATAACTGAAAATGCAAATTTTCAGAAAGAAATTGATGCTACCTCTGCTTGAAACACATCCCATTTCAAAGTATTTATGCAAAGAGATAGGTTGGGAAGAAAATTATTCACATAATTGGGTTGTTTACTTCATGGCAGTTGTAGAATCTGTCTGAGACTGGATTCCTGTTTATCCTTGGCAGACAATCAGCATCCATATATCAAGCTAAGCCATAATGGCAAACTATGTTTTTTTGCCTCGCAAATTGCATGAACCTGGCTATGGTAAATTGCAGTCTGGGATTTAGGGCTTATTTTATTGTATTAAAGCCACATATGTTGACTGATTTGAGAATCCTTGCTTAAGCAAATCATGAATTATCTTACCCTAGCCAGTTTTAATGGGCCAGGAATATCCATGGAGAAGACTAGGTTTCCCACAGGCACAAACCATTGCAGTTTCTAAATAATATTGCTACTGCTCAACATGTGGCTTTGCTAACTTATATTCTTACTGATAGTATAGTGGTTAAGGCACCAGGCTAGAAACCAGGAGACTGTGAGTTCCAGTTTCACCTTGAGCATCAAAGCTGATTGGGTGACTTTGGATCAATCACCAGGAGATGGTGAGTTCTAGTATTCACTTAGGCATGAAAGCCAATTGGGTGGCTTTGGATCAATCACCAGGAGATGGTGAGTTCTAGTATTCACTTAGGCATGAAAGCCAATTGGGTGGCTTTGGATCAATCACCAGAAGATGGTGAGTTCTAGTCCTGCCTTAGGCATGAAAGCCAATTGGGTGGCTTTGGATCAATCACCAGGAGATGGTGAGTTCTAGTATTCACTTAGGCATGAAAGCCAATTGGGTGGCTTTGGATCAATCACCAGGAGATGGTGAGTTCTAGTATTCACTTAGGCATGAAAGCCAATTGGGTGGCTTTGGATCAATCACCAGAAGATGGTGAGTTCTAGTCCTGCCTTAGGCATGAAAGCCAATTGGGTGGCTTTGGATCAATCACCAGGAGATGGTGAGTTCTAGTATTCACTTAGGCATGAAAGCCAATTGGGTGGCTTTGGATCAATCACCAGGAGATGGTGAGTTCTAGTATTCACTTAGGCATGAAAGCCAATTGGGTGGCTTTGGATCAATCACCAGAAGATGGTGAGTTCTAGTCCTGCCTTAGGCATGAAAGCCAATTGGGTGGCTTTGGATCAATCACCAGGAGATGGTGAGTTCTAGTATTCACTTAGGCATGAAAGCCAATTGGGTGGCTTTGGATCAATCACCAGGAGATGGTGAGTTCTAGTCCTGCCTTAGGCATGAAAGCTGGCAGGGTGACTTCGGATCAATCACGAGGAGATGGTGAGTTCTAGTCCTGCCTTAGGCATTGAGCCAGTTTCTCTCTCTGTCTCAGTCCAACTCAACTCATAGAGTTCTTGTTGTGAGGAAAATAGGAGAAGGAAAGAATATTGGGTAACACTGCCTTTAGTTATTTATAAAAATAATAAAGGGAGGATTAAAAAAAAAAATCTAAATTAAAAAATATCACAAGAAGGTTTACCCACCCCTTGTTGTCAAGATCCCCCTCCCCCAAATCACATTCAAATCAAATATTCATGGATGGGACAAAGAAAGACGTGCCTTAATTATGTGAATGCTTTAATCCCCGACTGGCTGATGTTGGCAGGAGTGTGCATTTTGATTATATGCCCCTCCGAAGGGACTCCAGCCTGCATGATTGATGCAAGGCATGGCCTACAACTGGGAGTTCTATCGTTCCCAAGCATCGGATTTAGCACTTTTGCTAGCAGCTTGAACCATCTCAGTGGGAAAGAGATTTGGCTGAGTGGGACAGCATTGTGTTTGCTAAACACGCAACTTCGCTGCAGAAAGGCAGTCGACAAAAGCACCCCGACGTGGAGATGTAAAAAAAAGAAAAGAAAGAAAGAAAGAAAGAAAAAGCAGAGTTTCGAAAATGATGGGCAAGTATTTTGAGTGCGCCTGCGGGGGAGACACAACCCAGGGCTGAGTGTGGCAGAATGCACCCAGCGTGCAAAAAGCATTTTGAGAAGAACGCTTGAGGCTCCATTATGTGTGTCAGGTTTTATATTCCTCCGATCGAGCCTTTCTGCGCTATTTCTTCTCTTTTTTTTCTTCGAAAGAACGTTGAGGCTTCTATACGATTGTCAAATTGTCTCTCCTTTTAATTGCTCCGATTCATTTTCCTTTTATTTGTTATGATTAAAGAAGCTGCGGAGAGACAGGGAGGAAGTCAGTGGCTGCCCAACCTTTCAATGAGCTGGGGGTGTGATGTGTTCCATGAATAACAGAAGAGTTGGAAAGGGAGCTTGGAGGTCTTCTAGTCCAACCCCCGGCTCAGGCAGGAAATCCTATACCTGTGATGGCTAACCTTTTTGTCCTCATGTGCCGAAAACGCCTGTGCGTCCACAGCCAAAATGAAATGCGTACATGACACCACCACCCTGTGCCCCCATGGATGCACACACGACACCCTTGTGCCCCATTTTGGGCTTGGCAAGCCTCCCTTAAGCCTCCTGGGACCAAAAATGGGCCATGGGGGGGTGGGTGCTGTGCCCCTATGCTTCGCACTGCCCCCTGCGCATGCACATGCTCGCACAACCCCTCGCACAGCATTCATTCTTCCCGCATGCACGGCAGAGACCCCAAAATCAGCTGACCGGTGGGAGGCATGTATGCATACATGATAGAGTTGTGCTGGGGTGACACTTGTGTGCTTGCAGCAGGGGTGAGTTCCTGCCAGTTCTAAGCTCTTCTATAGAAGAGGTTCCACAAATCTACATTGCTGTTTAGAACCGGTTCCAGCTCCCTCCCCACGGCCGTCTGCACATCATCAAGATGAAGAGCGAGAGGAGGAATTCTGGGAGTTGAAGTCCACAAGTCTTAAAGCTGTCAAGTTTGAACACCCCTGGGTTTTTTTTCTAAAGGGTTAGGGGTACAAGGGTCTTGTAACTTGACAGCTTTAAGACTTGCACACTTCAATGCCAGAGTTTCTGAGCCAACCTGATTGGAGGAGGAATTCTGGGAGTTGAAGTACACAAGTCTTAAAGCTGTCAAGTTTGAACACCCCTGGGTTTTTTTCCTAAAGGGTTAGGGTGCAAGGGTCTTGTAACTTGACAGCTTTAAGACTTGCACACTTCAATACCAGAGTTCCTGAGCCAACATGACTGGAGGAGGAATTCTGGGAGTTGAAGTCCACAAGTCTTAAAGCTGTCAAGTTTGAACACCCCTGGGGTGTTTTAAAGGGTTAGGGGTGCAAGGGTCTTGTAACTGGACAGCTTTAAGACTTGCGTGCTTCAAATGCCAGAGTTTCTGAGCCAACATTTTGGTTGCTAAGCAAGAGCGTTGTTAAGTGAGTTTCACCACATTTTAGAAGTTGGCCACGCCCACCCAGTCACATGGCTGGCAAGCCACTCCCACCCGGTCACATGGCTGGCAAACCACTCCCACCCAGTCACATGGCCGGCAAGCCACTCCCACAAAGCAGGCCACACCTACAGAAGAGGTTCTAAAAAAATTTGAAACCCACCACTGGCCCGCAGAGAGGGCTCTGTGCCGTAGCTTCACCATCGTGGCCCTACAAACGGTTGTCCAAGCTCTTCTTAGGAACTTCTAGTGTTGGAGCAGCTACACCTTCTGGAGGCAAGTTGTTCCACAGATAAAATGCATAATATGAATTAATCTAGTAACTTGGTTCTGTGTGTTGCATAAGGGAAGGGAAGGCAAATAAAATCTTCTTCCTATTAGACATCAGCCACTGACCTTGACTTCAAGGTGATCCTCTTACAAAGGAAATCATCAGCAGAATCTGCAGCGTCCAACAAGGGCCACCAGCAACTCTCTAAATCAGGATAACATGGGATTGAGCTTTTCCTTTTCCTTTTTAAAAATATTGATGGTTAACAGAATAGAATGATAGACTTTGAAAGGATCCAACCCCCTGCTCAAGGAGGAGGTATCTATGCCATTCCAGGCAAATAGAAATATTTTTTTAAAACCTCAAGCGATGGAACACTTATAATTTCTGAAGGCAAGTCATTTCACTGATTAATTGTTCCATCTGTCAGGAAATTTCTCTTTATTTCTCGGTTGGATTTGTTAAAAATTCAGATTCAGTCCACAACTGACTCATATTTATGACGGTTCCTGTGTCCCGGGGTCATGTCATCACCTTTTGCAACCTTCTGACAAGCAAAGTCAATAGACAAGCCAGATTTCCCTAACAACCATGTCACTAACTTAATTACTTCAGCGACTGACTTAAGAACAGTGGCAATAAGGGTGTGAAATGGTAAAAATACTCACTTAACAAATGCCTCGCTTAGTAATGGAAATTTGGGGCTCCATTAGTCAAGGACTACCTGGCTCCCATCCCCTGGGCACCATCTCTCTCAGTGATGCTGTCAGACCTGGAAGCCATCTTTTGCATTGGGTCTTCAGCCCTGCCACATTTACTGCTGTGGGAAAATGAGAGGGGGGTGTTAGATGGAGTATGGGAGATAAGTAGAGTAGAGTAGAGTAGAGTAGAGTAGAGTAGAGTGGAGTGGAGTGGAGTGGAGTGGAGTGGAAGGGAAAGGAAGGGAAGAGAAGAGAAGAGAAGAGAAGAGTTGGAAGGGACCTTGGAGGTCTTCTAGTCCAACCCCCTGCTTAGGCAGAAAACCCTACACCACCAGACAAATGGCTGTCCAACCTCTTCTTTAAAACTTGCAGTGTTGGAGCATTCACAACTTCTGGAGGTAACTTATTTGACTGATTTATGGTTCTAACTTTCAGGAAATTTCTCTTTTATTTCTAGGTTGGATCTGTTTTTGTTGGAGTTTGTGCAACACTCATGGTGTTGAATTGCTGGTGCAAACATTTCTGGATGTCCCTGGTTCTATCTTTTGCCAGTTCAAGCAAAATTATCTAGCAGCACTAGATAGATAGATGATAGATAGATGATAGATAGATAGATAGATAGATAGATAGATAGATAGATAGATAGATAGATAGATAGATAGATAGATAGATGATAGATGATAGATAGATAGATAGATAGATAGATGATAGATAGATAGATAGATGATAGATAGATAGATAGATAGATAGATAGATAGATAGATAGATAGATAGATAGATAGATAGATGATAGATAGATGATAGATAGATGATAGATAGATGATAGATGATAGATAGATAGATAGATAGATAGATAGATAGATAGATAGATAGATAGATAGATAATAGACAGAGAGACAGAGACAGAGAGAGAGAGAGAGAGAGAGAGAGAGAGAGAGAGAGAGAGAGAGAGAGAGAGAGAGATGATAGAGAGAAAGAGAGAGAGGGAGAGAGATGATAGATAGATGATAGATAGATAGATGATAGAGATAGATAGATAGATAGATAGATAGATAGATAGATAGATAGATAGATAGTTGATAGATTGATTATCTAGATAGATCAATAGATCAATAGATCGATGATAGATTGATAGAGCGATAGAGCGATATAGATAGATAGAGAGAGAGAGAGAGATGAGAGAGATGAGAGAGATCTGACAGACGACAGACACACACACACAGAGAGAGAGACAAAGAGAGACACATAGAGTGAGTGAGTGAGTGAGTGAGTGAGTGAGTGAGTGAGAGAGAGAGAGCGGGGGGGGGGGGCGGGAGAGATATTTTCTCTTGATAAACTGTCTGGGATAATATAATATTCTGCTCAGTGGGTAAGAATTAAAAGGTGAAGTTATTTGGCAGGAAAATGGTGTGATAAAAAAAGAAGCAAAAGAAGCCCATTAGATTTGAAAACAAGTTGTTGAAACCAAGGAAGTGATTTTAAGTCTGAGTTGAAGTCTGCTAAAGTAGCTGCTTCTTTGCTATCTGATCTTTCTATATTACGTGTGAATAGATATTACAATAATTCTGCCGTGGGAGGGCTCTTTAACCTCAGAGAAGCTATCCTATCTCGAAAGAGCCAAGAGTTCAGCAGCAACAGGGTCAAAGGATGGATAACGTTGAAGAATTGGAATTGATCGAAGGCAAAGCCCTCAAGGTAATTTCACACAAGATTCAGACTTAAGAGTCCAAGCATCCAATACAGATGAAGTTCAAGAAGGGGTTCTGGAATCAGTCGAGAGGCAGAGCCTCAGTCAGCCAAGATAAATCCATTTCACAAGTCATAACTTGATAGATGACTCTGTTCCAGCTGTTGCACTAAAGAAGATAAGGTTTCTAACACCAATGCTCCAGATTCCCTCCCAACTCCACAGCCCAGCCGTCAGATCCTCTGGATGAAGTTTCTCCTCGCAGCTCAGTTAGGCTTTACTCACAAGTTTAACAGATTAACAGAGTTGGAAGGGATTTTGTAGGTCATCTAGTCCAACTTCCCTCACCCACTCAAGCAAGAGACCCTACCCCATTTCTGACAAATGGCAGTCCAGTTTTTTCTTGAAAGCTTCCAGTGATGAAGCTCCCACAACCTCAGAAGGCAACTTCTGTTCCATTTGTTGATTGCTCTCACTGTCAAAAAGTTCCTCCTTATTTCTAGGTTGAATCTCTCCTTGGTCAGCTTCCATCCATTGTTCCTTGTCTGGTTTTCAGATGCCTTGCAAAATAGTTTGACCTCTTCCTCTCTGTGGCAGCCCCTCAAATATTGGAAGACTGCTATGCTGTCTCCCTTGGTCCTTCTCTTCACCAGACTAGCCAGGCCCAGTTCCTGTAACTGTTCTTCATATGTTTTAGTCTCCAGTCCCCTAATCATTCTGGTTGCTCTTCTCTGCACTTTTTCTAGAGTATACCTACTCTTTTTGTAAATTATTCTTGTAGGACCTCCAGTCATATTCTCCTTCTCCTTGGAGGAGAAAGACCAGATGCTTGAGTAAAGAGCTGACAAGTATAATTCAATAAAGCCAAAATCCAGGATTCAGATCTTGAGGGAACTATAGACACTTACTCTTAATTCAATCAGAATAGAGCTGGCAAGAACATTAGAAGTCTTCTAGTCCAATTGAATAGGAATAGGAATAGTGGACAACCATTTAAATATGAGCCAACCATGTGCAGCAGCTGTCATAAAAGCCAACACGGTTCTAGGCTGCCTAAATAGAGGGATACAATCAAGATCACGTGAAATGTTAATACCATTTTATAAGGCCTTGGTAAGTCCACACTTGGAATCCTGCATCCAGTTTTGGTCGCCACGATGTATAAAAAGATGTGGAGACTCTAGAAAGTGTGCAGAGAAGAGCAACAAAGAGGATTAGGGGACTGGAGGCTAAAACATATGAAGAACAGTTGCAGGAACTGTATATGTCTAGTTTGGTAGAGAGAAGGGCTAGGGGAGACATGATACCAGTCTTCCAATATCTCAGGGGTTGCCACAAAGACTATTCTCCAATGTCCAAGTCAACCTATTCTCCAAAGCACTTGAAAGGTAGGACAAAAGCAATGAGTGGAAACTAATCAAGGAGAGAAGCAACTTAGAACTAAGGAGAAATTTCCTGACAGCGAGGACAATTAATCAGTGGAACAACTTGCCTCCAGAAGTTGTAAATGCTGCAACACTTGAGGTTTTTAAGAAGAGGTTGGATAACCATTTATCTGAAGTGGTATAGGGCTTCCTGCCTAATCAGGGGGTTGGACTAGAAGACCTCCAAGGTCCCTTCCAAATCTTCTCTTCTCTTCTCTTCTCTTCTCTTCTCTTCTCTTCTCTTCTCTTCTCTTCTCTTCTCTTCTCTTCTCTTCTCTTCTCTTCTCTTCTCTTCTCTTCTCTTCCCTTCCATTCCATTCCATTCCATTCTAGAGCTGGAAGGGACCTTGGAGGTGTGGTCTTACCAAGGCTTTATAGAGTGGTATTAGTTCCTTACTCGATCTTGATTGTATCCCTAAATTGTTAATATAACTTAGGATTGCATAGGCTTCTTAGGCTGCTGTTGGCATACCTGCTCAGCTTCCTGCACAAGCAAACCCCCATGGCAAATTATTTTTATTTGTCTCTTTCTCTGTCCTTGGCTGCCAGCTTTTCCGAGACTTTTTGATCTTTACATTTGAAACAAAAATAGCCCCTGCAGATGCCTCTTTGATACATTGACAGCATGATTTAATTTTTTGTTATATAATTCATGTTCGGTCTTTGGTTCAGTTGCGTAGAGTCCTCTGTTCTGTTTTGACATGATTTTGTTTTGTGCTATAGAAATTCAGAAATTTGACAGCTTGTAAACTTTATAATGCAATTTGTTTTGTTTTAGCATTGATGGCTGGCTAGCTGTAGCTTAGGGCTGGTTATCCATGGCTTATGGGCTAGGCTGATTCGTTGTTCGGTTAGCCATTAGCTTATAGTCTAGGATGGAAGCTCTACCAATTGTGGTTTGTTCTGTAACTAGCCAATAACCTGGCGTTGCCCGTGTATTTAGTTATAGGGGGGAAATGTCTGGACCAAACATAATTTCTAATGTTGGATTTTCCCCCTTACCAGAGGGAGCCCCCTTGTGGAGTACTGTGAAGTACCATGGCAACTCCACTATGCTGTACAGTCGAAGCCATTTTAAGGCACAACAGGCTGTATCTTAACAGAACACAGACACCGAGGATGTTAGGGGTGTCTTACCCCTATAGTGTTTGTTTCCAGAGTGTAAATCATCTGTGTACCAAGTTTGGTTGAAATTGCTTGAAGCATTCCAGATTATTGCTGGAACACACACACATACAGAGCCATTTTTATATATATAGAAGATTTATAGCCAAGCCATGGCTTCGTCTGATGCATTATCCAAGCTACTGTGATTTATTAGTGGTTTGTGGATTATTATTATTATTCAATAAAGACATTGGATAGTGTGCTCAGAACTGTAAAAGCAAGCAAACAAAACTCTTTGGAGATTCTAATCCTACCGACCATGGATATTGAATATCTTTTGATAATTAAGAATCCACAATGACTTGTTGATAAATAAAAAATAAAATTAGTTCCATCGATTGCCCAGTTCTGCCTTAAATGACCAGCATAACAAAATAACAGAATTGGAAGGGTCCTTAGAGATCTTCTAGTCCAACCCCCTGCTCGAGCAGGAGACCCTTTCCTTCCCCTTTCTTTTCTCCTTTCCTCTCCTTTCCTCTTTCTCCTTTTTCCTTTCCTCTCCTCTGTTCTTTCCTTTCTCTTTTTTCCCCTTTCCCCTTTTCTTTCTTTTGTCCTTTCCCCTCTCCTTTCCTCTTTCTCCTCTTTCCCTTCTTTTCCCTTCTTCCCCTTCCTCTTCCTCCTTTCCTCCCCTTTCCTCTTTCTCCTCCCCTCCCCTTCATCTCTTCTGCTTTCCCTTCCCTTCCTGTCCCTGTCCTTTTCTTCTTTTCCCTGTATGATCACTTTGCATGTGAGATAGACAGGGTCAAGCACCAGGCCCCCTCAGGTATTCCATGAAAACTACTTCTTTGTCCTAAGGTCTATTCAGGATCTTGAAACCTTGTTAACCCCAAATCCTCATTACCCCCCTCCTTTTTTTAAAGCATAACAAGCTCAAAGGGGGGGGGATTCTGACATTCTTTGTGAAACTTTCTAATTTCCCAAGGCTAAGCAACTCTCTTTCCTCTCTTCCCCCTTCTGAAAGGAAGAGCTAAATGCTTCTACAATTCTATAGAGTTTTGTTTAAAATACTCACAAGGCATTCTTAACACGGTCTATTCAGGGGAATGGTGAAAAATAAATGTCGCATTAAATGGAATTATGCAATGTTTTCCCACTGCACATCCCTGGGAGAAATGTTGTAGGGCTTGTTCTGGAGGGTCAGTGGATGTATCCATTCAACAAATAGGTCAGCTGGGCATCATTTAATCTAGCATGGACCCTTACAATGCAATGCAATGCAATGCAATGCAATGCAATGCAATGCAATACAATACAATACAATACAATACAATACAATACAATACAATAGCAGAGTTGGAAGGGACCTTGGAGGTCTTCTAGTCCAACTCCCTGCCTAGGCAGGAAACCCTATACCATTTCAGACAAATGGCTATCCAACATCTTCTTAAAGACTACCAGTGTTGGGGCATTCACAAGGCAATTTCTGTTCCACTGTTTAATTGTTCTGTCAGGAAAGTTCTTTCAGTTCTAAGTTGCTTCTCTCCTTGATTAGTTTCCACCCATTGCTTCTTGTTCTGCCCTCAGGTGCTTTGGAGAATATAGCTTGACTCCCTTTTCTTTGTGGCAGCCCCTGAGATATTGGAAGACTGCTATCATATCTCCCCTAGTCCTTCTTTTCATTCAACTAGACATTCCCAGTACCCGTTCTTCATATGTTTACGTGAACCGAGCCCACACGATTAGCTTGTAATTCACAGATAATGTTATCTCAGAAACAAAAATTACCCTGGGGTCTGCATCAGTGGTGAAATCTAACTTTTTCCCTCCCCCACCACCGGTTCTGTGGGCGTGGCTTGGTGGTGGTGGTCATGTGACTGGGTGGGTGGGTGGGTGCCTGAAGGGGGTAGACCTTTGTGATGTAGAATAGACTGGCTCAAGCCTTAAGGGTCCATTGATAAAGGAGGGGGAGGCTGTTAAGAGTGAGTCTGTTTCCTGCCTAAAAACATGTTTCTCCATTTCCCATCCAGGGAAGTATAATATTCTGCCTTTTTAATATTTCCTAGGATATTTCATTCTTCTAGGAGAGACGGTGGGTGCTAATTTCCTATGCTATCTAGTAAAAAGGAGGACTAGGGGTGATCGGATAGCGGTCTTCTAATATTTGAAGGGTTGCCACAGAGAAGAGGGGAGAAGGTCAACCTATTCTCCAAAGCATCTGAGGGCCAGACCAGAAATAATGAGTGGAAGCTCATCAAAGAGAGATACAACCTAGAACCAAGGAGACATTTCTTGATGGTGAGAACAATTAATCAGGTGGAATGACTTGTCTGCAGAAGTTGTGGATGCTCTCTCATTGGAGGTTTGCAAAAACAGATTGGACGACCGCTTGACTAGGAGGGTGTAAGGCTCCTGTTTGAGCAAGGGTTGGACTAGAAGACCTCCAAGCTCCCTTCCAACTCTGTTACTCTGTTCTCCCAAGAAGAGGTTGCAATACGTGGAGTTTTCTGAACATATGGGTTATTGTGAGCAAGATCCTCTTGAGAAAGGTGAGTTTTAAAGCATGCAGTTAACAGAAGGTCACATTTTTTGGAGGCTGAGAGCTCCCGTCACAGGCTCCTTGGTGACCTCCGGCTGGAGGAACTGCGAGAGCTGGGTGGAAAATAGCAAATAGGCTGCCGGGCGAGGAAATAAAAAAAGAAGAAGGTGAGCGCATACCACGCATACTAATGCCGGCCGCTTTTCTGTTTGGCTCCTTTGAGGAGCATCGGAGGTGGTTTATTTCTATTATTATAAGCGAAGGCTCTTCCCCTCCTCTCCCCTCCCAGCCCCGACTCACTACAAGATTATGCAGGCTGAGTGCGAGGATCCTGATCAAGGGAGCTGAGCGACGGAGAAGACAGAGGAGGAAATAAATCAAATGAAGGGTTGACAGCCCCTAAATGAAAGCATTGCTATCCGAACAACAACATGCCGTGTAATGGATAGAAGAGCAAGATGCTGAACCAGTTGGAAGAGGGGGTGGGGGGAGAAGGAATCTACACACACACACACACACACACACACACACACACACACACAGACACACAATGAGAACACATTCTGCTTACCTAATATACAGGTTGATTATCTGCAGGAAGTCAAAGCAGCCTAGGGAGAAGTTAAGGGAGGATGTGTTCAGAATCCGTAAGTGGATGGCTTGATCTCTACTCTGGTGATTCTGAATCCTGACACATAATCCATGTTGTGACCTTCCACTATTTGTCTGGATAGTTTGTGTCACCTGGGCAGCGATTTCAAAGTCTTCCCTTTGCAGGACATTTCATTCACCTTCAGGTCCACGCCTCCCTCTGAGAATTTTTGCTGGTAGAACTTCCACAAAGCTTTCTTTCAAGGTGAGACATTTTGGGGCACTGCTTGACAGTGGAATGCTATGGGTAGTTGTAATTCAACTGTATGTAAAAAAGTTCTAATTATTCCTGGGAATGTGGCTGTAGTTCATTGTCCCTGAAGGCTACCTTGGTTAGGAATGACAACAGATTAACAGATTAACTGAGTTGGAAGGGACCATATAGGTCATCTAGTCCAACCCACGGCTCAAGCAGTAGACCCTACACCATTTCTGACAAATGGCAGTCCAATCGATTCTTGAAAGTCTCAAGTGATGAAGCTCTAACAACTTCCGAGAGCAATCTGTTAAATTGGTTGATTGTTCTCACTGTCAGAAAGTTCCTCCTTATTTCTAGGTTGAATCTCTCCTTGGTCAGTTTCCATCCATTATTCCTTGTCTGCCCTTCGGGTGCTTTGGAAAATAGCTTGACACCTTCCTCTCCAGGGCAGCCCCTCAAATATTGGAAGACTGCTATCCTGTCTCCACTGGTCCTTCTCTTTACTAGACTAGCCGTGCCCGGTTCCTGCAACTGTCCATCATATGTTTTAGTCTCCAGTTCCCTAATAATCTTGGTTAATAATCTGCATTCTTTGCAGAGTCTCAATATTTTTTTATAGTATGGTGACCAAAACTGGATGCAGTAGTTTAGGTGTGGTTTTACTAGGGCTTTATATAATGCTTCTGAAGTTCTCCTTGTACCAGGGGTGAAATTCAGCAGGTTCTGACAGGTTCTGGAGAACCGGTAGTGGAAATTTTGAGTAGTTCAGAGAACTGGCAAATACCACCTCTGGCTGGCCCCAGAATGGGGAGGGAATGGAGATTTTGCAGTATCCTTCCCCCAGGAGTGGGGAGGGATTGGAGATTTTGCAGTATCCTTCCCCCAGGAGTGGGGAGGGATTGGAGATTTTACAGTATCCTTCCCCCTGGAGTGGGGAGGGAATGGAGATTTTGCAGTATCCTTCCCCCTGGAGTGGGGAGGGAATGGAGATTTTGCAATATCCTTCCCCCAGGAGTGGGGAGGGAATGGGGATTTTGCAGTATCCTTCCCCCAGGAGTGGGGAGGGATTGGAGATTTTGCAGTATCCTTCCCCCTGGAGTGGGGAGAGAATGGGGATTTTGCAATATCCTTCCCCCAGGAGTGGGGAAGGAATGGGGATTTTGCAGTATCGTTCCCCCAGGAGTGGGTAGGGAATGGAGATTTTGCAGTATCCTTCCCCCAGGAGTGTGGAGGGAATGGAGATTTTGCAGTATCCTTCCCCCAGGAGTGGGGAGGGAATAGGGATTTTGCAGTATCCTTCCCCCAGGAGTGGGGAGGAAATGGAGATTTTGCAGTATCCTTCCCCTGCCATGCCCACCAAGCCTCACCCACAGAACCCGCAGTAAAAAAAATTGAATTGCAACACTGCCTTGTACCAATTTCTTAACAGTGAGAACAATTAACTCTCTGAATGGCTTGCCTTCAGAAATTGTGGTTCCTCCATCACTGGAGCTTTTTAAGAAGAGACTGGACAGCCATTTGTATAGGGTCTCCTACTCGAGCAGGGGGTTGGATTAGAAGACCTCCAAGGTCCTGTTGGAAGAAATGTCCTTCTGGGTTCGGCTCCAAGTGGGGAAAAAGATACTGGAGACATGGAGGCTGCTTGGAAAGATGGTTTTAATGGTGGACAGGACCGCATGGCTTGAGTCCTGAACAGAAAAGGTGATCACATGCTTCAATGTTGGTAGAGAAGAAGAGAAGAGAAGAGAAGAGAAGAGAAGAGAAGAGAAGAGAGAGAAGAAGGGCTTGCAGGGCTTTTTATAATCTGTTCTGCCCCACCTGTTTCCTGTTCCTGTGTAAGAAATGTATTCTGATTGGTTGCCAGACTCCCATGGGCCTGTGAAAGGGCAACCCTCTAGGCTGAGTTTTGAATCCAGGTTTGATTGACTTCTCAGATACCATGTGGTCAGTTGAGTAAAAGGCAATATTATCCTGCCTTAATCCCATCCCCCTGGAGCTGAAGAGGAGAACTCTTTATTATGTAAAGTGGACTAGCTTGGCCTTCTTAATGGCCCATTGACAAAGTGGAGATGGGCAGGAAGGTGCAGGAATTTACTTTGTGTTTAAAATGTGTTTCTCCCTTTTTCACATCCAGGAAAATATAATATTCTGCCTTTTCAATATTTCCTAGGAATTCTCAGCATAAGTACCGGCACCTCGGTTCAGCCAGCTGACACCATCGCTGGCCATAGGGGGCGAACAACTGTCCCCTGTGGAGCGGGCGCGCAATTTGGGCGTCCTCCTTGATGCCCAGCTGTCACTGGAGGACCATGTGGCAGCCGTGGCAAGGGGGGCGTTCCACCAGGTTCACCTGGTGCGCCAATTGCGCCCCCTACTGGACCGGAGTGCCCTGCGTACGGTCACTCATGCACTGGTGACGTCTCGCCTGGACTACTGCAATGCCCTCTACATGGGGCTTCCCTTGGGACGCATCCGGAGACTGCAGCTAGTTCAGAACGCAGCCGCGCGGGTTATCATGGGGAGTACACGTTACTCCCACATAACACCGCTCCTGCGCGAGCTGCACTGGCTACCTGTGGCCTTTCGGGTGCGTTTCAAGGTATTGATCACCATCTTTAAAGCGCTCCATGGCATAGGACCTAGATATCTGCAGGATCGCATCCTACCACACACGTCCCTGCGACCTATTCGCTCACACAGGGAGGGACTCCTCTTGGTGCCGTCCGCTAGGCAGTGTCAGCGGGCGACACCTAGGAGTAGGTCCTTCTCTGTGATGGGCCCAACCCTCTGGAATGACCTCCCACCCGACATTCGAACCACCACCGACCTCCGTTCCTTCCGTCAAAAGTTAAAGACTCACCTATTTCAATCAGCTGGCCTGGCACTTTCTTAGTTTTACCTCCCGGGGATTTATTTTAATTGGGTTTGGGTTTTTAATTGGGGATGTTTTTAGGGTTTTAGAATATATTTATTTCTTGTACAGCCTATCTCCTCCATCCAAATGTATTTAATTGTTTTATGATTGTATTTTTATCTGCATTGACTGTACACCGCCCCGAGTCCCTTTTTGGGAGAGGGGGCGGTCTAGAAATCCAAGAAATAAATAAAATAAATAAATAAAATATAATTGCAGATCTGATGGCTAGAGAAACAAAGAGCAAAAGGAGATAAGTCAATTCTCTCAAAATAGCAGCCCTTAAGCGAGGTCAATAAAGGGAGGATAATAAAATGCAAGATTGTGGAACACTTTATGTGCCCAGTAATACTAGTTCTTGAATGATCAGTCGTGTTCGAGTTATAACCATTTGTTTAGTGAACAAGAAGCTCATTTGAAGTTACCGTTGCCTTGAAAAGAAGTGTTGCAGCATCTCCACAATCACATGACCACATTCGGGTGTTTGTATCGTCCTGAGGTCATGTCACCACAATTGGTGATCTTCCCAGCCAACTTCCCACAAGCAAAATCGATGGGGAAGCCAGATTCAGAATCAGAATCAGAATAGAGCCGGAAGGGACCTCAGAGGTCTTCTAGTCCAGCCCCCTGCTCAAGCAGAGACCCTATACCATCTTAGACAAGTGGCTGTCTGAAATCATCATATATCCCATATGTGCAGCATATATGAACTTTTGAAATATCCCTCTTAATGTCTAGAAACATTTTCACAGCTCTGTTAATATCTGTAAAATTACAGGTATTGTTGAAGGACCCAAACTATAGAAGTGTAGACTCAATCAATGATCAGAATGGAGCTGGAAGGAACCTTGGAGGTCTTCTAGTCCAACCCCCTCTTCTATAGGGCACTACACACCAGAACAACTAGACACAAGGACAGTTTTTTCCTCAAATGCCATCACTCTGCTTAACAACTAATTCCCACAAAACTGTCAATAATTTACTAAGAATATATTACTATTATTGTTCTCTTCCTTACTAGTATCTCTCTCTTCCCACTTAGGACTATAACCATGTTGCTTGTATCTTTCAATTTATATTGTTTTTTATTTGCTTCCTAGTACAATTTGATAGCATATTAGTAACCTTGACTATCACTAGGTGTTGTATCTTTTTATTCTTGATGAATGTATTTTATTCTCTTATGTACACTAAGAGCATATGCACCAAAGACAAATTCTTATGTATCCAATCACACTTGGCCAATAAAGAATTCAAGTCAAGTCAAGTCAAGGCAAGGCAAGGCAAGGCAAGGCAAGGCAAGTCTAGTAGAGTCTAGTCTAGTCTAGTCTAGTCTGATCTTAAAAACTTCCAGTGATGAAACACCTACAATGTCTCGTGGCAAGCTGTTCCACTGGTTGATTGTTCCCACTGTTAGGATGTTTCCCCTTGATTCCAGGTTAATAATTCACTTAATAACTGCGTGATTCACTTAAGGACTTCAGTGATGGGCTAAAAGGCTGTGGAAAAAGATCATAAAATCAGGTGTGACTCAACTTCCTTGCTTAGCAATGAAACTCCTGGTCCCAATTATAGCCTTCAGTCAAGGAAGGACTGCCTGTACAGCTGTTGTTGAAATTCTTTACTTATAGTTGCCACTGTCCCATTAAGAATAAACTGAAATTTAAATTTGGGAACTAGGCAATGGAAGAGAGTAGAGGTGGGAGAAATACTTAGATTGAATAACCAAAAACAGATTCTGACAGAAATAAAGAGCCAAGAGAGGAATTTGAAAAGCAAGTTTTTTTAAAAAAAGCATAGCAATTCAAGTACTGAAGTGGACAAAGATTTCTCTCTTTTGTTGTTGTTCTGCTTTGTTTTTTCCTTTCTCTGTCTCTGTCTCTGTCTCTGTCTCTCTCTCTCTCTCTCTCTCTCTCTCTCTCTCTCTCTCTCTCTCTCTCTCTCTCTTCTTTTTGTAGGTGACTTGATTAGAAATTAGACAGAACAGAAAATAAATAGACAGAATAGAAAGAAAAAGACTATTAATAAAGGGTGACAAGACTAAAGCTAGAATAAGTGACAGAAATAAGAGAAGGGGGAATATTAGTGAGCACTTGTTTATATAATAAAATAAAAGTAATGACAAGAGAAAACATGGAATACTTGAATAATGATAGATTGCAACGTAATATAAATGTGTATCATTACTAGAAAAACATAAGTTGATTGAATGTAATAATTATGATTAACTTTATCACTTTTACTTGCATTAGAATTTATGACACCCAGGTACCACACTGCTCACGCATTGAGTGGATGTATTTGTAAAAAATAATAATAAAAAACTTGGGGAAAAAAGAGAGAATAAACGGCCATTTTTGGATGCCTTGTGAGGTAGCTGAGAGCTTGGGACCGAAGAAATGAAATGCCACGCTCTTTCTGGCTTTTGACATCAGCTGATGAATTGTGGGGAGCTGAAATTTAGGCTTTGTGTTTCTGTGTTATTGCAGTTACTTATAGCCCATCTAAAAGCATTAGATCAGGAAGGAGAGCATTCCCTGGGCAAACAAACCACAATCGAAGAAGCAGACGCTTCTGTGCCTGTGTGTGAAGAAAACCAAAATGGTGACTTTGATTGCAAAAATTGTAGTAATCATTTGAAATTTCTTGACCCCTTTGGGGTGGAAACCCCTGAGCACAGAGACTGTTTTGATTTCCTTTTGTGCAGTATTTGTGTAGGAAATTACTGGGAATGAAAGGGTTGGGCGCTAGACTAGGCAATCAAAAATATAGGGGAAGGGGGTGGAAAGCAGTGGTAAATGTTTTCTATACAGCTTGCAAAAAAACTTATGTGGAGCTCTTCATAAATTCAACAGGAGCCAAACTTAACTCAAAGGTGAATTATCAAACTATTCACTTACGACTGCATGACTGTAACTTTCTTGCTTGTTATCCTTACGATTTATATTGATATCGATTGTTTCCTGATTGCTTAGTTGTACCCCATGACTATCATTAAGTGTTGTATCTTATAATTCTTGACAAATGCATGTTGTCTTTTTATGTACACTGAGAGCATCTGCACCAAAGACAAATTCCTCATGTGCTTCTAATAAATGACTGGATTTCTTTTGAACTTTGTTTCAAGGCTCATAAATTAATTAGGGCATCTTTTGGAGACCTGACACCAATCACATTTGGCCAATAGAGAATTCTATTCTATTCTATTCTATTCTATTCTATTCTATTCTATTCTATTCTATTCAGCTTTATCTGGGCCGGGGATGACTATGTGTTTGCATAAAACCTTATCTAAACAGAAGAATAGAATTAATGAGCTAAAAGAGACCTTGGAGGTCTTTTAGTCCAGCCCCCTGCTCAAGCAGGAGACCCAAGTGGCTGTCTAGTCTCTTCTTAAAAACCTCCAGTGATGGAGGACCCATGATTTCTGGAGGCAAGCTGTTCCACTGGTTAATTGTCCTCAGTGTTAGGAAGTTTCTTCTTAATTCCGGGTTGCTTCATTTAACACAATGTTTTTGAAGCTTGTTACAAATGTTGATCACTTCATCAGTATGGAGATAGCCCAATGCACATAAGCACATAAACAGTAACACAGAAGCATGGAAAAGGTAAGGAAATGCATAAATGCTCTAGATGGGGAAATGTGCATTTCTAGAAATCTTTTCAAGAGGCCTAGAATAGAAATCCCAGAGCATCAAAGGATATAAATGCAGGCGATGAAATCTTATTTTCATTTAATTTCAATACCCTGTTTCCCTGAAAATAAGACCTCCCGAGATAATAAGCCCAATCAAGCTTTTGAGCTCATGTGCTAAAATAAGCTCTCCCCTGAAAATAACACCTCCCTCCCAAAAATATTGCAACACAGCAGCAGTAGTTGGCCACACTTGCCGCCTCCTGTACCTCAAAAATAATAAGACCTCCCTGAAAATAAGGCCAATTGCTTATTTTGGGGGTCACGGTACTGTGTTCCTCCTTTTATTTAGCCACCACTTACTTATTTACTTACTTAACTTCCTTACTTCCTTCCTACCTTCCTTCCTTCTCTCTCTCTCTCTTTCTTTCTTTCGTGGTTAGAATACAATATTGCAGGCTACTCTGCTCACTGCAAAGGGTTCGATCCAGACTGTCTCAATGTTGACCTAGCCTTTGTTCCTTCTTTTCTCCCCTCCTTATCTTTTCTATATCTCTATTTGTCTGTATCCATCCATATCTATCTATCTATCTATCTATCTATCTATCTATCTATCTATCTATCTATCTATCTATCTATCTGTCTATCATCTATCTATCTATCTATCTATCTATCTATCTATCTATCTATCTATCTATCTATCATCTCTAATTTCTATAGTCAACTATCTCAATCAATGACTTACAACAAAAAGGAAATGATAACCATAAAAATGTTTTAAGCAATAAAAACCATATGATCAAATTTATTTGTATTACTATAGATGCATAGTTAGCAACATTTATTTTTTATTTAATGTTTTTACCCCTTTTCATAGTTTTTTTTAGATTTTATATGTTTTTAAAAATATTTTTAATTGGGTGTATTTTTTTTATATATATATACTAGTTTTAAAAAAGATTAATTATTGGTATCCTACCCTTCTTAGAGTGGTCTATAACCAAAATAAATATTTGATTTGATTTTTACTATACCAGTGAGTACAGCTATCTGGGTTAATCTCCCACTTTTTCCAACTTCCGATGTGTCTCTTTTTTCCCCCAACCTAGAATTCAGGTGCTAAAAGGAAAATATTATTTGAATGTGCTGGTAAATATATTTTTCTCAATGAAAAACAACACAAACAACAACAAAAAACGATGCAAAGCCAGGATGAAGTAGCTTGAAGTACAAAGTGGCATGGGAAGGCAAGAGTTCCTGATTCAGTTATAGTTGTTATCAAATTAAGGTTTTATTTTTGATAGCATAAGCAAGGGAAATCTATTCAGCTCCTCGGTGTGCTTTACTGAATATTGGAAAGCTTTCTCGTTTCCCCACTCCGTACCTGTCAACCTGAGACTGTAAATAGATATTGATGCTTAATGTGAGTTTCTTAGCTGGTGTAATTGTATTTGAGGGAGGAGGGATACAAGAAACCACCATCAATAAGTCAGAGCAAGCTGAGCACTTGCTTGCAACTGGAAAAGGCAGAAGAGAATTTCTTTGACTTAATATAGTTCTGGTTCTTCTATTGTGGCCTGCCAGTGGCCAGCAGAGTTGGACAGTGAGGAGGTTGGGGAGGGGCATGGGCCAGTCCTGGAGGCTGGGGAAGGCTCGGACGAGGGCTCTGAGTTGGAGGCAGGGATGGGCCCAAGGCTGTCTGGAAGTGATCAGTTGCCTACAGAGCTAGGCAGCAGTGAGGCAGAGGAACAGCTGGAGCCTGTTCCCAGTGTGCGAATGCACAGAGCTGCCAGAAGAAAAGAATAGCTGAGAAATCAGGGTCAGGAGTAAAGTCACAGGTAGAAGGTGAATGGCCCCTCCCATAGGAAATAAAAGAGGAGCGAAAAGGGAGGGTGCTTTTGCAGGAAACAATTCGTTCCTTCGTTTCAGGAGTGTGAAGATCTGTCCGTGAATCTCAGAGACTCTGTGCCAAGTCTTTCCTCGCACAGCACCTCATTTGGGAAAATATTTACATGGCAGCTGCTTTATTCGAATGAGAGGAGGCTTGTGTAACGATCAAGGCTTTATTAACAGAACTAGTTAACCACACAACAAGAACAAATGCTCCCTGTCTAGCAGCTATTTATACTGTTAGCTGTCAGACGTGTATGTGTATGTATGTGTGTTGTGTGTGTATGTACGTTTGGTGTTGTTATATATGTTTCATGTTATATGCTCCATTGTACGCCGCCCCGAGTCCTACTTGGAAAGGGAGCGGCTAATAAATCTAAATTTATTATTTATTATTAATTTATTATATAAATTTATTATTATTATTAGACAGGCAGCCAATCAGGTGTGTGTTATTTTTTCGCCAGCCGGCAGGCGCACCTCAGCCAATAGAGATCTTCTTAGCTTGCCAGTAACTATGCCAGGACGTAACAGCAGCTTTCCAAAATAGATAAGGTCTGTGGTCATAAATATTCCTTTGAAAGACTGTTTACCAGGCCTTGGCTGAATGTGAATGAGAGGAATTAACATTCATTTAATAAAAGGGTTTTGTCAGGACCAGGATTCTGCCTCATGCTTTTTGGGGAAGCCTGGGTCAGGATATCTTCTTCCATTTATAAGGCAACTACCTGATAACCCGGCGTTGCCTGGGTATTGATTTATCGTACTAATAAACAATCAAATCATTCTAGGAAACAATAAAACAACATAAATTGTAAAAGTACAAGCAACTTGGATATAGCCATAACATGAAACAAGTTTTTTGGGAAACAGGTTTCCTGTTTAAAAAAACAACAACAACACCAGCTCATTCCAAGTCGCAAAGGTACCTTTCCAAAAGACAAGTGGACTTTCCTGATGTTTTCCTTTGAAAACAATTCACTTTCTCATCCAAGACGTTTCTTCAGTTCTGAACTTGGATGAGTTCTTGGATGAAAAGTAACATATTTTCAAGGGAAAAAAACCCAAACAAGTCCAGTTGCCTTTTTGAAAAACATATTTGGGACAACCATGTCTGGATGATTGAGGATCCCCATAGATTGTTCATTCTGAGGTTGTTTTGGGGTGAGGAGTCTTGAACAGACATACTCAAAACGGTCGTCTTGATTTCTCCTTGAAATCCAAACCAGCCGACCCCTTGCTCAAAACATTCAAAATGGCTGCCTGAAATCTGCCAGTTTTGAAGAGAACACAAAAGGATCCAGGGCAAACATCTACTTGCTAAATATCAGCACTAAGATCAATAGTATTGTGTAAAAAAATAATCATTGTATTGCTCTTGTCACTCCAGTTTTTAAAAAATGGCTTACGGGCAATACTTACTTTTATGAAAGCTTAGGTGGCAATAAAATGTATTAGACTTTTAAACACCATGCTACTCTTTCTTGTCATAGTCTACAGGAAAGCAATCGTTTACACATACACCCCCCCAAAATAATAAATTTACTCATTTTATACCTTAACATTTTACCCTTGACATAATCTACACTTGAGTGGTTTGATTATTTTGGGTTCATCATGAGTAGAAGCAATTTTTGTGAACCACAGTTTATGATTTAATGTAGTCCACACCACTGTTGGTCAATAAACCAAGGTTACACAAGCCATTATTTCACTCAAGTGAGGAAATCAGGCATTATCTATGCTATTTCATTGCTTTCTGTAAAAAGTCAAGCTGACGGGATTCTATAAACAACTATTCTCATTCATGTTCTTTGCCTGTATGTCTCAGTGACCATCAGAAAGGCTTCACACCAAAGAATGGAGGCCTTTGAATTCTGGTGCTGGAGAAGACTCCTGTGAGTCTCTTGGATTGCAAGGCAATCAAACCGGTCAGTCCTAGGGGAGATCAACCCTGACTGCTCTTTAGAAGGCCAGATCCTGAAGAGGAAAATCAAAGACTTTGGCCACCTAATGAGAAGGAAGGACTCCCTGGAGAAGAGCCTCATTCTGGAAACGATGGAGGGCAAAAGAAGGAGGGGACAACAGAGAATAAGGTGGCTGGATGGAGTCACTGAAGCAGTTGGCATGAGCTTAAATGGACTCCGGGGGATGGTAGAGGACAGGAAGGCCTGGAGGAACGTTGTCCATGGGGTTGCAATGTGTCAGACACAACTTCACAACTAACAACAACAACATATGTCTCAGTGATAAGAGCAGTTGGACATGGACACTAATGAGTGAGAGGAATGAAGGTTTCCCTTGGTGAGATGTTTTCAAAGAGTTGGGTGAAGTTTTTCTGCACCAACCTTTTGAAAATAAAGGGATCTTCTATCAGTTGCTAACTTTGTTATGGGAGAGGTATGTTGCAATATTACGTCACTAGAATAATGTCTTTGCAAAACTTTGCATTAGGATCTGACGGAATTGCACAGGTAATGAAGTATAGGATCTCAACCCTGAGCCAGACAGTATCCAACCCTTATGAAGGACTTTGCATTCTGTTGTTTCCAACTGTCCATTCCTCCTCCTCCTCCTCCTCCCCCCTCCTCCCATTCAGCAAATTTAAATGAAAGGTAGTGACCTCTGATAGGAAGAACAGAGCTGCAGAAAATAATTGGTGGCAAAGTATTGATAAATGCTTGGCATGATAATGGCAATATGCTATCTATCATCCAGGCATCGGCCAAACTAATTTGAAGGTGAGTGTCCTCTGCTTTAACCTTGGACATTCCAGCAACTTAGATGGGAGAAAAGTAATAACCCTTCATTAACTCCTAGGCATGACACAAGCTGGAGGAGGAGGAGGAGGAGGAGGAGGAGGAGGAGAATGATGGGTGAGGTTGTAGAAATGCACTTAGTGTGGTATATTATGACATAAATTGCATTCCCATTCTGATCAGAAATGCCAACCCACTCGATTTTCTGAGTTTAGAAGTTTCTTGGATACTCCTGCTTTTGGGCAGTAAATAAGCTTGGAAGGAGTTTGTAAAGTTCTTTTAACACTGGGATGGCTATGGAGATTCTCAGTCATCCAGGTCACGGTTGTCCCAAAGGTGCTTTTTTTATTCAGTAACTGCATGTGCAGATCTGTACATTGGGGGAACAAAACAACCACTTCACAAACGCATGGCCCAACGTAGGAGAACGAACCCATCAGGACAAGATTCAGCAGACATCAAAGGCCGCTCTTTTGAAGACAGCAAAGTTCATATTTTGGACAGAGAGAAACTTTGGTTTGAAAGAGGGGGTCAAAGAAGCCATCAATGTCAACACTGAACAGCTCTCTCTCAACAGAGGAGGAGGGATACAACATCCTCTATCTCCACTCTACAACACAGTCCTTTCGAGAATTCCAAGAAGGCTCCACTCCCCTTTGCACTACCCAGGTGACTCTGAGAACACAGACAAACCTCCAAGTGGCCTCAATAACTCTAGAAAATAATTCAAATGGCCAGCTGTCTGCAAAGAGGATAAATCCTTCTATTCCCCACCCTCCAGCCAGAGTTGAAGAAGATTTTTGGACGAGAAGCGAAACATCTTCAAAGTAAAACAAGGAAGTCCAGTTGCCTCTTGAAAAAGCACCTTTGAGTTAACACTGGGATATGTGCAAAGTTTTGTATGGATGGGAGCCAGAACTCACTGGGCAGGAATAAAGGTTTAAAGTTTGTATTTTCTATGTTTTACCACATATGGGAGAAATGGGGTGTTGGGAAGATTGATATGGTACATTGGTACAAGTCAGTGCTGGCTAACCTTTTTGTCATTGAGAGCTGAAAGCGTGTGCAAACACTCCCATGCATGCATGCATGACACCCCCCTGCACCCCCACCCCCTACCTGTATGCATTACTCCCCATGCTCCCACCCCCCTACACATGCACATGCATCTCCCACATGCGCCCCCCCATGCATGCGCGGCAGACACCTGAAAACTAGCTGCCAGCGGGAGGCGCACCCCATGTGCGGTGGAGCTGAGCTGGGTGATGGCTCTCGTGCCTGAAGAGAGGGCTCTGTGTGCCACCTGTGGCAGGCATGCCATAGGTTCACCATCGCAGGTATAGTTTGAGCTATTTATGTGACATTCTAGTATTCATTTCTTCTCATGTATAAACGGTGTGGAATTTTGCTTTTGGACAAACTGCTATTGAGATTTGGGCCAGAGAGATAAAGATTGTCTTTACTGATTTCCTTTATCCTTGGAGTTTCAGGTTGACTTCCAATAGATTGTAGAAGGAATAGAGAGTAATGTGGCAGCAGTGTTGCTGTTAGTTGTGAAGTTGTGTCCAACACATTGCGATCCCATGGACAATGTTTCTCCAGGCCTTCCTGTCCTTGTCCATCTTTGGAGTCCATTTAAGCTCACGCCGACTGCTTTGGTGACTCCATCCAGCCACCTCATTCTCTGTCGTCCCCTCCTTCTTTTGCCCTCCATCTTTCCCAGCATGAGGCTCTTCTCCAGGGAGTCTCATTAGGTGGTCAAAGTATTGGAGTTTCCTCTTCAGGATCTGGCCTTCTAAAGAGCAGCCAGGGTTGATCTCCTCTAGGACTGGCCCGTTGGATCGCCTTGCAGTCCAAGGGACCCGCAGGCATCTTCTCCAGCACCAGAGTTCAAAGGCCTCCATTCTTTGGCACTCAGCCTTTCCTATGGTCCAACCTTCACAGCCACACATTGCAACTGGGAAAACCATAGCCTTGACTAGACACACTATACTGTAATGTGCAGAAAGTAAATAAAAATGACTTTTTTGGTCTTTATATAAATAACCATTATTTCCTCCCACAAGGTACACAAGCCATGTAGCTGGGTGAATCTACACAAAAGAGCAAGGACTTTATTATACAGACGGCTTGAAATTGTTTTGTAATGGAAAGTTGTTCAGGAACGCTTCAAGCTTATTGATTTGTTCATTTCACCATATTTATAACCTTTCTCGATACTAATAGACCCGGCAATTAATAAAAGCAATAAAGGGAAACAGAGAATTGGAAGAGGCTATTTTAGGCCAGGAATCCAAATTAAAACAGATGGCAGTCCACCTCTGCTTGGCCATCTCTAGTGAAAGGAGACTCAACACTTCGTGATTACTTCCACTAGGGAGCTGTTCTTCCTACAAAGGAGAATATAATTTTTCTTCAATTAGCTTTCTAAACTTTTTTTTAATAGCTGCCTTGCAGAAAGTGGACAAATGTTGTCTAACCCCCATGAAAAAATACTAGCTTTACTAGTTCTATTTGCATTAGACTGTATGGCACCCAGGTGCCATACATTGATGTGTATATGTACATTTTTTAAAAAAAAAGAGAGAAGAGATTGGACAATCATTTGTCTGAAGTGGTTTAGGGCTGTGATGGCAAGCTTATGGCACGCATGCCACAGGTGGCACATGGAGCCATTTCTGAGGACACGCGAGGCGTTGCCCTGTCAGCTCCAGCACGCATGTGTGTGCTGGCCAGATGATTTTTGGTCTTGATTTTCGACTGTTTTTCACCCTCCGGAGACTTCCCTGAAGCCTCCGGAGGGCGAAAAACCGCCCAACATACAAAACAGAAGTTCAGTACCGGACTTCCAGTTTGCGTGTTCGGCTCCTCAGGCTACTAGAGCCTGGGCAAGGTGAAAAATGGACCTACTGGACCCACCAAAAGTCAGAAAATGGGTCATTTCCGGCCTCTGGAGGGCCTCCGGGTGGGGCAGGGGAGGCCGTTTTCGCCCTCCCCAGGCTCCTAGAAAGCCAATGTGTGCATACACAGAGCAGCAGAGGGGGGAGTCACATATGCTTGTGCAGGGGACATGGTGCGTGGGGGGCATTTAATTATGGGGGTGGGCATGTGTACGCGCATGATGGCATGAGCGAGTCTGGTTTTGGCACCCGAGGTGAAAAAGTTGCGCCATTCCTGGTTTAGGGTTTCTTGCCTGAGCAGGGGGTTAGACTAGAAGACCTCCAAGGTCCCTTCCAACTCTGTTATTCTCTGACTTCTCCCATCCTAGGACCCCTTTTCAAGGACTCAGCTCCCCTTGAACTCCCTAGGCAATGATACAATAAATGTTTGTCTCATGCCCTTCCCGAAACGCCTCTCCTGTCTCTGTCTCAAGGGCAACTCCAGACCATTGATTTTGCTACTGCTTTCGTTGGAAGGAAGCTGTGCACAGATAGCATGTTGCATTATGCATGAAGAAGGTGCTGGTAATTAGGCAATTGTCATAATGTCCCCATTCTCAAATGGAAGAGCTCTTTTCCTTATTTCCTATTAAGTGTGCCAGGGAGTTTATTTGCAGAGAATTGAGTTTAATTCAATTAACAGGAATTGGGAGCCATTTACAACACAAGGTATATTAGCATAGTACTTTGTTTGCAAGGAGAGCCAAGCAGCGTTTAGGGGAAGAGCTAATTATCTCAGAGTGCTTTCCCTTTTTCCTTTCGTTCCTATAATAAGGAGGGCTTATTCCAATATCAAAATCCCTTAAGCTTTAATTAATGGCGAACGGCGAAAGTTGAGGAGCTTGCCTCAAAGTCGTGCATTGAGTTTTTCTTTTATTTATTTTTTTAAAAACCCACCGACTTTTATTTCACACATGAAAGAGAAACTCGATTCCACGCTGGAAAAAAAAACACCCACTGTATCGATGTTTGTTCTGCGGTTCTTGAATACGGCTCCTAATGATGGAAGCAACTTTTCACTCCGAGCATTTTAAATCCAATCGAATGGAATTCTTTCTTTTTAAAAGAAAAAAAAATGTTTGTGTGTGTGGCAGAAGCTCGGTTTGAAAGGAAGGCTGCTGCCGGGTGAAATTGCATTGTAATGCCGCTTTCAGTCAGAGAAATATTAAAATAGGATTTTGGGGGGCGAGGAAGGAAGCAGAATTTTAAAAGTTATAGGTCGTGGGGTCAGAGCGGCTGAGTCTGGAGATGGTTGATGTTCAGAGAAAAATGCTTCTTGGAGTTTTCGTTATTGACCCCTTTAGCGTAGAAACATTTTGCTCTACAGAGATTTTTTTTCTCTTTAAAAATGCATTTTCGACAACAAATATCGACAGCAAAAATGCCGGACTGGTTTAGGAACTTACGCTTAGTTTAAGGGATTTACAAAAGGGGAAGGGAGATCTTTGACGATCTCAAATTCTTCAATGAGATGTCATCTTCAGGCCTGCCCCATTTTCTGCTGTGAGAAAATGGCAGGTGGGATTGATTATATGGCATATGGGAGATATATAGTCATAATAACATTCCTTTCTCAGAGAGTCAAGGATATCTTGCCCTGCACCTGGACTGGGAGGCATCTCCAGTTTTGGATGGTGCCTGATTGGACCATGTGATTGACATGTGAGTGCAAGGGGAAGGGACTTGGGCTTTCTTTTGGGTGGGGAAAACCTGGAAGCTTTCAGATTCGGGTTTTCCCAGATGTGCCAATAGAATGGAATCTAATAAAATGGAATTTTGAGGTAACTCAAGTATCAGAGTCTCCTATCATTTGGGGGTGTTACTTGGGACCCTGACATGAGATTCTTCTCCGAGCAGTGATGGAGCTAGTAGAAATGACAAAATTGTCTGCTTTAATTAGAGGGGGGGGGAGACCAGGAGTGGTTCTGGCTGCTGCTACTGCCAGTTCACTCAGGGATGCAATGGGTGCACATACAAACTTCATGTGCATGTACAGTACATAAAAAACTGCTTCTGTGCATGCGCAGAAGCAAAAAACAAGGCAGTTACTAGACAAACCAGGAGGAAACCCCTCTCTGGGAAAGACGATATCCAGCTTTGTTTTTACTTGGAAACCACTTCTGGACTTTGTACCCATGATGGGAAAAAAATAAGTGAAAATTTGACAATGATTTCGTTGATTAACAGTTTGTTGTGATAGAAATGACTAGTATTTGTTAAGTTGAGGCTGTAATTCTATTCTGTACTAATTTACTACACTGAAAAAAGTTGGAAGAGGAATGCTTTTTCTTCCCTTTCTCCCCATGCCTGCACCATTCTTCCCCCTTCCCTATTTTCCCATCCTATTTATTTTCATTTGCAATTTATATTATTAGAATTTTAATTTGACTTGAAACTCAACATTAAGAAAACTAATGATCATGGCATCCAACCCTCTCAATTCCATGCTAATAGATGGGGAAGAAATGTCAGTAGTGACAGATTTTATTTCCCTGGGCTCCAAGATCACCGCAGATGGGGACTGCAGCCAAGAACTTAAAAGACGCTTGCTTCTGGGGAGGAAAGCTACGGCAAATCTAGACAGCATATGAAAAAGGAGAGGCATCACCCTGCCAACAAAAGTGTGTATAGTCAAGGCTATGGCTTTCCGACTTGCAATGTGTGGCTGTGAAGGTTGGACCATAAGGAAGGCTGAGTGCCAAAGAATGGAGTCCTTTGAACTCTGGTGCTGGAGAAGACTCCTGCGAGTCCCTTGGACTGCAAGGCGATCCAACCGGTCAGTCTTAGAGGAGATCAACCCTGCCTGCTCTTTAGAAGGCCAGATCCTGAAGAGGAAACTCAAAGACTTTGGCCACCTAATGAGAAGGAAGGACTCCCTGGAGAAGAGCCTCATGCTGGGAAAGACTGAGGGCAAAAGAAGAAGGGACGACAGAGAAGGAGGTGGCTGGATGGAGTCACCGAAGCAGCAGGCATGAGCTTAAATGGGCTCCAGAGGATGGTAGAGGACAGGAAGGCCTGGAGAACATTGTTCATGGGGTTGCGATGGCTTGGACACGACTTTGCAACTAACAACAATAATTTTAATTGATTATTTTTTAAAAAGATCCTTCTACATCCTATCACGTTTCTTCATCCAACAAGCATTATAGGGTATAAAGATATTCTAGAAAATGATGCTGGTTAAAAATAAGGAACTTGTTGCTTTATTCCAACCCTTGGCCATATTGCTTCAAATTATAGTAATGGAATAAGAAAAGTGCAGCTTGCAGAAAAGCCGATGGAATAATTTGCAGATGATAAAGCATGCGATGCTGTAAGGAAAGGCCACCGGTTTCTTTCATTCTGAAAGCGTCCTGCTTCTCCATGTGCCACTTTTTGGCAGATGGACAAGTAGAAGTTTGCCCTTTGATTTCAGATCCTTTGTCTGCTTTCATAAAAGTCGCCTGGAATTTCTTTTGCTTTAAGGTGCCTAGAAAAGTGTTATCGGTGTCCTTGTGGAGGAGGCAGTGTACAAGGTGTGGGCCAATGCTTGTATCACACCTTTCCCTTTCTCTGGGCAGAATGTTGGTGATGACCTCCAAGAAGAGTTAAAGGACGCATGATAAGTAAGCAATAGAAAGGACATCAAAAGAGTAAGCTGTTTGAGTGACTCTATTGCCTGGGGATTATTTAGCAATATCCCAGCTACAGCACATAAAGAAATGACCCCTCAGCCTGCCTGCATGTCAGTATCAGTAAGGCTATTTGAACTTATTTGGGAATTCATCAAAGAGAGATCCAACATGGTACTAAGAAGAAATTTCCTGACAGTGAGAACAATTAATCAATGAAACGGTTTGCCTTCAGAAGTTGTGAATGCCCCAACACTGGACGTTTTCAAGAAGAGATTGGACAACCATTTGTCCAGAAGGGTCTCTAGCTTGGGCAGGGGGTTTACTAGAAGAGTTCCATGGTCCCTTCTGATTTGGTTATTCCGTTAACTTCTCTCTGGCTTGATCATTGTCCCCGCATCTGGGGATATTAGTCTACTGTGTAGGGTATTTTGTTCTATCTTCAGCTTTTAAGATATAATATTAGTGGGAGCTCAAGACATGGGGTGAAAATTCAGCTTTAATGCATCTAGACTCTAGATTTCAATCTAGTGGATAAGGCACTGAGCTTGTCGATCAGAAAGGTCAGCAGTTTGGTGGTTCGAATCCCTAGTGCCGTGTAACGGAGTGAGCTCCCGTTACTTGTCCCAGCTTCTGCCAACCTAGCAGTTCGAAAGCACGTAAAAATGCAAGTAGAAAAATAGGGACCACCTTTGGTGGGAAGATAACAGCATTCTGTGCGCCTTCGGCGTTGAGTCATGCCAACCACATGACCATGGAGACGTCTTTGGACAGCCCTGTCTCTTCGGCTTTGAAACAGAGATGAGCACCATCCCTAGAGTCGGGAACGACTAGCACATATGTGCGAGGGGAACCTTTCCCTTTACCTAAGCACATGGTCACATCCGCCATGCAACATGCAAGTTGGAAGGTTTTCCTAAGCAGCTTGGCTCATGTTTTCTCAAGTAAAGGTGTTTTACTTCCTAAAGCAATTCACATTCCACATTTGCATCAGGAAACTTGTTTCAAGTCCTGGTAATAACTGTAGTTTTTTTTTACAGTACTACTCAGACCAATCAATAATCATAATCAATCAGTCAGAGTCGTCAACCTTTCTCAAGTGAAAAATTGCATATAAAAGATGGGAAGGCAGCATGCAGCATTAGAATACAAGGAAAATAACCAACACCATCTGAATGATTAGAAACTGCATGGAGCTATAATTGAATATATCTGGATGCTCATCTATTTTCCCCAGAGGGATGTCACTTCCCTCATATGAGTTGGAATAATATTGACGAAATGCTTTTTATATACAGTAGCTATGCTATCCATTAATATAGCATCTCCGTCTTGTTTCAACATTATTTTCTTTTCGTAATTTACATGCTGACCACTTCTTGGTTTCTTTGCAAACTCACTTTTGGGTTTGTTTTCCATAGTTCGGTTTTATTTCCATTTCTCTTACTGTTAACGTGGATCTGATCTTCTCTGAGAATTTATTTAATTCTTCTTTTCTCTTTCTCTCAACCAAAATAACTTGTCTTTTCGCTCAATTCTTCTCTTTGAGTTCACTATTATCTCTCTCTATATAAAAGCGAAATAATAGGGATGAGGTGCTTGGGACCCAAAGGGAGAGACCACTGAAATATAAAGATGAAGAAATCACCATTCTTAAGCAGATTCCGAAAAAGATAAGAGAAAGAAGGAGGAAGTATTCCTCCTTATCAAAGAAATTATACAATAAAGGAGTTTGGTTTAGATGGTTATTACCAGAGGGAATGTTGATATGAAGGGGGGGATGAGAAGCCCGGATGAGAAAGGAGGAGGGTTGGGGTCAGGTTGGCAACCTGGCCCCATAAAAAAACTCGCCAACCCATACAACATGGTGAAAGAAACGAATAAAAATTCTATACCGCATCGGTCGTCGCGCGGGTTAACAAGGGCCACGGCGGATGTTGAGGTCCCTGAGCATCTGTCGACAAGTGGGCTACAAGTGGACCAGCCAACAAAATGACAGAATCATTATCATTATTATTATTATTATTATTATTATTATTATTATTATTATTATTATTATTGCATCAACAGAATTGTATCACAGCGGCCAGTTGTTTCGCCGGATTTGGCATTGATTACTAGTCGTGCCCCACCCAGGGGCCTAGGACGTCGTAACGTATTTTCGTAATATGTGTGCAGATCCAAGCAGTGCGGCCTTTTGCATTTGACTGATGGTGATTTTGTCAATTTTTAACTGTTTTAAATGTAATTCCAGTGCTTTTGGAATAGCACCCAGTGTGCCGATTACCACTGGAATTACCACTGCTGGTTTGTGCCATAATCGTTGAATTTCGATTTTTAAGTCTTGGTATTTTGCGATTTTTTCATATTCCTTCTCGGCGACCCTGCTATCACCTGGTATTGCGATGTCTATGATTGTAACCTTATTTTTCTCAACCAGTGTGATGTCTGGTATATTATGCGCCAGTATTTTATCCGTTTGTATGCGAAAATCCCACAAGATCTTGACCATCTGACCCTCGACGACTTTTTCAGGCTTATGTTCCCACCAGTTTGTTGCTGTTTTAATATTATAATTTTTGCACAAATTTCAGTGGATCATTTGTGCCACTGAATTGTGCCGCATTTTATAGTCAGTCTGCGCAATTTTTTTACAGCAGATGAGTATGTGGTCAACAGTTTCAGCAGCCTCTTTGCAAAGTCTACATTTGGCATCATCAGAGGATTTTTCGATTTTGGTCTTAATGGCATTTGTTCGGATAGCTTGTTCTTGCGCAGCCAGGATTAGTGACTCTGTTTCTTTCTTTAATGTACCTGCTGTTAACCATAACCAAGTTTTTTCACTGTCCACTTTATCTTTTATTTTTTCCAGAAATTGGCCATGCAATGCTTTGTTCTGCCAACTCTCCATTCTTAATTTTATCACATCTTTTTTGTATTCTTGTTTCGTCTGTTGGGCCTTCAATAGATTTTTGTTCTTTACTTCGATTAATAGATGTTCTTGACTTTCTTTTAAATAATCAGCCAGTGCATGTTTTTCTTCTTCAACTATTTGCTTCACTTGTAATAATCCTCTGCCACCTGATTTCCGGGGTAGGTATAGTCTATCAATATCACCACGTGGATGTAAACTGTAGTGCATTGTCATTAGTTTCCTGGTTTTTCGGTCTAAAATGTCCAAATCAGCTTGTGTCCAGTTAACTATACCAGCTGTGTATCTTATAACTGGTATTATTATTATTATTATTATTATTATTATTATTATTATTATTATTATTATTATTATTATTATTATTATTATTATTATTATTATTATTATTATTATTATTATTAACACACTCTGATGCTAAGGAGTTAGACGTTCTACTACTACTCCCCACCTGAAAAGAATTCTGTTCCAACTGCTGCTTGAATGTGGGCGTGGCCAGTGCGTGACTCATCCAGTCTGCGAGCTGGGAGTTTAGACATAAGAAAGGACCAATGGGACAAGCCTAAGGGATAGAAGAGATGAGGAGAGGCCGATCATAACTACTCATTCATTTTTCAAGCTATAAGTGTTGATTTATCAAGCCCGATCTCATATCAGAGCACAGGTATCCAGCTATACTGCATAAAATAATCTCTAATAAAATCTTTATTTGTCCCCTAACTCATTGTTAAGTCAATACTTTTATCTAGATTACTTTAAAAAATGCTTTTAATTTCTGTTTACAAACCTGCACCATTGCTCCTTTCTGTAGAATCTATTAGTTTGTTCTACAAATGAATTGGTCTACATCTAGACTGCATTTAAAAGAATTTGATTTCCTTTTATAAATCAAATTCATAGGATTATGATCTGAAAAACTCTTTGGTAGTATCTCCATCTTGGAAATCTTCATAGCCAAATTCTTTGAAATACTAATCATGTCTGTTTCTGAAAAGATACTGAGTCTTTCAAAAAAAAGTGTCTCAAATTACCATTTTTCATTTCTATGTATCAGCCATCAAATCAAATAAAACTTTTGCCTTGAGTGATTTTCATATTTTCTCAGAAATTATATTCTGTTGTGGAATGATCATTCGATTTCAATCCTCCATCAAACACCAATTTTCATAAGAGAAAACTGTAAGTCTCTCCATTAGTCCTTTATAGAAAAGTACTTTATCCCTCATTTGCAGTATAAATTCTCAATATTAGAGTCTTGGTTTTTTTGCAAATTAATATCTACCACAAAAAATCCACCCAGGCCATCAGTCAGTACAAATTGTGGTTTTAGCTTGGAGATTTATATATAAAACAATTCATTTTTAAAAAATTTAATTCCTGCTGAAAAAAATTTCCAGTTTGTTTGCCTATTTTAATTCCAATTTGTTCAAAATCACTTTAAACCGAAAACAAATCTTTCCATATAACTATCCCTGTTATCATTTTAAATTTTCTTACATCTATTCCTTGTTAAGCTTTTTCCCACCTTTTGTTGTCTTAGGTGACACCTGTGAAAAAAATCCAGGTGCTGCTCAGGCATAAAAATGTGCCGCTCAAACACTATACTTTTCTGCTCACACTGAAAAAAAATTAGAGGGAACATTGCTCCAAGGTCCCTTCCAACTCTGCTATTGTATTGTATTGTAACTTTCAAAAATGGGGGGGGGGGGGGTGGAGCCGATCTGACCAGGGGACTGGTTTGGAGGCGTACCAGACCTGGATTGTGGCCGGTTTGACTGAACTGGTAGGAATGGACCTTTGGTAATGATGGTGGTCTTCTTCTTCTTCTTCTTCTTCTTCTTCTTCTTCTTCTTCTTCTTCTTCTTCTTCTTCTTCTTCTTCTTCTTCTTCTTCTTCTTCTTCTTCTTCTTCTTCTTCTTCTTCTTCTTCTTCTTTCTGTCTCCAAGCCATTCTTAAACTGAGATGAACCCACAATGAAATGCACACTATAATTCCCATAGTATCACTACCGGTGGGTGTTTATCAAATGAAGTTCTATTTATATTTCCCAGATTGTTTGGTACAGGAAGATTTCCGTTGTTGGCTGGCCCTGTTACTGTCGTCCGCGTATCAATTGCTGCAGGGTCCTTTGGCGTTTTCTCTCGTTTACCTTCTCCACGTTGTGATGGGGGACTGGATTCTTTGACTTACGTTTCACTCGTGCCATTTGGATGCGCAAAGCTTCTCATTAGAGCGGTGCAAATATTGCATGTACACAAAATCTGTTGTGGATGGTAGTTAAGGAAATGTTTAGAGCAACATGTCTTGACAGTATGTGTGAATACACCTGTTCAGTGTTTGTCTACTGCAAATATTTTAACAGATGACTGTACAAGATGAGCTTTCCAGAGATCCAGGCTAAACAAACACGTCTCCATTTTTTATTTTCATTTAGTTTTTAGTTTATTTACAACACACATGTTTCAGATGTGTTGACTGGCAACCACTTAGCCCTGTTGATTTTCCTTCCTGGCTTATTAGCCCATTTTCTAGATGGCAAAGGAAGAAACACAATGCTATAAGACATTTCATCCTCCTGTGAATTGTGAATATTTTCATCACTATATGATTGAGCTTAGCCGCCATTCAGCAAAGATTCCTGGGGGCCTTACTTGCTTTAAAAAATATTGTTTTAAAAATATATCTTGCTTATAAATTTGCAGTCGGGGAAAACGATGCAGGGAAAAAAAATCAATGAAATTTATTTATGAGCTCTACATCGCTCAGGGCATCCCAGGTTGAAAACTGGGTGAGCATGAAAGATTGGAGGGAGAATCAGAGAATGGATGGAGTTGGAGATTAGAAAGAGTTAGGTGGTTGGGGGAGTAAGAGATTTGAGCAGATCCTGCCAGCATTTAGTCTCTGGGTAGGTTCCAGGTTGAGATGAGTGAAGTATAATAAAGGCATAATAGAGGGGAGAGGAGGGTTGTGATATATTGAAATATGAAGGCAAAGGGAGGGCAATCCATTATCACGGTTTGGTCTAATGTCAATGTTTATTAACCCATATAGTCTGGCTGTAGTATTATTATTTACCCATCTTATTCTCTTCTTTACCTCTTACTTTTATTGGCATTGTGGTTTGTTGCAGTGTTAGCCAGATGGTTTTGGGGGAAAGAAGAAAGGGAGAAGAAGGAAGGGAGGGGCAGTAAGAGTAGGAGGAAGGGGAGGAAGGGGAGGAAGAGGGGAGGAGTAGCGGAGAGGGAGGGGAAGAAGAAAAGAGAAAGGAGAGGAGGAAAGAAGAAAGTAGAGAAGAAGGGAAGGGTAGGAGAAGGAGAGAGGGAAGAAGAAGTAAGGTTGCCGTAATAAAAGACGGATCTATGAGATGGCAGGAAAGCAATCTCAAATATATTATTATATCTTTAGGGGCAGAATGGAATCATAAATGTTAAAAGATAATGTATAACACTAACAATATCTATGAAAAATGTATATTTGTGAAATGTATGTATGAATGAGTAAGAAAAATAAAAAAAAGCTTTTCCAAAAAAGACTGGATTTGGCATTTTTGTCTAGTTATTGAGTCCTTAAAGCAGGGGTGTCCATACTTGGGAGCTTTAAGACTTGTGGACTTCAACTCCCAGAATTCCCCAGCCAGCCATGCTGGCTGGGGAATTCTGGGAGTTGAAGTCCACAAGTCTTAAAGTTCCCAAGTTTGGACACCCCTGCCTTAAAGGAACATGGTGGCTCAGTGGCTAAGATGCTGAGCTTGTCGATCAGAAAGGTTGGCTGTTTGGAGGTTTGAATCCCTAGCGCCTCATAATGGAATGAGCTCCCATTACGTGTCCCAGTTTCTGCCAACCTAGCAGTTCAAAAAGCACGTAAAAAATGCAAAATAGGGACCACCTTTGGTGGGAAAGTAACAGCATTCCGTGCGCCTTCGGCGTTGAGTCATGCCGGCCACATGACCACGGAGACCTCTTTGGACACCACTGGCTTTTCAGCTTTGAAACGGAGTTGAGCACCGCCCCCTAGAGTTGGGAACGACTAGCAAATATGTGCAGGGGGAACCTTTACCTTTATTGAGTCCTTTCCAAAGACCCGTGATAAGCAGATGTGGATGTTTGATGGTATTACAGGTATCATCGCAGGATGTAAGCTGTTTCAAGTAAAGCTGCCTTCTGCAATTAACTGATGGCAAATTTGTCAATTACTATGCAATTTAAGTGGTGCTCCAGTTGTTTTGGGATTGCACCCAAGACACCTATTATTATTGGTACTATCCTTGTTTGCCTTTGACATAGTTGTTCTATTTCTATTTGTTGGTCTTTGTATTTTGTTATCTTCTCCAGATCTTCCTCTTCTATTCTGCTGTTTCCAGGCACTGCCACATCCACTATCCAGACTCCTTCTTCTTCTCATTATTTTTCTTATTGTTCTTATTCTTATTTCTGTTGCTTTGCATGTACACTGAGTGCTTCTGTACCAGAGAAAAATTACTTGAGTATCTAATCACATTTGGCCAGATAAAGTATTCAATTCAGTTCAATTCAGTTCAAACACATTTTAAATAAATAAAGGGAGGATTTACAGTCATAGACCTTATCTGGCTTGGAGAGCTGCCAGGCCGATATCTGCAGAACTTGGCAAGGAGTCTTGGAGAGTCACAAACCAATTAAGCGAACTAATTGTCTCCTGCAAACTCCACTCCCCCTTCGCTCCTCTTTTATTTCCTCTGGGAGGGCCCATTCATTGTCCACATGTGACCTTACTCCCAAGTCGACCCCTGTTACTTAGCTGTTCCCTTCATCTGGCAACTCTGCGCATGCGCACACTGGGAACAGACTCCAGCTGTTCCTCTGATAACTGATAACTGATAACTGGCATACGGCCCTGGCCCCCTCTTAGCCCTCATCAGAGCCTCCCCCAGACTCCAGGACTAGCCCATGTTCCTCCCCAACCTCCTCACTGTCTGAATCTGCTGCCAGCTCTGCTGGTGGGCCACAACAACTTGTTTCTGTAAAACGTACAATTACGTGGCTCACAGAAGACTGCTTTCAGAGTGCTGATTTCAACCATCATCTTCCAAGACTTTCTAAAGTCCAGAATGTCTTCAAACAGCTGCAATGGACTCCTGTGATTCCTCATTGCAAGGCAAGGATCAGATGGGTGTAGAGGTGGTGGTGATAGAGAAGTCTGACAATGTTATGTCAGAAGCTTCTGACCCCAGACAGAGCTTTGAGCAGCTGTTGGCTCATAAATGTTTAACACTCTCGGATAATGATGATGAGATGCTGGAAGACACAAGGGCTGAGTTGGAAAACTAGAAGACAATTAAACAGAAGGTCCCTGAAGCTCAAAATGACCTTGACAAATTCTGGAAAAGGGGACATGCCCAATCCTTGCCAGAACTTCTTAGATGTGAAAATGACTGGAATAGTGATGGGGAAACTCATCCAAGACCATCACTCGACTGCCTCATCCATGTTCTATTTCTGTATGTTTCAAGCTCCTGCATTTGGCTCTCTATAATGAATTCCCGGGGCTTATACAGCTGCTGGACTTGGAGATGTTTCCAAATCCTCATGTACTGATATTGTAGCTTAATATTTCTCAGTTCTTTGGACCGGCTGTTAAATCCTAATTATAGACCGACTCACACCCACGTCGCCTTCCTTCCCCAATTGTAACTTTAGGACCTCAACCTGACTTTATAATTAATTCCCACTGAGTGTCTCGCTTGGATATGAGTTTTGGACCAAACTCAGTAGTAATGTCACTTTTGGGACTTCTAAAGCAGTGTTTGTTTGTTTTTAAATTAATGTTGAAGACTTGGAGCAAAAGTCTTCAAGGACACATCTTTTGTAATCTGGTTGTTGTTGTTAGTTGTGAAGTTGTGTCTGACCCACTGCGACCCCATAGACAATGTCCCTCCAGGCCTTTCTGTCCTCTACCATCCTCTGGAGCCTATTTAAGCTCATGCCTGCTGCTTCAGTGACTCCATCCAGCCAACTCATTCTCTGGCGTCTCCTTCTTTTGCCCTCAGTCTTTTCAGCATGAGGCCCTTTTCCAGGGAGTCCTTCCTTCTCATTAGATGGCCAAAGCATTTGAATTTCCTCTTCAGGATCTGGCCTTCTAAAGAGCAGTCAGGGTTGATCTCCTCTAGGACTAACTGGTTTGATTGCCTTGCAGTCCAAAGTAATCTGGAGAAATTTGTAAAAATACCCTGTTTATTTAGACATATAAATAATATAGTAAATATTATATAAATTAAATAAATAATTCTATTAAATATATCAATGGAGAAGAGCCAAATGCTGGGAAAGACTGAGAACAAAAGAAGAAGGGGACAACAGAGAATGAGGTGGCTGGATGGAGTCACCGAAGCAGTCGGCGTGAGCTTAAATGGACTCCAGAGGATGGTAGAGGACAGGAAGGCCTGGAGGAACATTGTCCATCGGGTTGCAATGGGTCGGACACGACTTCACAACTAACAACAACAACATTAAAAATATAGAACCCCTTACTATTCACCTACCCGCTAGCCTCTAGTAATCCAATCTGTTAAATATGGGTTGAATTGCATCTCATCTTGTTCTAAGGATTAAAATAAATTATATTATTTAAACTGCTGGTAGCAAATTTAAGGGTTTCCAGGGAGGATCTAGAGTGGTAAAGTCCTGCTAGCATTTTTTTTTAAATCCCAGGATTAAAAAAAAACCAATGATTTGTAGAGGGATTGTGTTTTTCTTCTAAAATATATGAAGTGACAGGGATCCTTTCTATCTTAAAAAAAAAAAAAAAACACCCAACAAAGATTAGAGAGTATAACCAACTTTCAGTAGTTTTGGGCTCTTTGAAAAATAGAGGGTTTTCTGCCAGTTTTCAAGAAAGCTTAGATGATTTAACAATGTCATAAACTTACCCAGTTAGCAAATAGTCAGTGAATGCTATTTATTTGTGAAGGAGAAATCATGGGTTTTCTTTATTTTTTTTGTCAAGAGAACAATTCTTTGTTAAGGAAAGATAATAGTCCAGTTCTGCAGAAGGCTTGTTGATGATTTTACTGCTGGCAAACACAGCTCTGCTTTTGGCTGGTATTGAATATTACTTCTGCTACTAATGAACTGCATTTTTAATAGATGGCACTGCAGGAATAATATATAGGCCTGGCAATGCCATTTGGTTCTCTTGATTAATTACTCTGATTAGGAATAAGCCAGCCCGTTCTCTTTTCTCCTTCAATGGTATCTTTGGTGGAGGAGGAGGGAAACTGCTTTGTGTATGCAGGTACTTATTTAATATTCTTTGAAAATTTGCTTTCCTTCATGCCTGATATGAGCCCAAAGCAGAATGCATCTATAGAGAAAATGTTTTAAAAGCAATATTTAGGTCTTTTCTGTTTTGCTTTTGGCATGGCCTGACTGTGAATGGAATGGAATGGAATAGAATAGAACTAAGAGTAGAGTAGAGTAGAGTAGAGTAGAGTAGAGTAGAGTAGAGTAGAGTAGAGTAGAGTAGAATAGAATAGAATAGAATAGAATAGAATAGAATAGAACAGAACTAAGAATAGAGTAGAGTAGAATAGAACTAAGGGTAGAGTAGAGTAGAGTAAAACAGACTAGACTAGACAAGTTTAGTCTAGAATAGAATAGGGGATAGAATAGAATAGGGGATAGGATAGGATAGGATAGGATGGGATGGGATAGGATAGGATAGGATAGAATAGAATAGAATAAGGGATAGAATAGAATAGAACAGAACAGAAGAGAAGACTGGGTGATGTGGGGAATGGCAGAATAAGATCTGATAGGATGCTGGGTGGGAGGATGGAAGGATTGTATTTTTTGTAATCTTTGCAATCCTTCCAACTCCCCCCCCCCAGTCAAAGCAGAACCTACACTTCCATGCCTCCACCATCTAGTCTTAACACTCAGTACCCCTCCTTCCATAACAGAGTTGGAAGAGACTTTGGACTAGACCAGTGGTTCTCAACTTGTGGGTCGGGACCCCTTTGGAGGTCGAGCGACCCTTTCACAGGGGTTGCCTAAGACCATCGGAAAACACATATTTTCGAGGGTCTTAGGAACTGAGACACCAATTTTATGGTTGGGGGTCACCACAACATGAGGAACTGTATTAAAGCTTGGGAAGGTTGAACCACTGGACTAGACAATCTCCAAGGTACCTTCCAACTCTCTTATTCTCTAATTCAGTTATTCCTGATAGCAGAAACAATTAATCAGTGGAACAACTTGTCTTCAGAATTTGTGGGTGTTCCATCATTGGAGGTTTTTAAGAAGAAATTGGACAGCCCTTTCTCTGTCATGGTATAGGGCCATGATGGCGAACCTATGCCATGCATACCGGAAGTGGCACACAGAACCACTTCTCTGGGCACATGAGCTGTCACCTGTTGCTCTTCTGGGTTCCGGTGTGCCAGCCAGTTGGTTTTCATGCATGCAGAAGGACCAGAAACTGGAAGAGCAGCTGCTCGGCATGCATATGCGCACCGGGAAGATGATCTTCTGGTTTCTGGTGCGTGCATGCGCATCAGCCAGCTGCTCTTCCTGCATGCACGTGGAAGAAAAGGCAGCCAGTTTCTGGTATGTGTATGCAAGCACGCTCCCGTTTTGGCACTCGGTGCCGAAAAAGTTCGCCAACACTGTTATAGGGTAGGGTTATGGTGTAAGGTTTCCTGCCTAAGCAGGGGGTTGGATTAGGTCCCTTCCAACTCTGTAATTCTATTATTCTTCCTGTCAGCCTCTGCTTTGCTTGCTTGCTATTGGCTGCCATAGAAACGGGGAGGGTGGGGCCATGATATTGAGGAAGGGAATTGTATGGTATTGGAGGAGTTATGTAGAAGGGAGTTCTGTTCTCACCATCTTCTGCGCATGCTGATGGCTGATGTTTGGACTTGGTCAAGGCCAATCGTCTCGCATACCAACCTGATGAGGCCTTTTGAAGATGCACCCCACATGACACCCTAGGGAGTTGCAGATTGGACACTGGGCTGGGGTAACTGGAGGGAGGGGGCTGGGTAATCATTTGATATGTACTTATTCTCCCCTTTTTGGCTCAGATCTTGCTTTCCTTTTTGTTGCTATCAATTCGTATCTAGTAAAAGTACTTTATCGCTATTCAAATGGAGTTGATGTTTTTCTTTCTTGGATATTGAAGGAGGCATGCCTGACACTTCCTTTCCATCTCTTTCATGGGCCAGCCCTGTAGCACAAATACATAGATTTAAATTTTGTTTCCATAAAAGATGAAACAATAAAATAAGAAAATAAGAAAAGGGAATGGAAGGGAAGGATAGAGAAGGGAAGGGAAGGAGTGGAGTGGAGTGGAGTGGAGTGGAGTGGAAAGGAAAGGAAAGGAAAGAAAAAGAAAGGAAGAAAAATATATACAAATTGGAAACATATGGAAGAAAGGTATACAATACTCAAGAGAAATCTGTCCAACTAGTTCTTCCAACCAGTTTCATTTTCACTTTTCTTCCAATCACTTTCATTTTTATATATTCCTAAATCACATCTGTTTTTCAATATGTGTTTTTAGAATTAGGAGAAATGATAAAGATGTGGACTAGATTGCAAGCTTAGTTTGAAAGGTAGATGGCAGTTTATTGAATCTTTTCAGTGATGGGCATCTTAACATGAAATCTGATTTAATAAAGACTGATTATCGATTAGGCCAAGTCTGTTTTGTAAGCTTCTCTTTTTTGAGTAGTAAGAACTTTGTCTGATTAGAATAAATAGCTGCACTTTTTGTTTTTTAATTACTTTTTCTGTGGATGTACATACACTCTTTCAACTTTCACTTGCTGCTGTAGTTTTAGTTTGCATTTTCTTTTGTAGACACTTGAATGTTTTATGAATTTTACTGCTGCCTTGAAGATCTTTTCCTGAATATTCCAATTCATAGAATTATAGAAGGGTCAGTAAACTCCTTGCTTTTGTCTGTCTGCCAATTCAAAAATCTTCATCCCATCCAACCAAGAGATTAAATTTCATTTTTTATTCATTCCACTGTCAAAATGCTCTTACCATTAGGATTTTTCCTCTGTCATTCAATCAGAATTTGCATCCTTCTAACTGTTGGATGAGGGACACGGTGGCTCAGTGGCTAAGATACTGAGCTTGTCAATCAGAAAGGTTGGCAGTTCGGTGGCTCGAATCCCTAGCACCGCATAACAGAGTGAGCTCTTGTTATTTGTCCCACAACCTAGCAGTTCGAAAGCATGTAAAAAATGCAAATAGAAAAATAGGGACCACCTTTGGTGGGAAGGTAACAGTGTTCTGTGCGCCTTCGGCATTTAGTCATGCTGGCCACATGGCCATGGAGACGTATTTAGGCAGCCTGGCTCTTTGGTTTTGAAACAGAGATGAGCACCGCCCCCTTAAGTTGGAAACAACTAACACATATGTGCAAGGGGTACTTTTACCTTTACCTTTTGGAAGAAATATCCATTTGGAGAAATATCCATCTTCATTCCAATCCTGGAGAAAGGCACTGGAGACAAAATAGAGGCTGCAGGCTGATGGGAAAGAGGGTCTATTTATTGGTGAAGCATAACCACCAAGCACATGTGGATTCTGGGCAGCTGACCTCATGGAGTTGAGAGTGAGGCAGTTTTATACCTTCTCTTGGGCTTTGCACTTGAGCTTCCTGTTCCTGTGCAACAACGTCTATTCTATTGGCTGTAGTCAGACTCCCATGGGGCCATGTATGGGTCATGTTTGTCTGAGTCAAGTTTGATTGAAGTTAGTTACGTGATGCCATGTCCTTAGGAGGTTGTGCAATGCAGTGAGCTCTGCTGCTAGATAATCCTTTTATGTCCTGGAGGGTCATGTCTTAATCCCATCACCATGGAAGTGAAGGTCTTTTGTCTTGTAGATAGGCTGGCCCAATCCTGCTGGGGATATTAAGAAAGATGTGGGGGCTGCTTTCTGTCTTTAAAAACATGTTTCTCCTTTAGGGAAGTATAATATTCTGGCTTTTTTAAATATTTCTCATAATATTTCATTCTTCTAGGACAGCATGACCTATGCTCATTATTCTCTGATCATGCAGGATTTCCAAGGACAATCCAGGATTCTGGATTGGGGGTGGGGGGGGAGAGAAAGAAGGAGTGGAAAGAGGAGAGAAGAGAAGGAGAGAGGAAGGGGAAGTAGAGAAGAGAAAGATGATAAAGGGAAGAAAGGAGGTAGGAAGGAGGAGAGAGGGAGAGGAGGCAAGAAAGTGATGGATAGGGTATACATATGGTGTATGGAAAGCAGAAGAACAAATGATAGTCTTTGGGGGTTGATGTTAAGAGGAATTGATATAATATTGAATAATATAAAATAGTGTTGATTATGATGCAATGGTATACATGTGGTTATTTGCATGAAAAATAAATAAATAAATAAGTTATTTTAAAAAGTAGGCCTGGTGGTTCTTCTGGGAAACCCCTCGTTGGATGTGTCTTTGTATCATTTGTGCATAGAGTACTGGATCCCATCTTGTTTTAACAGAATAACAGAGTTGGAAGGGTCCTTGGAGATCTTCTAGTCCAACAGACAGGAAACCCTTTACCATTTCAGAGAAACAGTTGTCCAATATCTCCTTTAAAACCTCAAATGATGAAGCCCCCACAACTTCTGAAGGCAAGCTGTCCCACTGATTAATTGTTCTGTCAGGAAATGTCTTGTTATTTATATCTTGGTTCTCTCCTTGATTAGCTTCCACCCATTGCTTCTTGTTCTACCCTCAGTGCTTTGGGGAATAGCTTGACTCCATCTTCTTTGTAGCAGCCCCTGAGATATTGGAACACTGCTATCATGTCTCCCCTGGTCCTTCTTTTCATTGAACTAGACCTACCCAGTTCCTGCAACCGTTCTTCATATGTTTTAGCCTCCCGTAATCATCTTTGTTGCTCTTCTCTGCACTCTTTCCAAGGTCTCCACATTTTTCTTTATTGCTTATTACAATGTGAGCCACCCTGAGTAAGTTTGGAAATGGGAGGCATTTAGACATAAATATCGATATCATCATCATTCCAGGACTTGAAGGGTTGTCACAGAGAAGAGGGGGAGGGGTCTTCAAAGCACCCAAGGATAGGATAAGAGGTAATAGTGGGAAGAGATCAGTGGTGGGTTTCTGCCGGTCCGCACCGGTTCAAGCGAGCCAGGTGGTCAATGAACCCAGAAGTATGTTCCTGCCCCGCCCCTGTCACTCAGTCGCTCGCTCGCCCCCCCCACACCCGTCCAGAAGCCGCTCCATTGCTAAACCAAGCCGCATGCCTATCCATCGAAAACAGCGCTGAGTGGGGTGGGGAATCCTCCCTTTCCTCCTCTCAGCGATCTTTTGCGAAGGGAGGGATTTTCTCAAAATGGGAAGCCCCCATCTCTTTGCGCCCCTCAATCCGTCTCTCTCTCTCCCTCTGCCCTCCCCCAATGGCTCAGCATGAAAAACGGGGGGGAACCGTGCAGAGGAAAAGGAGGAGAAAGGAAAGTGGGGAGAAAAATGGGGGGGAGACGAGAAAGAGAGAAAGAGTGACACACAAAGGGGGGAAGTTGGGAGATGCTCCCTCTAAATACTGATGCCCTCTGCTTTTTTGGGGAAAGGCAGCGATCTCAGGAGGGGAAAGGAGAGGAGGGTCCTTGGTGAAGCTCTACCCCCTATTCCCCCTATCCCAGGTAAGCCAGCTCGGTTTGGGACCCAGCCTTTCTAACTTCATTTGGGATCTTCTAACATCCCACTCCCACTCGGTCACATGGCCAGCAAGCCACTCCCACCCAGTCACATGACCGGCAATCCACTCCTACCTGGTCACATGGCCTTCAAGCCACTCCCACAAAGCAGGCCACACCCACAGAGCAGGTTCCAATTTTTTTTAAACCCACCACTGGAAGAGATAAAATATCAAGGTCATCTGAAGTGTTAATACTGCTTAATATTGCTTTGGGAAGACCACACTTGGAATGCTGCATCCAGTTTTGGTCACTGCAATACTGAATCCGCCATCTGTTCTTGGTTTTTATTCCCTTTTATATTTTTTGCTATGATACTGTCTTGTTTGCATTTTGCATTTTGCTTCATTTTATTGCGTGCCATCCAGAATTAGTTTTGAAGTCAGGCAGTGCCTAAATTGAATAAATTAAAATAAATTAAATGTGGAATAACAACTGAAATAACAACCTAAGCAGGCATAGGATAAATCACTCTATCAAACATCTACTGTATGTCAGTTTCATATAAGATCATTTCATTTATTTCTTCTTGTGGAGTTTGGCTGGTTTATTTATTCCAAAGTTATTTCGTGTCGTTGTGAGCTTCCTGGGATTATCATGTATAAGGCAGGCAGTCATGTACAGTAATTCTCCTGATTCTATGATTCTAATAAATAAATGAATAAATGAATTCCATGTCTTTCTATCCTACCTCTGTGTATATTGGGGGTGGGAGAGACAGACAGAGAGAAACAGAGACACACAGAGAGAGAGACAGAGACAGAGACACACAGAGAGACAAACAGAAAGAGACAGAAAAAGAAAGAGACAGACAGACAGACAGACAGACAGACAGACAGACAGACAGACAGACAGACAGACAGACAGACAGACAGACACAAAGAGAGGGGGGGGACTTATCATTTGCTCTAACATATGCTTTTTATGCTGTTATCTCCCGTATATTCATTTCTGGCAATATGTGCATGTTACGTGACTTTTCTGAGTTACAGACATGTAAAAGCACATGCCCTGAAGAACAGCTGTTTTCCAACTAGTATACAGCTTAACTATGAATTAAAATATAGACAAGTAAAATCCTCATCTGATCTCATCTCATATCTCATCTGATCTCATCTGATCCCATCTCATATCTCATCTGATCTCATCACATATCTTGCCTGATCTCATCTCATTGCATCTCATCTGTGACTTTATCACAGTTCCTTCTTCCATTGATACTGATAGTACCCCAGTAAAAAGATCTTGGGAAGGAGAAGAGTATCACGAGCGGTGAAAAGAGTCTACATTTTCTGACTTCTGTTCTGTTTTCATATCCATTAACTCATAATATGCTTTATGTTCCCTTTGTACATTGTCCTCCCTTAACAAACAGCATTATGAATGAATAAAACCCACCATGGTTTGATCAATAAACTACAGTTTAAAACTTCCTGGATTGACTTGATGTGGCAACCATTTGTTTCCAGAGTGTAAGTCATCTTATTGTTCCTTGATAATAAGAATAATTAATTATGAATTCCTTTTTGATATTTTTTACTCAAAAGAGAGTAAGTCTGTGTACCAAGTTTTGTTGAAATTGCTCGAGCTGTTCCAGAGTTATGCTGGAACAAACACACACACAGGCATAGATAGATAGATGGATGGATGGATGGATGGATGGATGGATGGATGGATGGATGGATGGATGAGAGGGAGGGAGGGAGGGAGAGAGAGAGAGAGAGAGAGAGAGAGAGAGAGAGAGAGAGAGAGAGAGAGAGAGAGAGAGAGAGAGAGAGAGAGAGAGACTAGGCTTTAAAGTTAATATATCATCACAGCAAGGAGCTTTTTTAAATTTAGCAACTGCTTTTCTGCTTTTCTGCTGTACTTTCCTTTGTGCTTCCATGCTGTTGCTTTTTTTTTTTGGTCTAGAAACCAGCCTTCAAATGGTATCTTTGCAAAACCAGTGAGTTTGGGGGTTTGTTAACAATGCAGCAGTTGCAATTAAGAAATCTCATTAAGTGTGTTCCAGAAAGAAAATAGCACAACCTGGTATAACAAAATAAAGTACGTATATCGCAATTCATTTTCGGTTGAAGAAACACCCTGGCTAGATAATACAATTGCCATAACTTATAACAAAAGGGGAATGGAAGAATTCCTCTGTAAGGTTCACTTGTGGTTGGAAGAGACAGATGTAATTAAAACCTCCTTTGCGCCTGTATATTGGCTGAAACTTTGATGCAATCTCAGAGTAATTAAGTAATATTTCCCATGGCTTTTGTGTCAGTGGCATACAAATGATGTACAGATCATTTACTGGGCATAAAATTCTAAATCTATCATAGACTGCAGCTCTCGTGTCAGATGTATTGCCAGATAAAATCCTCGGAGTTTGTTTTCAACCTGAGGATTCTTTTGTTCTGTTTTTCTATGCCTAACCGAAAACGCAGAAGGACTAATAATTTAGAGGTTCCATGTTTGGTCAAGAGAGTCATCCAAACAACTTTCAATGGAATGCTGCGTACAGCATCCAATTCTGGCCACTACGACACACACACACACACACACACACACACACACGTTGAGACTCTAGAACCGTAATGGTGAACCAATGGCACATGTGCCAGGGGTGGCATGCAGAGCTCTCCCTGTGGGCATATATGCCATTGCCAGCTGCTCTTCTGGTTTTTGGCATGCGTGCCAGCCAGCTGGTCTTTGCAGGTGCTGGGGTGCCAAATATTGGCCTGAAAAATGCCCAAACAACCGGCCATTTTCCAGGCCATTTTCAGGCCATTTTTCAGACCATTTTTGACCCAAAAATGGCCTGGGTTTTTTTGGGCATTTTTCAGGTTGTTTTCTGGTGCTCTGGCACCCGCAAAGACCAGCTGGCCAATGCGCAAGCACTCGATGCCGAAAAGGTTCACCATCATTGCTCTAGAAAAGTAAGTAAGTAAATCTTTATTACGGTCAAAGACCAGCAATACATATTAGTTTTTTTAGTATGTTAAAAAGTTCTGACATTAAGATATAATTTAAAAGGATTGACGTTAAAAGTGGAAAATAACATACCTGTTCTCAGATTGTTCGGGTCACTCCCTGGTTTACCTGGGTGAAAAGCCGTTAAGTATAGGAGTAAATACAATGGTCCAAAGATTGTTAGAGATATGTCCAGATAATTGGTACAAGATGACAACTATACTTCTGTAGCCATTTTTTTTTCTTATGGACATTGCAGCAGCACAGAACTTTGCCACTGCACACGTGGTAACCGGGTTAGTGTCCTGGAGGAGAAAGCCTAGATAAAAATTGCCTGCCCTCCCTGGCAATCTCTCGAATAAGGGGAGAATATAATACAATAATACAATAGTAGAGTTGGAAGGGACCTTGGAGGTCTTCTAGTCCAACCCCCTGCCTAGGCAGGAAACCCTATACCGTTTCAGACAAATGGCTATCCAACATCTTCTTAAAGACTTCCAGTGTTGGGGCATTCACAACTTCTGGAGGCAACTTCTGTTCCACTGATTAATTGTTCTAACTGTCAGGACATTTCTCCTCAGTTCTAAGTTGCTTCTCTCCTTGATTAGTTTCCACCCATTGCTTCTTGTTCTACCCTCAGGTGCCTTGGAGAATAGTTTGACTCCCTCTTCTTTGTGGCAACCTCTGAGATATTGGAAATATGTGCAGACCTACAAGCTCTAGAAAGAGTGCAGAGAAGAGTAACAAAGATGATAAGGAATCTGGAGGCTAAAGTGTACAGTGAATAGTTGTGGGAACTGGGTATGGCTAGTCTAAGGAAGAGAAGGCGCAATGACAACAGTCTTCCAATATTTGAGGAGGTGTCATAGAGAAGAGGGAGGGTTGACCTGTTCTACAAGAAGTAACTTGATGGAAGATCATGAAAGAGAGATGAAATCTAGAACGAAGGACAACTTTCCTGAAAGTGAGAACAATGAATTGGCAAAACGGCTTATTTCTGGAAGTGGCTGGTACTCTGTCACTGGAGTTTTTAAAGAAAAGAATGGACAGCCATTTGTCTAAAATGGGATAAGGTCTTCTACTTCAACAGGGTTTGGGTTAAAAGACCCCCAATGTCCCTTCCAACTTTATTATTCTACTTTCTAGGATGTGGAGTCTTCAGTGTTTTCTGAATTAAGTTGTTTGCTTGTAGACACTTCATTGTCCAACTAGGTAACATCATCAGGGTGAGTGAGTGTGGGTTGATTCTCTGTTTGTATACACTTATCCTGCCAGTGTTGGTTGGGGTGTAGTTTTCTCTTTGGTGATTCCTTCATTGGGGTATTATTTTCTGCTTGGTCATTTGCCTGGCATTCAACCCTGCTTCTCTGGGCATTGGTTGCTGGACAGGATGTGTTCAGGTCTTCATGTTTCCTTTGTGTTGTGTGTTTTTAAAGGTGTTTACTAAGAAATTATAAGACATTCCTGCCACAACAATCCCCCAAATTGCATAAGAATATCCAAATTTTGAGACCCACTTTGGTGTATTGGTTAAGACATCAGGCAAGAAACTGGGAGACTGGGAGTTCTAGTCCCATCTTTGGCACAAAGCCAGCTGGTTGACCTCAGACCAGTCCCATTCTCTCGGCCTTAGGAAGTTGGCAATGGCAAATCAGGGGTGAAATCCAGCAGGTTCTGACAGGTTCTGGAGAACTGGTAGAGGATATTTTGAGTAGTTTGGAGAACCGGCAAATGCCACCTCTGGCTGGCCCCAGAGTGGGGTGGGAATGGGGATTTTGCAATATCCTTCCCCTGCCATGCCCACCAAGCCACACCAACAGAACCGGTAGTACAAAAAATTGAATTTCACCATCTTGGCAAACCCCCTTCCGAAAGACCTTGCCAAGAAAACTGCAGGGAATTTTCCAGGCAATCTCCAAGAACTGAACGCAATCAAAAAGAACAACAACAACAACACCACATACAAAAAAAACAACAACCCCGAAATAGCTGTGTTGTGAAGATTGGAATGTGAAAGGATCTGATGAGGTACATGAGGATGTTTGCTAAGACATCATTAATCCCAGCATTCCCATTCCTGTGAAGTCTATTTTAGGATGAACTCCCTAGAAATCAATGTCGGAAGAAACCTCCATCTGGGTTCAGTTCCAAGTGGGGAAAAAGACACTGGAAACATGGAGACTGCTTGGGAAGATGGTTTAATGGTGGATAGGATCACATGGTTTGAGGTCCTGGACAAAAATGGGGAGAGGTGCTGAGAGTGCCTGGGTTTTATCCCTCTCTGGGCTTTTGAATTTGAGCTTGTATTCTGATTGGTTGTCAGACTCCCTGTTGTGGCCTGCCAGTGGCCAGCAGCCAGTAGATTAGGACAGTGAGGAGGTTGGGGAGGAACATGGGACAGTCCTGGAGTCTGGGGGAGGCTCTGGTGAGGGCTCTGTGTCAGAGGCAGAGATGGGGCCAGAGCCGTATGCCAGATATCAGCTGCCTTTGGAGTCAGACATCAGTGGGGCAGATGAACAGCTGGAGTCTGTTCCCAGTGTGAGCATGTACAGAGCTGCCAGACAAAGGGAACAGATAAAGAACAGGGGTCAACTTGGGAGTAAGGCCACAGGTGGACGGTGAATGGCCTCTGTCAGGCGTGCCTCCATCAATAACCAAGAAAGAAAACTCCTAACTCCATTGTTTGTGGAATTAAAATACTTCCACTGGTTATGAAAAGATAGCAGCAAAAGTAAAGCAAGATCTGAGCCAGAAAGGCACAAACAAGTACATAACAAATTATAACCCAGCCCCCTCCCTCCAACGACCCCACCCCAGTGTCCAATCTGCAACTCTCTTAGGTATCATGTGGGGTGCATCTCCAAAAGGCATCATCATGTTGGTATGCAGGACGGTTGGCCTTGACCAGGTCCAAACACCGGCCACCAAGCATGCACAGAAGATGGTGAGAAGAAAACTCCCTTTTTCATATCACTCCTGTACCATTTATTCCCATCCCAAATACCATGCCCCCATCCTCCCCGTTTCTATGGCAACCGACGGCAAGTAAGCGAAGCAGAGGCTGACATCCCCTCCCAGAGGAAATAAAAGAGGAGCGAAAGGGGAGGGGGGAATTTGCAGGAGACAATTAGTTCACTTAATTGGTTCGTGACTCTCCGAGACTCCTTGCCAAGTTTTGTCGATATGGGCCTGGCAGCTCTCCAAGCCAAGTAAGGTCTGTGACTGTAAATCCTCCCTTGAAAGACTTTGCTGGATGTGAATGAGCAGAATTCACAGTCAATTAATAAAAGGGTTTTTTGTCGGGACAAGGAGTTTGCTTCATGTTCTTGGGAAGTTTTGATCAGAACTCTCCCACAGGGCCATGCAGGGGTAACTTTGTAGGTTGTATTTTTGAGTCCCAAGTTTGGTTGAGCCTTGCTGGATGATGATGTAATGAAAGAGCTTTGGGCAATTCCTCCTATGGCTTTGCCTGAAGGAGGCAGATCTTTGTTATGTAGAATAGACTGGCTCAGGCCTTAATTGCCCATTGACAAAGGGGGGGGGGCTGAGTTTCTGCCTCCCTCTGAGTGGAAATATTCTGCCCTTTTAATATTTCCTAAAATATCTCATTTTCCTAGGAGAGGGGTGGGTGCTCACTTCCTATGACGCCGTCTCTTCTGGATTCCGTCCTTCTTGTGGGGCATTAATAAGTTCCAAAGCTTCATTAACTGAGCTACATCCATTGTTTGCCTGTACTGCTGAGTATCCTCTTCCTTTTCAAACATCATGAAGCTATAATAAACATTTATCTTCCCCGTCGTTATCTTTATAATAGAACAAGCCTCTCCAGGTGTGCTGGATCAAAAAAAAACGCATCAGCCTCAGCCAACAGAGCTTTTGCATGATGAGATGCAAAATGAGAAAACCACTTTTTTCAGCCTATTTGCATAAGACTTTTATGAATCCAAGGGAATATTGGATTAGGATAGAAAAGAAACTGGCAAAGCAGTGGGGAGAAGGCGCAACCCACCAACAGTGAATTTCTAACCACCCTGAGATTAACACTTCATTATGGCTAACCTTCCGCTTACGGTTAGCAATGCATGTAATTTTTATGAAGACGAGGAAATTATGGCACTGCAGCAAAATTCGTCTTTCTTTACCTGCATGAAACTTTGCGCAAACTCTCGGTTGATCTTTCTCCCTGCCTGCCAGTAAGGCTCCAGTAAGTTGTTGCCTTTATTGTCGTATCCATTATTTATACCCTGAGATTTCCTGGATCCTCCTCACTGCAATGTCACCCTAACCTCCAAGAATTCTTGATTGAGCGATAAAAAATTAACCATCGGAAGTGAATTACCATTCAGTCAAAGTTTCAAAACAGCCACCACGAAGTTGCAGAGAATGTCAGAGCAACATTTGAATGCTTTCTTGCAGCCTGAAACTCATTACGGGCAGAGATAGGCTTCCAAAATTCTCCCTGGAATTTTTCTCTGGATATTTAAAGCTCCAGGCAATCTATTTATTTATTTATTTTTCCTTCTCAAGTGAAGAACCACCCACGAGGAAAGTTTGATTTTCCCATGGAAACATATCCACATGTTGTGCAATGCTCAACACTTACAGATCTTGTTTGAGGTTTCCTTCACTTCTTTCATTTTTATTTGACTCAACATCATTAAATTCCACATAGAACTGTGGGACTATGTGAAGTGTTGATACCACTTTATAAGGCCTTGGTAAGGCCACACCTGGAATACTGCATCCAGTTTTGGTCACCATGATGTAAAAAAAGATGTGGAGACTCTAGAAAGAGTGCAGAGAAGAGCAACAAAGAGGATTAGGGGACTGGAGGCTAAAACATATGAAGAACGGTTGCAGGAACTGGGTATGTCTAGTTTAATGAAAAGAAGGACTAGGGGAGACATGATAACAGTCTTCCAATATCTCAGGGGTTGCCACAAAGAAGTGGGAGTCAAACTATTCTCCAAAGCACCTGAGGGTAGGACAAGAAGCAATGGGTGGAAACTCATGAAGGAGATAAGCAACTTTGAATTTAGGAGAAATTTCCTGACAGTTAGAACAATTAATCAATGGAACAACTTGCCTCCAGAAGTTGTGAATGCTCCAACACTGGACATTTTTAAGAAGATGTCAGATAACCATTTGTCTGAAGTGGTGTAGGGTTTCCTGCCTAAGCAGGTGGTTGGACTAGAAGATCTCCAAGGTCCCTTCCAACTCTGTTATTCTATATTCTACATTGTTCAATAATCTTTATGCAATCATTCAGACAATTCTATTGAGGTTTTTTTTTTTATGATCATTAAACTGCAGAAGTGCATTTAAACAACAGTGAGTATCCCCAAAGAGAAGGTTGATGGGCTGTGATGTGGTGGATATTAATGATGTAGAAAAAGAGAGGAAGGTGCAAATCTACTCCTATTGTACAGGCACAATTAGTTCGATCCAAGGTACATTAGCCAACAAACAAACAAGTAAGCAAATAAACAAACAAACAAAAACAGTAGGACTGCTTGTGTTTGTAGTGATTAGATGAATCAGTATGCTGGATGAAGAATAAGGAACTCTACTTTCAAATGGCCTTTTGACCATGAAGTTCATTAGTGATTAGAGAGCAGTCAGGAATTGTCAATTCTGCCTATTTGGCATAATTACTGTATTGTGTGCACAAAATGGAGGCTATGCACCAGGTATCCTACCATAAGCATTTTGGAAGACAGGCAAGTCATATTACTAATGAATCATGAAGTCAGAAATACATGCAATCCTGAAGGCAAACTGGAGCTATATGTTTGTTTCCCACTCAAATGCCGCATACAAAGGCTTATTTCAGCATATAATTAACAAAAATGCCTGTGTTTATTTTATTTCTATCCTGCCTTTATTATTTTTTATTAAGAACTCAAGGTGGGCAAACATATCCAACACACCTTCCTCCTCCTTTTTTTTTCACAACCACCTTGTGAGATAGGTTAGGCCAGGGGTGTCCAAACTTGGGAACTTTAAGACTTGTGGACTTCAACTCCCAGAATTCCCCAGCTGGCTGGCTGGGGAATTCTGGGAGTTGAAGTCCACAAGTCTTAAAGTTCCCAAGTTTGGACACCCCTGGGTTAGGCTGAGGAAAGAGTGGCTAGGCCAAAGTCACCCCATCAGCGTTCAGGCTTAAGGTAGGACTAGAACTCCCAGTCTCCTAGTGATTGACCTAAAATCACCCAGCCAGCTTTCATCACTAAAGCAGGACTACAACTCCCAGCTTCCTCATGATTGACCTAAAATCACCCAGCCAGCTTTTATCGCTAAGACGGGATTAGAACTCCCAGTCTCCTGGTGATTGGGCCAAAGTTCTGAGAGCGAGAACAATTAATGGCTTGCCTCCAGAGGTTGTGGCCACTCCATTACTGGAGGATTTTAAGAAGAGATTGGACAGCTATTTCTCTGGAATGGTAAAGAGTTTCCTGCTTGAGCAGGGGGTTGGACTAGAAAACTTCCAAGGTGCCTTTTAACTTGTTATTCTGTATTATATTCTGTCACTGGAGCAGTGGTAGGCTTCAAATTTTTTCACTACCAGTTCTATGGGCGTGGCTTGGTGGGTGTGGCATCGCTTGGTGGGCATGGCAGGGGAAGGTTACTGCAAAATCCTCATTTCTTCCTGATCAGCTGGGACTCGGGAGGCCGACAATAGCTGGGGGCTACTTGAATGAAATGCCCTCCAGATGTGGATTAAAATGAGATTCAGATGAAAATCAAAACAACTGAACTGTAATGTTTTGCCTATTCAGAACCTCATTAATAAGGGAGAGTAATTTAACTGCATATTGATTCCTTAGTTGATCCTCCTCCCCCTCCCCCTCCTCCTCCCCTCCCCTCCCCTCCCCTCCCCCTCCCCTCCCCCTCCCTTCTTCTTCTTCTTCTTCTTCTTCTTCTTCTTCTTCTTCTTCTTCTTCTTCTTCTTCTTCTTCTTCTTCTTCTTCTTCTTCTTCTTCTTCTTTTTCTCCTCCTCCTCCTCATTCTCCTCATCTTTACACACACCTTTCCCCCCCCCCACTTCTCCTCTGTAAGGAAACCAATTATTTGCTGCTGACTTGGTAGGATATATAGATGCCGGAGTGAATCAGTGAAAATAGGCATCTGAAAATACTGTTGGGATAAGAAACGGTTCCAGAATAAGTGAAATAAAATCACAGGTGACAGCCTCATTTTATTGGACTGCGGAATAATGATGAGGATTATTAAGGAATAAAGCGTGAGTTGGAGGAGAGGAAAATGGAATGCTGGCAAACAGGTTGCTTTATGATAAAAGTGTGTGTGTGTAGGGGGGGGACATCTCTGAAGAACTCAAAATTCTTCTGCAAAGCCTTATTTGTTCTTCAGATGTTTCCTTTCCAAATTTAGTTTTTGTCTGCATTAGGAGGGGGGATCTCTAGAACTCCTGATGCTGTTGGTTTATAGAGCTTTCTGTAGGAGATGACCAAGCTGAACTCAAGGGAGGGGTCAGACGTGTTATAAGTGATGAGTCCCTGCACACCTGCAAGAGATCTAAATCCAGCCCACCTTGAATGCCTCTCTTATTTCCCGCTCATTTCCCTTGACTACTAGTTGGTCAGATTCTTATAGAGAATCTTGTAGAGTGTAAATCTTTACACTCATCTGAACTGCCTGAATCTCCTGATTTCCCTGGCGCCTGACACTTATATATATAACTCTGCTATTGTATTGTATTATATACACTCATACATACATACATACACACACACACACACTCAAGTCTCTCTGTCAAGAAAAGAAACAGCAGAAACAGAAGGGAGAGAAAGAAAGAAATAGAAAGGGAGGAAGGAAAGAAAGAGAGAGAGGGCAGGAAGAAGAAAGAGAGGGGGGAAAGAAAGAGAGATAGAGAGGGAAGGAAGGAAGTAAAGAAAGAAAAAGAAAGAGAGGGAAGGAAAGAAAGAAAGAGAGAAGGGGAAAGGAAAGAAAGAAAGAAAGAAAGAAAGAAAGAAAGAAAGAAAGAAAGAAAGAAAGAAAGAAAGGGGAAAGAAACTAAAAAAAGAAAGAGAGAGAGAGGGAAGGAAGGAAAAAAAGAGAGGGGGGGAATGAAGGAAGGAAGAAGGAAATTTCAATTTGGGATCTCTTTGCTTCTCTTTCTCTGTCCCTCAAAGTTCATTGCTCATTCCCACACATTCATTGTATGGTACCCCAAAACGTTCTTAGATATTGAAGTTGATAAAAATATTGAAGCTTGTTTAACATTGCTTGGAGTGTTTGGAGGTGGGAGGAAGAGAGAAAGAAAGAAAGAGAGAGAGAGAGGGGGGTGGGGGTGGGGGTGGGGACACAGTAATCCATAACTCATCCACATCAGATATTAAATGAAATTACTTGGCCCCATTTTTTTCCCTCTGCCTAAAACCCAAGTTGGAGAATTTACAGATGTGATTTGTGTATGTCTCTCAAGATATTCATCATCCCAGAAAAGTTCGCACTGAAAATGCCATTTCGTAAAGAGTATCCATAATATCCAGCAGAATTCTGAAGGGTGCGCATAAAAGCCCACGAGTTCAAAATAAAGTTGTGACACTCATTAATTTACAAAGCACCGAAAGATGCATTCATTGAAATTATACTCAATTTATGTAAGCTGATCGTAAAAGATCAACACCTCCTAATATTTCACTCTGATGGCTGGAGATGCAAATGAACCGCAAGATGTAAGAATGAAGGTCAAGGGCAGAGGGAAAGAAAGGGGAATAAGTTTAAATATAAAGACAACCACAATAATGGCAAGGGGTACAGCAGCCAGTCTTAGAATCAACAACGAAAACACTGAAGTGGTGCATAGTTTCTGTTCAGGATCTATCTATCTATCTATCCATCCATCCATCCATCCATCCATCCATCCATCTATCCATTCATCTATCTATCTATCTATCTATCATCTATCATCTATCACCTATCACCTATCACCTATCTATCTATCTATCTATCTATCTATCTATCTATCTATCTATCTATCTATCTATCTATCATCTATCCATCCATCCATCCATCCATCAGATCTCTCTATCTCTCTATCTCTACCTGTCTGCCTGCCTGCCTGCCTGCCTGCCTGCCTGTGTGTGTGTGTTCCAGCCTAACTCTGGAACACCTCGAGCAAATTCAACCAAACTTGGTACACAGATGACTTACTGTCTGGAAACAAATACCATGGTGGTAAGACACACCTAACACCCCTTGTGTGTCTGTGTCTGTGTTCTGTTAAGATACAGCCTGTTGTGTCTTAAATTTACTTCTGCTGTACTGCCTTAAAATGGCTTCTATTGTACAGCACAGTGGAGTTGCCATGGTAACGGCTTCACAGTACTCCACAAGGGAGCTCCCTCTGGTAAGGGGGAAAATCCAACATTAGAAATAACATTTGGTCGGGACATTTATCTGTGATATCTGTGATTTATCTGTGACATTTATCTAATACAGGATGGGGATAAACAAATACCTGGGCAACACCTTGTTAGCAGTACTTAAACCAGTAGTCAAGAAACAGCCATGGTTATTGCTGTTATTAGAATCAGAAAAGAATGGAAAGTTCATATGATAATGGTCTATTCATCCTGGATACTGACTCCAATGGAAGAGAATACATGAAACAGAAATAAACTATATTTACATACCAGAGCTAGTTAAAAAAAATGCTAAGAAGGAAACAAAAAGACTAGAAGTCTGTAGAGATTCTCAGTCTTCCAAGTCACGGTTCGCCCAAAGGTGCTTTTTCACGAAGCAACTGGACTTTCTGTTTTTTTTTTTTTCCTTTTAAAAATGTTTTGTTTCTCATCCAAGAAGCTTCTTCAGCTCTGACAGAATGGTGGGGAATGGAAGGATTTATATTCCTTGCAGACAACTGATCATTTGCATCCTTTTTAGAGGGTCATTGAGGCCACTTGGAGATTTATCTGTATCTTCAGGGTCCCCTAAGTGGTGCAAATGGTTCCTGTAGTCTGCAATTTTTCCTTTGGGATTGAAAGGACCTTCAGGTTTCTCCTTAATTCCAGGTTGCTTCTCTCCTTGATTAGTTTCCATCCATTGTTTCTTGTCTTCCCTTCTGTGGATATTGAATCTTGCCATCCTGATCTATGGATTGGGCCTTTTATATTTAAGCCAAAGGCCAAAAGGCAATAGCAATAGCTATAAAAAAGATGTTGAGACTCTAGAAAAAGTGCAGAGAAGAGCCACCAAGATGATAAGGGGACTGGAGGCTAAAACATACGATGAATGGTTGCAGGAACTGGGCATGGCTAGTCTGGTGAAGAGGACCAGGAGAGACAGAATAGCAGTCTTCCAATATTTGAGGGGCTGCCACAGAGAGGAGGGGGTCATGCTGTTTTCCAAGGCACCCAAAAGTCAGACAAGGAAAAATGGATGGAAACTGACGAAGGAGAGATTCAACCTGGAAATAAGGGGGAACTTTCTGACAGTGAGAACAATCAAGCAATGGAACAGAGTTGCCTTCGGAAGGTGTGGGAGCTTCATCACTTTAGACTTTCAAAAAGAGACTGGACTGCCATTTGTCAGAATGGTGTAGGGTCTCCTGCTTGAGTGGGGGGTTGGACTAGATGACCTATAAGGTCCCTTCCAACTCTGTTAATCTGTTAAATACTGGAAAACAGTTATCATGTTCCCCCCACTCAAACCTTCTCTTTGATAGAGTAGATGTACTTAGCTCCCTGAATACACAAATTAGCCTCCAAAGTCTTTATCCTCTTAGTTGCCAGACCTCAATGAAAAGGCCATTTCATTTTCTTCCTGCTCGCTTGACACCTAAGGCATGTAAGATGACTTCCCAAATCCTGATGTCAGAATCTACCTTGCCCAATTCTTCAAGGAGAGGCTAAAAAGGACTCTCATCCATCTGAGCAAGCAAAGAGAAAAGATTTCCTGCTTAGTAAAACAACCCTTCCCTCTACCTTCTTTCTCCATTTTGTTCTCATCAAAGGTGAAGCTAACTCAGCTCCCATCACACCTGAGCCAGGAACAAAGGCAGCTAAATGCTTTTACTCCCTGATCTCCTTTGTTAAAGCTCTTCCATAAACTCACCCTTTGCAAGACAAAAAAAGCAGCCAATTCTATCTTTCAAGGTTGCTCTTTCCTTTTTTTTTTTTGTCTTCCTATTTTCCCCTCCAGTGGCCTTGGTCTTGTATTCCACCGATGCTTTTAACCTAGATGTTCCGTGCCAGACTGCCAATGGTTATTTGTAGCCACTGAATGCTAAAGTGATTATTTGATTGCCCAGGCTGCCATTAAGTGAAATATTATTTAATAAGTCGCATTGATTGGTTATTATAGCTTCTTTTCCGGACTTCCTAAATACATAAGCAGATTTCATAAGCTTTAGAATCCGAGGCTGCCAGAAATCGTGCTGTGGGAGGCTGTTAATTTGAATATCTATAAGCAGCAATAATATAGCATTGCAAAAAATGACTGGATTGTGTTTTAAGATAGGATGGGGGGGAAGGGCGGGCATCCTCCAAAAATTAATCAGGCAACTTTGCAAAATGGCATCTCTGTTTTGTTTTGGTTTTCACTCTGGAGGGGAACATTATTATTATTTTTTACATAATTTTCTCAAGGAAAAAGGTCCTTTGGATCAGTACTGGATTCCCTTTTGTGGAATCCGCAGCCAATCTTCCATAGGAGAAGTCTTTTTCTGAGATCATGTTTGCCATCCGAGATAGATAGATAGATAGATAGATAGATAGATAGATAGATAGATAGATAGATAGATAGATAGATAGATAGATAGATGATAGATGATAGATGATAGATGATAGATAGATAGATGATAGATAGATAGATTGATAGATAGATAGATAGATAGATAGATAGATAGATGATAGATGATAGATGATAGATAGATAGATGATAGATAGATAGATTGATAGATAGATAGATAGATAGATAGATAGATAGATAGATAGATAGATAGATAGATAGATAGAGATAGACAGACAGATAGACAGACAGATGTAAAGAGATAGAGATAGATAGATAGATGATAGATAGATAGATAGATGATAGATAGATAGATAGATAGATAGATAGATAGATAGATAGATAGATAGAGATAGACAGACAGATAGACAGACAGATGTAAAGAGATAGAGATAGATAAATAGATGATAGATAGATAGATAGATAGATAGATAGATAGATAGATAGATAGATAGATGATAGATAGATAGATAGATAGATAGATAGATAGATAGATAGATAGATGTTGTTATTGTTAGTTGCGAAGTCGTGTCTGACCCGTCACGACCCCATGGACAACATTCCTCCAGGCCTTCCTGTCCTCTACCATCCCCCAGAGTCCATTTAAGCTCACTCGGACTGCTTCTGTGGTTCCATCCAGCCACCTCATTCTGTGCCGTCCCCTTGTTCTTTTGTTCTCCATCGTTCCCACATTAGGCTCTTCTCCAGGGAGTCCTTCCTTCTCCTTAGGTGGCCAAAGTCTTTAAGTTTCCTCTTCAGGATCTGGCCTTCTAAAGAACAGTCAGGTTTAATCTCCTCTAGGACTAACTGGTTTGATCACCTTGCAGTCCAAGGGACTCAATGCAGGAGTCTTCTCCAGCACCAGAGTTCAAAGGCCTCCATTCTTTGTCACTCAGCCTTTGTTGTGGTCCAACTTTCACAACCATACATTGCATAGATAGATGATAGATAGATAGATAGATAGATAGATAGATAGATGGATGGATGGATGGATGGATGGATGGATGGATGGATGGATGGATGGAGGCAGGGAGGCAGGCAGGCAGGGAGGCAGGCAGGCAGGCAGGCAGACAGACAGACATGGATGGGGATGGGTGGACGGACAGGTAGATAATTATAGAGCTATAAAAGATAATGTAACATTGCAAAATTGATTGGATTGTGCCACATACACACACACAAACACACACACAAACACACAGTATTACTCTAAGTGTAGCATTTAGAAGACCTTAGAGATCTTCTAATCCAATCCCCTGCCTGAGACAGGAGATCGTATACCATTCCAGTAAAATGTTCGTCCATCTATTTTGACACACACACACACACATCCCAGCGATGAGCACCTACAACTCCAAGAGTAACATTTGTGTGCATCATTTCTATATTCCTGTATAATTCTAACCATCAAATCTCAAAAACATATTTTCGTTTCTGGCAAATGGTCCTAGTCTTAGTTCCTAGGAAGAAATAAAATTCATCAAAGACGTTTCTTTCATCTAAGCTATCAATTTCACCATCTCTGTCAATTCTATTATACTTACCATCCATTCTTCTTCCATTGTGGGAATTTATAAGTCCTTCCACCTTTGTGCATATAAAGGTCTCACTGCTTTTATCATATATAAAAGCAAGTTCCATTAGAAGTTTCCATTTGTTTGTCCATTAAATGCAAAACTAAAATCTTTTGGTTTCAATTGTACATTCACTTTTAAAAGCTTCTGTATCAAAACACCTACTTGGTCCCAATATTTTCTAGCTCTGTCGCATACCCATCAGAGATACAGATTAAGATAGGCAGGGGTTAACAGATTAACAGAGTTGGAAGGGATCTTGGAGGTCATCTAGTCCACCCCACCACCACCCCGCCCAGGCAGGAGACCCTACACCATTTCTGACATATGGCAGTCCAATCTCTTCTTGAAAGCATCCAGGGATGAAGCTCCCACAACTTCTGAAGGAAACTTCTATTCGATTGGTTGGAAGGGACCTTGTAGGTCATCTAGTCCAACCCGAAAAAGTGTCCCCTTTGTTGGATTATATTTCCAGCAAATATTTTAAATTACTTCATACATTTTGACAGTAGTCATGTGTGATCACCTTTTGAGACCTTCTGACAAGTAGAGTCAATGGGGAACCCAGATTCACTTAATAACAGTGGGAGTAACTTAACAACTGCGGTGATTCACTTAACAACAGTGGCAAGAAAGGTCATAAAACGGGGCAAAACTCACTTCATTTAAGTGAAGGTTAGGTGTCACAATTTCATCCTTTCGTTGCATTTTCATCTCTGCCTTTCCTCCCTTTCAGAAGAGAGTGTGGGAAGCTGTGCTGAAGCCATGTTAAAATTGATGCTATGCCAAAATCTACCTTATTTCCAACCAAATGGGATTTTTAGAATAGAATGCTTTATTGGCCAAATGTGATTGGACACACAAGGAATTTGTCTTTGGTGCATATGCTCTCAGTGTACATAAAAAGACAAGATACATTTGTCATTAATCATCAGGTTCAACACTTAATGATAGTCATAGGGTACAAATAAGCAATCAAATCATACTAGGAAACAATCAATATAAATTGTAAGGATACAAGCAACAAAGTTACAGTCATACAGTCATAAGTGGGAGGAGATAGGTGATAGGAAGGATGAGAAGACTAATAGTAATAGTAATGCAGACCTAGTGAATAGTTTGATAGTGTTGAGGGAATTATTTGTTTAGCAGAGTGATGGCATTCGGGGGAAAAACTGTTCTTGTGTCTAGTTGTTCTGATGTGCAGTGCTCTATAGCCTCGTTTTGCGGGTAGGAGTTCAAAAATGTATGTCCATGATGTGAGAGGTGTGTAAATATTTTCACAGGCCTCTTTTTGACTCGTGCAGTGTACAGGTCCTCAATGGAAGGCAGGTTGGTAGTAATTGTTTTTTCTGCAGTTCTAATTATCCTCTGAAGTCTGTGTCTGTTTAAATAACGTGAATCAAAAAAAGCTCATCCAAAGAGACTTATTTTATACCACAAGAATTATTATAGAGATTCCGCAAAGAAGAGCTGGTCACTCTATTCTCCAAAGCACCTGAGGGCAGGACAAGAAGCAATGAATGGAAAGTAATCAAAGGGAGAAGCAATTTAGAACTGAGGAGAAATTTCCTGACAGTGAGAACAATTCATCAGTGGAACAACTTGCCTCCAGAAGTTGTGAATGCTCCAACACTGGAAGCTTCTAAGAAGGATGACTATTTGTCTGAAGTGGTGTAGGGTTTCCTGCCTAAGCAGGGGGTTGGAGTAGAAGACCTCCAAGGTCCCTTCCAACTCTTGTTATCCTTTTATGCTCTTGAAGGTCTGTTTAAGGTTGCTTTGTTTCTGGAAACAAACTTATCATGCATTGACCTGATCTAAAACACTTTGGGAGATGAGGTGGCCTGAGGCCAGAAGGTTGTTTTTTTTATGGAATATGTTTTCCTGTAGAAATGAGGCCAATTCCTTCAGCAAGCTTTTAAAATTGAGCATTTGCAAAGAGCCTTGTCTGTGGCTGGATAGATAATCTACTTCCTATTCCTATAGAACATTCTGTGCACGATACCAGCGCGATAACACATGCTTCTCCATTTGCGCGAGCATTTCCCAAATTGTCCATTCTCTAAGAAAGATGAGGGGGGGAAAAAACACAAGAGAAATATTTCCTAACTTGAAATCCAGACATTCTAAACATTCTGTCAGGGTTCCAAATAGCATCCAAAAGTAAACCAGAGTCCAAGGCAAAGTATTGCTCAAAGTTCCAATTTATGAAGAGAGCCATGTTGGCACATCTGGGAAAACCTGAATCTGAAAGCTTCCCAGTTTTCCCCACCTAGTTGAAAGTTCAAGATCTTGCCCCCACACCCACAAGTCCATCCCATGGTCCAATCTCCCACTGCCATGTTGGCAGTTCCATCCATCCAGTTCCGGTTAGGTGCAGAAGTGCAGAGACAAAGGATGACCTTGGCCTTCTAGAAAGAATTTTGTTATGGCTACATGGCATCTAACTCCCATTTTCCCACAATAGAAAATGTATAGCAGAATAATAGTAAGTATGGCAAGCCAAAAAGACCCCAAAGAAAAGATGGTTGCAGGCCGGACACATTAGAGTTTTTAATTTTGATTTTAATTTTTATTGGAAACCACCGAGAGACGGCAGGAGACAGCAGCATAGAAATAATAATAATAATAATAATAATAATAATAATAATAATAATAATAATAATAATAATAATAATAATAATAATAATAATAATAATAATAATAATAATAATAAATCTCATTGGACTGATTTGGAAAAGATCTCTCCTTTTTTCTCCTTTCAAGATGGGAGAATAGCATGTGTGCATGTGTCTCTAATAGCTCTGGAGATGTTTGTCTGTCATTTATTAGAAAGCTGGAAGAAGACATATTTTTAATGTTTTTGGCAACATTTTCTCTCTTCCCTCCCCTTCCACCAATGCTGCTCAATTGCATTGGCCTGCGGAGTGTCAAGTCCAATCCTTTATAGTCCAGTGTGAAGCCAGCGTATGGGACTAATATGTTAACATCTGTCCCGTACAGCAGGCATACAAATGACCTTGGTGTATCATCATTAATTTTCTCTCGAAACAAACCAGCCAGAACTATTGCTAGGAGAAACAATTTGAAGAACATCAGCATATAGTCAAACTTATTTAGTCTGTGACATTGATAGAAAGCCTGTTGCTGTTCAAAGGCAAATTCATCAAGGAAGCGGCAAAGAAACAAGTCACCTTGACTGAACATGCGGAAAAGATCAGGACTCTGGGGACACGCTTCCCCTCCCTCCCCCCAATCCTTCTCTTCCTTCCTCCTCTCTCCTCGACATAAGTCTACTTTTTCAATACAGAATAGGCTCATCAGCCTTTAGGAAAAGTCTTGAGCCAAATTCAAGAACTGGACACTCACTCCCTCCCTCCCTCCCTCCCTCCCTCCCTCCCGCTCTCTCTCTCTCTCTCTCTCTCTCTCTCTCTCTCTCTCTCTCTCTCTCTCTCTCTCTCTCTCTCTCTCTCTCTCTCTCTCTGTATGTGTATTATGCATATGTATATTAACCCATAAAGTGTGACTGTAGTATTATTTATCCTCTTATTTCCCCCTTCTTCGGATGTTTAGACTGTCAGCATTCCAAATATCATCCAGAAATAAATCAGAGTCCAAGGCAGAGCTATCCTTAATGTTCCAATTTAATAAGACAGACATGTTGGCACAAACTGTGGAATCCCGAATCTGAAACTTCCTGGTTTTCCCCACCTAGTTGAAAGTTCAATATCTTGCCCCCACACCCACAAGTTCATCACATGGTCCAATCTTCATCTGCCATGCTGGCATTTCCACCCTTCTAGTTCCGGTCAGGTGCAGAGGTGCAGAGACAAAGAATGACCTTGGGCTTCTAGAAAGGAATGACAACACACATTCTACAATTCTACTCCTTACTTTTCCCCCTCCCAATTACTACACTAATGAAACAGCATAGTAAAATAATAGAGAGTGTGGCAGGCCAAAAATCCTAAAAGGAATATAACTGCAGGCCTGACATAGACTGGATTTGGCAATTTTATTCTATTATTATTATTCTCTGCTTTTTCCAAGTACACCGAGTGCTTCAGTACCTTCTCTGTCTAACTAACAAATTTCTTCTGTGCCTAATTATAATTGGCATATAAAGTAGTCTCCTCCTTACTCCTCCTCTATCTCTTCTTCTTCTTCTTCTTCTTCTTCTTCTTCTTCTTCTTCTTCTTCTTCTTCTTCTTCTTCTTCTTCTTCTTCTCCCCCTCCTCTCCCACCTCCTCCTCTTCTCCTCCTCCTCCTCCTCTCCTCCTCCTCCTCTTCTTCTCCTCCTCCTTCCCCTCCCCCCCCCCTCCTCCTCCTCCTCCTCCTCCTCCTCCTCCTCCTCATATGTATTTGCAGAACTCCAGGAATAGAAAGCATCTATTATTTGAATGTCTATTGTATAAGAAAGAGATCAACAGCTTGGACTACACATTAGACAAGCAACCTATCGGATCCTTATATCAAAGCAACAGATTTCATATGCAGTCAGAGTTCATTTAAAAAAAAATCACATAAAACACATCCATTTCTTTGACTAAAACAGTTCATTTGACATTTGCATATCTGACTCTGATTTGCACGATTTGTGGGGGTGCTTCAGAAATAGCTTTTGCATTCTTTATTTTATGCTTTCTTTCTTTAATCTTTTATTCCCTTCTCACGTGTGGTTTTTATTAACCTTCCCAGTTCTAATTCTGTATTTGGTTTGGCCTATTGGCTACTCCACCAACAAGTTACATCCTTTAGGAAAACTCATGTCATCTGAATCCTTGCAAGTTACAAGATACAATATGGTCTTCCTTTGAATGTATCAGGGTTTCAAACATAAAGGCTTAAATGGATAGGTTGTTAGCAATACTTCTGGTAGGAAATGCTGCAGTGTTGCTTGGGTCTGTATTAAGGTACCAAATCTGCATCTCCTATCCATGTGGACCAAACATGTCTATCTAGGTATTGATTCTCGTTGATGCCTGTCAAGTCATCTCATTGATAGCAGAATGGATTGGATACCTCCCAAGGTTGGGGCAAGTCCTTTTTTCAAAAAGAGAAATTAAGAGTTAGAAATTCGATTCAGGTCTGCCTGCTAGCATCTGAGTCTGGAGTTAGAGCATTTCTCCAACATCTACCCAGCCCTGCTTGGTCTAAAATCTTCATCAGCTCTGAACAAATATAATATAATGTCTTGAAGGAAGTTAGGACCCACCCCTCTCCTAGGAAAATAAGATGTCTTAGGAAATATTAAAAGGGCAGAATATTTTCCTAAAAGGGAGGCAGAAACTCAACCCCCCCGCTCACCTTTTTCAATGGGGATATTAAGGCCTGGGCCAGTCTATTCTACATAAGAAAGATCTACCTACTTCAGGCAGAGCCATAGGAGGAATTTTCCAAAGCCCCTTCATTACATCATCACCCAGCAAGGCTCAACCAAGCCTGGGACACAGACAACTTACAAAGTTACCCCTGCATGACCCCATGGGAGTCTCACAACCAATCAGAATACAAACTCAAATTCAAAATCCCAGAGAGGGTATAAAACCCAGGCACTCTCAGCATCTCTTCCCTTCTCCTCCTCAGGACCTCAAACCATGAGATCCTGTCCACCATTAAACCATCTTTCCCAGCTGTCTCCATGTTTCCAATGTCTTTCTTCCCAGACCTGAAACCAGATGGATGTTACTTCCAATTGTCCCAAAGATGTTTTTTTCAAAAGGCAACTGGACTTTGGTTTTGCTTGAAGATGTTTTGCTTATCATTCCCAGTTCCTGCAACGGTTCTTCACATGTTTTAGCCTCCAGTCCCCTCATCATCTTTGTTGCTCTTCTCTGCACTCTTTCCAGAGTCTCCACATCTTTTTTACATCATGGCAACCAAAACTGGATGCAGGATTCCAAGTGTGGCCTTACCAAATAAAATGATATTAACACTTCACAGGATCTTAATTCTATCCCCAGTGCTGGCACTTCTGCTTTGAAATGGAGATGAGCACCGCCCCCTAGAGTTGGGAACGACTAGCACATATGTGCGAGGGGAACCTTTACCTTTATTCTTTCTCAGTGAGACAAAGGGACAAAGTAAAAAAAAATCTTAGCCCCTAATATCTACCTGGAATTATTTGAACAAAAGGGATAATTTGCATAGTTATATTCTCCCTATGTATCATAGGAAGGGATGAAAAGAAGATAAAAGATGAAAGCGAGATTATTTTCCCCACAATCATATAGAAGTCACGCAAATCCTGAAAAACATTTTTTTTACTTGCACATTCTAATTATTCATATTATCTCCCTCACACACACAAATAAAGAGGCCATTTTATCAAATGTTGTCTGAGGAGATTTGAATTCTTCGGCTTCTAATTTTTATTTTATTTTTAAATGACACAAGTTTAATAGAATCTTGCAGTTATTTCAGATACCACAATGATGTTATATCTTCTGCCTTTCTTCCCCACCAATACCTGAAAAGGTTCTTAGGTGGGCACCTGTCTTTTGAAGAGCCCTCTCTGCTTAGCTATGCAACTTCACAATATTGTGTGTTCGGAGATAATCTCCAGGATCAAGTTAACAATAAAAGGCATTTAAGGAGAATGGTATCTAAGCCACTGGTGATTTTTTTGGGGGGAAAGTACAGTTCTACATTTAGGCAAGAAAAACAAAATGCACATGTGGTACCTTGCTCAATAGAAGTATCTGTGAGAGGGATCTTGGAGTCCTAGTGGACAACCATTTAAGTAGGAGCCAGCCATGTGCAGCAGCTGCCAAAAAAGCCAACACGGTTCTAGGCTGCATCAACAGAGGGATAGAATCAAGATCATGTGAAGGGTTAATACCACTTTATAATGCCTTGGTAAGGCCACACTTGGAATACTGCATTCAGTTTTGGTTGCTATGATGTAGAAAAGATGTGGAGACTCTAGAAAGAGTGCAGAGAAGAGCAACAAAGATGATGAGGGGACTGGAGGCTAAAACATATGAAGAACCGTTGCAGGAACTGGGAATGTCTAGTTTAATGAATAGAAGGACTAGGGGAGACATGATAGCAGTGTTCCAATATCTCGGGAGCTGCCCCAAAGAAGGAGGAGTCAAGCTATTTTCAAAAGCACCTGAGGGTAGGACGAGAAGCAATGGGTGGAAACTAAGCAACTTAGAACTTAAGGAGAAATTTCCTGACAGTTAGAACAATTAATCAGTGGAACAACTTGCCTCCAGAAGTTGCAAATGCTCCAACACTGGAAGTTTTTAAGAAGATATTGGACAACCATTTGTCTGAAGTGATGTAGGGTTTCCTGTCTAGGCAGGGGGTTGGACTAGAAGACCTCCAATGTCCCTTCCAACTCCGTTATTCTATTCTATTCTATTCTAAATGAGGCATGGATGGGGCCTTCTGGAAGCATGTGGCTGCCAAGTTAAGGAGCTGAAATTGGCAAGAAATCTGTCTTCCTAACCCTTTAAAGTTTACTGGTTTTCTAGGAGAGGAGTGAAGACTTTGGGATTGTTAGAGTCTTTCCAAAAACTGATATAGAATTGCCCCCAACAATCTGGGTCCTCATTTTACCCACCTCGGAAGGATGGAAGGCTGAATCAACCTTGAGCTAGTCAGGATCGCACTGCTGGCAGTCGGCAGTTAGCCTGCAATACTGCATTTAAGGAAGGAAGGAAGGAAGGAAGGAAGGAAGGAAGGAAGGAAGGAAGGAAGGAAGGAAGGAAGGAAGGAAGGAAGGAAGGAAGGAAGGAAGGAAGGAAGGAAGGGCAATAGCAATAGCACTTAGACTTATATACCACTTCACAATGCTTTCCAGCCCTCACTAAGCAGTTTACAGAGCCAGCCTCTTGCCCCCAACAATCTGGGTCCTCATTTTACCCACCTCGGAAGGATGGAAGGCTGAATCAACCTTGAGCTAGTCAGGATCGCACTGCTGGCAGTCGGCAGTTAGCCTGCAATACTGCATTTAAGTAAGGAAGGAAGGAAGGAAGGAAGGAAGGAAGGAAGGAAGGAAGGAAGGAAGGAAGGAAGGAAGGAAGGAAGGAAGGAAGGAAGGGCAATAGCAATAGCACTTAGACTTATATACCACTTCACAATGCTTTCCAGCCCTCACTAAGCAGTTTACAGAGCCAGCCTCTTGCCCCCAACAATCTGGGTCCTCATTTTACCCACCTCGGAAGGATGGAAGGCTGAATCAACCTTGAGCTAGTCAGGATCGCACTGCTGGCAGTCGGCAGTTAGCCTGCAATACTGCATTTAAGGAAGGAAGGAAGGAAGGAAGGAAGGAAGGAAGGAAGGAAGGAAGGAAGGAAGGAAGGAAGGAAGGAAGGAAGGAAGGGCAATAGCAATAGCACTTAGACTTATATACCACTTCACAATGCTTTCCAGCCCTCACTAAGCAGTTTACAGAGCCAGCCTCTTGCCCCCAACAATCTGGGTCCTCATTTTACCCACCTCGGAACGACGGAAGGCTGAGTCAACCTTGAGCCGGTGAGATTTGAACTGCTGAACTGCAGCTAGCAATCAGTTGAAGTAGCCTGCAGTACTGCGCTACCCACTTACGCCGCCTCGGCTCTTGTAATGTCAAACAGTCACGAAATGTACTGTTGTAAGTTTGAGACTTCCTGTATCAGTGAAAGCAGGTCGCAAGATAGATTGGACAGCATGAGGAGTGAATCTGCACAAAATATGGTGTATATCATGGTAGCCCCGACTGATGGGACTCGCTACATGGTCAGTTCCTGAAATCAAACAGCTGGAAGGCCCAACAAGAAAGAGATGGCATTAGTTCTAGATGGCTGCCGTAACTGAACAGTGAGTTCATTATATCAAGCCAGTCTCTGGAGCTTTGCACCATCCCAGTTAAGCAGCAGTAATAGAAAGCAGCTGGAAGAGGACGTTAGGTCAGGTGAATCATTAGCCCTGAAAATTGCATGACGATCACTCCTGTCCGACAGCGAGACTTTCACACATCATCACCCTCTTAAAAAGGGGGAGGTCAAACAGTCAGCTGAACTTGGTGCAGGAAGACTATTAAAAGAGAGAGAGAGAATTGTAGCTTGGGATTTCGACAAGGTCCACCTCTCAGGGAAAGCCATGCTTTTAATAGGGCTGGAAGGGACCTCAGAGGGCTTCTAGTCCAACCCCTTGTCCAAGGCAAAAGACCTTATTGCATCCCAGATCCTGCCCCAGGGGTGGGTTCCTGTTGGCATTACTACAGGTTCGGCACCCGAAAGGTTTTGCAAATGTTCCACGTGCGTGTGCATTTGCACTTAAAACAGTCTGCACACACGCACAACATTGTAAAAGGGAAAAAAAATACATTTTTCAATGAAGATTGTTCTGCACATGTGCAGAACAGAAAATAAAGATGGCGGTGCCAAGGTCAAGTGTCCGGCTACTGTCAGGCCTGCAGACATATTATCTGGTGGATCTTAAACCTGCCACACTTCCTATTATTCTACTATGTATTTTGTATCGTGGGAAAATGGGAGGGGGAATTGTACGGACTTAGATGGTATGTAGTCATAACAACATTCTTTCTAGGAAGCCAAGGTCATCTCTTGTCTCTGCATCTCTGCAGCTGACCGGAACTGGATGGGTGGAACTGCCAGCATGGCAGTGGGAGATTGGACTGTGTGATGGACTTGTGGGTGTGAGGGCAAGATCTTGAACTTTCAACTAGGTGGGGAAAACCAGGAAGCTTTCAGATTTGGGTTTTCCCAGATGTGCCAACATGACTCTCTTAATAAATTGGAACTTTGAAGAATCCTTTGTCTCGGACTCTGATTTACTTTTGGATGCTATTTGGAACCCTGACAGCTGCCATGCTCCAGCTATGTTTTTAATCACATCAAAGGTTGCAAAGGAAGCCATATTCTCCTTCCTTCTTGGGTTTTTTTTTTTTTTTTTGCTTCTTGCTTCTGCCACAATGCATCCATGAACACCTGGAAGTCAGAAGACATGACGATTTTTTAAAAATTTCACAACCAACTGGAGGTCAGGAGCCATGATGAAAATTCTTTAATTTCACAGAGAGAATTAAACATAGTTTCAATTGGGAAAATGTGACCATCCTAGATCAGGCCAAGTCCCCAAATGCTAGGGAATTACTAGAACTTTACTTACTTTACTTTTATTTAATTTATAAACCGCACCCTCTCTCCGAAGGGACTCGCACCCTAGAAGCCTAGCACTCTGACAAATAAGCCATAAATAAACACATAGGCATTAGCAACATCTAGAGATGATGCCAGGGGTCAGCAACCCATGGCTCTGGAAACGAAATGGAGTTTGCCACCCCTGCCCTATGCCATTCCAGAGAAATGGCTCTCCAGTCTCTTCTTGAAGTCTGCCTCCTCTTCTTCTCCATTGTATGCATCTTTGCATGGACCCAACCTCAGCATAAAATGTACAATCTTCTAGCACGTTCATTTGGTGAGCGACTTAAGAATGGAATGGGGCCAAGTCCTTTCAAACGACTTGACTCAGTTTACCCCACTTATCAACACCAGCTAATCAGTGCGTCAACTCCCTTTCGGTTGATTTATTTTGCAGAATGCATATTTTGCCTTTTCTGCCAAAAATGGTGCTGAAAGGCATTTTTTTTTTTGGTGGGTCATGATTTGGAATGGCCAAACCTGTCAATTATGGTTTCTGTCAGATTTGCTGTTTCTCCTGTCAGTTTGCATTAAAGGAATTTAAAAAGTGACATGAAAATATGTACATGTTATTGTGTGTATTGATCTTGAAGGGTTCCATTTTTGCAAACCGTTTTTTTTTTTTAAAAAATTGCATGATGGTTTGTTTCTATACAATATAGACACCAATGTTTATTTTTAGCCACATTTTCCTGAAATGTATAACTCTTAGTTTCTGCCATGTGCTGTTTTGTTATATATTTCTTTTCCCAGACAGTATCTTTATAAAATCAAGAAACAATAAATGACTTATATATAATTATATTTATGTGCAGAAATAAATTTGAGTAATGCTAATTTAGTAAGCCGGTAGAAAATGCTAATTCAATTTACATCTTCTCACTTTAACCATAACATTTCTCTGGTTGCCAAAATATGTATGTAGCCAGGATGAAATTAGATTTCACTTGTTTATTCTCAATATAATTTAATTCTTGGTCATTTGTGTGATTACCATTCTTAAATGTAATGTTTCCCATGTTGTCATGTTGAATGAAGAGGCTGGCTTGAGAGGCACTCTGAAGGATCTGCATTTAATGTTGGGGAAGACTACAGACATTTGACTGTGTCCTTGAGCCTTACTGTTTTAAGCCTCTTAATCCAGTTGCAGAATGTAACTAATCAGGTAAAGTTAATTTAGCCCTTAAGGTAAAGGTTCCCCTCGTACATATGTGCTAGTCGTTCCTGACTCTAGGGGACAGTGCTCATCTCTGTTTCAAAGCCGAAGAGTCAGCACTGCCAAAGACGTTTCCATGGTCATGTGGCCGGCATGACTAAATTCCGAAGGAGCACAGAACACTGTTACCTTCCCACCAAAGGTGGTTCCTATTTTTTCTACTTGCATTTTTACATGCTTTCAAACTGCTAGGTGGCAGAAGCTGGGACAAGTAACAGGAGCTCACTGTCTGTTATGTGGCGCTAGGGATTCGAACCACTGAACCTCTAACCTTTATGATCAACAAGCTCAGCGTCTTAGCCACGAAGCCACCGCATCCCTTAATTTAGCCCTTAGTTTGGGGATTATTTAAAAGGGTTATGGCATTTGCACGAACCACTCATCTTCCTTGACCCAGTTTTACGTGTCAGGTTCCACAAAACTATGGCATGTTGACAAAGCACAATTGACTAGCATGAAACAATGTGATGCTTAAGGCCATGTGTGAACCCAGCAACTGAGTCTTTTGGGTTAATTCTAGATAGTGTTGAGGTGAGGTAGCTCAGTGGCTTAAAAGATGCTAGAGAAAATCTATACTCTAGCAGTTTGAGTCCTAACACTGTGTGATGGAGTAAGCTCCCGTCACTCGTCTCAGCTCCCACCCACCTAGCAGTTCAAAAGCACATAAATGCAAGTAGATAAATAGGTACCACTTTTATGGGAAGGTAAGAGATGCGGTGGTGCAGTGGTTAGAATGCAGTATTGCAGGCTACTTCTGCTGACTGCCGGCTGTCTGCAATTTGGCAGTTCGAATCTCACCAGGCTCCCGGTTGACTCATCCTTCCATCCTTCCGAGGTGGGTAAAATGAGAACCCAGATTGTTGGGGGCAAGAGGCTGACTCTGTAAACCGCTCAGAGAGGGCTGTAAAATCACCGTGAAGCAATATATAAGTCTAAGTGCTATTGCTAATAGCGTTTCAATTTTGCCATACGCTTTGCACTGTGGCATGTGGTCATGCTGGCCACATGACCATAGAAACATCTTCAGGCTCAATGGCGTAAAGAAACAGAGATGGGTACCACTCTCTAAAGTCAGCTACAACTAGTAGAGTAAAACCCACAGGAACTCCTTTACCTTCCTACCTTAGAGCAGTGTTTCCAACTTGGGCTACTTCAAGATGCATGGATTTCAACTCCTGGAATTCTTCTCAATGGTCTTGATGGCCAGGACATTTTGGAAATGTATACATTTGGAATGTAACCAGGTTAAAAAAACACTGCTCCAGATGCATTTCTTTAGAAGCTCATAGGTGTTCAAAATGAAATATGGGCAAGATACAATACAATACAATACAATAGCAGAGTTGGAAGGGACCTTGGAGGTCTTCTAGTCCAACCCCCTGCCTAGGCAAAAAACCCTATACCATTCCAGACAAATGGCTATCCAACATCTTCTTAAAGACTTCCAGTGTCGGGGCATTCACAACTTCTGTTCCACTGATTAATTGTTCTAACTGTCAGGAAATTCCTCCTCAGTTCTACGATGGTAATTCCCTTCTCAATATACTAATGTGGATATATTTTGAGACAGTGTAGAGTAGTGTTTCTCAGCCATGGTGATTTTTAATATGTCTGGATTTTAACTGGCTGAGGAATTCCAGGAGTTGAAGTCCACATTAAAGTTGCCAAGGAACTTGCACTAGAGTAGTGATGGCGAACCTTTTTGGCACTGAATGCCCAAACCAGAATGCGCGTGCATTTGCGTGCATGTGTGCAAACCATAAATCTGAAGACCAGCTGGCCGGTGCATGCATGCCTGGTTTTTTGGCCATTTTGGGGGCTGTTTTTGGCTTGAAAAACAGCCAAAAATGGTCTGGTTTTGGGGCATTTTTGGTCCCTTTTCAGGTCATTTTGGGGCTGTTTTCTGACTATTTCTTGGGCATTATTTGCCTGAAAACAGCCCAATAAAAGGACCACAAATGCCCCCCACATAGGCTGGTTTTTGGACATTTCTTGAGCTGTTTTCTGGCCATTTCCCAGCCATTTGTGTCCTGAAAACAGCCCCCAAAATACCTGAAACAGCCCAAAAAAGGACCAAAAACGCTTCAAAAACAGGCATTGGACATTTCTTGAGCTGTTTTCAGTCCTTTTTCCAGCACTCCAGTGCCCGCAAAGACCAGCATGCAATGGTGCACATGCCCACAGAGGGGCTGTGCATGCCACCTCTGGCACACGTGCCACAGGTTCGCCATCACGGAACTAGAGGTTCAACTTTCAGGTCTAAAAAGGCAAATATGATTCAGATCATCTTTCAATTTATGAATGATCTAAAAATTAGTATTTCTCAACCTTGTCAACTTTAAGCTGTGTGGACTTCAACTTCCAGGATCCCCCAGCCAGCATGGAGAATTCCTGGAGCTGATGTACATAATTTTTAGAGCTGACAAGGTTGAGAAACAGTGATATAGAGGTCATAAATTCACTCCAAAGCCCAAATCTGTTATTTTGACTTTAAACTTTTAAAACAGTTGCCTCTCAAAGATTGGATGACTGATGAGTTAACTCACTGCCTCATTATTCAACACATCAACAGGGATTATGGATTGAACAATTCAGCTAAATTAAGTGATGTTTCAAATCAAACCTTGGCTTTTTGGTATTTGAAGCTTTCCCTGGAACCTGATGAGAAATTGTCTAAAAATGCTGAATCTATTCCATTGATTCCCCTATACACTCAACGGTCTTCTGTTTCCATCATAATTCTTAAATTCTCAGAATTTCCTCTTTGCACAGCAAAAAATAAAAGAATATCATGTCAATATTTTCCTGATGACTATTTCCTAAAAGTACTAGAAATCAGGTGGCGTTTCAAGTTCAACTATTGGAAAGGAAGTATTTCCATGCAAGAGAAGGAATTTATTTTATTAATCCTCCAGTATTTTCAGGGAAATTGTCATCTGTTAAGCATAGAAAACAGAATTGTACAACTGTATAATTTTGTAATTGCTTTCAGAAACAGCCACTGAGTGAAATGAATGAGTAGTTCACATGTACTTAGAATACAGAATAACAGAATTGGAAGGGACCTTGGAGGTCTTCTAGTCCAACCCCCTGCCTTGGCAGGAAATCCTACACCACATCAGTCAAATGGTTATCCAACATCTTTTTAAAATCTTCCAGTATTGGAGCATTCACAACATCTGGAGGCAAGTTGTTCTACTGCTTAATTTTTCTAACTGTCAGGAAATTTCTCCTTAGTTCTAAGTTGCTTCTCTCCTTGATTAGTGTCCACCCATTGCTTCTTGTTCTGTCCTCAGGTGCCTTGGAGAATAGTTTGACTCCCTCTTCTCTGTGGCAACCCCTGAGATATTGGAACACTGCTATCATGTCTCTCCTTCACCTGAACCTGAAGTTCCCCATTCCAGGGAAGGATACTGCGAAATCCCCATTCCCTCCCCACTCCAGGGAAGGATACAGCGAAATCCCCATTCCCTCCCCACTCCAGGGAAGCATACAGCAAAATCCCCATTCCCTCCCCACTCCAGGGGAAGGATACAGCGAAATCCCCATTCCCTCCCCACTCCAGGGAAGCATACAGCAAAATCCCCATTCCCTCCCCACTCCAGGGGAAGGATACAGCAAAATCCCCATTCTCTCCCCACTCCAGGGAAGGATACAGCAAAATCCCCATTCTCTCCCCACTCCAGGGAAGGATACAGCGAAATCCCCATTCTCTCCCCACTCCAGGGAAGGATACAGCGAAATCCCCATTCTCTCCCCACTCCAGGGAAGGATACAGCAAAATCCCCATTCTCTCCCCACTCCAGGGAAGGATACAGCGAAATCCCCATTCTCTTCCCACTCCAGGGGAAGGATACAGCGAAATCCCCATTCTCTCCCCACTCCAGGGAAGGATACAGCAAAATCCCCATTCTCTCCCCACTCCAGGGAAGGATACAGCAAAATCCCCATTCTCTCCCCACTCCAGGGAAGGATACTGCGAAATCCCCATTCTCTCCCCACTCCAGGGAAGGATACAGCAAAATCCCCATTCTCTCCCCACTCCAGGGAAGGATACTGCGAAATCCCCATTCTCTCCCCACTCCAGGGAAGGATACAGCAAAATCCCCATTCTCTCCCCACTCCAGGGAAGGATACAGCAAAATCCCCATTCTCTCCCCACTCCAGGGAAGGATACAGCAAAATCCCCATTCTCTCCCCACTCCAGGGAAGGATACTGCGAAATCCCCATTCTCTCCCCACTCCAGGGAAGGATACAGCAAAATCCCCATTCTCTCCCCACTCCAGGGAAGGATACAACAAAATCCCCATTCTCTTCCCACTCCAGGGGAAGGATACAGCGAAATCCCCATTCTCTCCCCACTCCAGGGAAGGATACAGCAAAATCCCCATTCTCTCCCCACTCCAGGGAAGGATACTGCGAAATCTCCATTCCTTCTCCACTCCAGGGGAAGGATATTGTGAAATCCCCATTCTCTCCCCACTCCAGGGAAGGATACAGCAAAATCCCCATTCCCTCCCCACTCCAGGGGAAGAATACTGCGAAATCTCCATTCCTTCTCCACTCCAGGGAAGGATACAGCAAAATCCCCATTCTCTCCCCACTCCAGGGGAAGAATACTGCGAAATCTCCATTCCTTCTCCACTCCAGGGGAAGGATATTGCGAAATCCCCATTCCCTCCCCACTCCAGGGAAGGATACAGCAAAATCCCCATTCCCTCCCCACTCCAGGGGAAGAATACTGCGAAATCCCCATTCCCTCCTGATCAGCTGGGACTCGGGAGGCAGAGAATAGGTGGGGACGCGGCCAGTCAGAGGTGATATTTACCAGTTCTCTGAACTACTCAAAATTTACGCTACCAGTTCTCCAGAATTTATCAGAACCTGCTGAATACCCCATCTGATGTGGTGACCAACACTGATGCAGTATTCCAGGTGTGGTCTTTGTTTTGTCTTCAAATGTTCTGAAATCCGACATTGTACTGAACCATCTTATGGGTTCTTTGATTTTGACTTCTTGTGTGACATGAACCTCTGCACTCTGGCTTGGAAATGCCCCCCCCCTCCCATTCCACAATTTATGGGTATGGTGAGAAATCAAAATACTGTATGTCCACCAGTGCTAACAATGTTGATGAAAACCAGAACTTGGTGAAATTTTGAAAAGCAGCTGTGAATGTAATTTCTCTGTTAAAGGGGTGTAAGGGAGGGACGTGGTGGCTCAGTGGCTAAAACGCAAAGCTTGTCAATGAGAAAGGTTGGCAGTTTGGCGGTTCGAATCCCTAGCGCCGCATAACAGACTGAGCTTCCATTACTTGTCCCAGCTTCTGCCAACCTAGTAGTTCGAAAGCATGTAAAAAATGCAAGTAGAAAAATAGGAATCGCCTTTGGTGGGAAGGTAACAGCGTTCCGTGCACCTTTGGCATTTAGTCATGCTGGCCACATGACCACGGAGACGTCTTCGGACAGTGCTGGCTCTTCAGCTTTGAAAAGGAGATGAGCACCGCCCTCTAGAGTCAGGAACGACTAGCACATATGTGCGAGGGGAACCTTTACCTTTAAGGGATTGAGAGGGAGGGAGGATGAGAAATTTTATTTTCTCCCGGTGGCTGTTAATGTTATTTTTACCCTGGCATGTACCTCCAATAAAAGTGCGGAAAAAGCTCACATATATCAAAAAACGGTATTCCAATCAACCAATTTGGGGGGAACATCATTCAACTGTGTCAGCTGAGTAAAATAGCTCTCCGAGTCACGCTACCTGCACTGATAATGAGAAAAATAAGGAGAGAGAAAATAAATAAATTTCTCCTATCTCTTTTTCTGCCTGCGTTAATTCTTTTTATTTCTCTAAGCCATTGGAAATCTCTTAAGTTTGGAAAAGATTGGTAATGGAATAACACTTCCAGTATGAACTGTTATTAAAAAGAAAAATGGGCATAGCGAAATGGTATGCATGCTTACTTGAAAACTAAGAAAACTAATTCATGCTGTGCTAATCCAATATGCATTTGGTTTTTTTAAAAAAAAATATTATTATTATTTTGATTTATGTATCTGTCCAAATCTAACGTAAACTCTGGGCAGCTTGCAGCGGTGAAAGAAAAAGTATATAACAAACAAAAACTATATTTAAAAAAACCACAGGTCATCTTCTACCTACAACTATAATGGAACCAGAATTTCTAATCAAATTCTAAGCAGCATCGTTATTAAGTGAGTCACACCTGATTTTTATGACCTTTTGTGCCATAGTTGTTAAGTGAATACTTGCAGTTGTTCTAATCTAAGTGAACCTGGCCTCCCCCCTTGACTTTGTTTTATCCCCCCTGGGAAGGTTGCAAATGCTAATCGTATGACCCAGGTCACCAGACTATAAAAAAGATGTTGAGAATCTAGAAAGAGTGCAGAGAAGAGCAATCGAGATGATGAGGGGACTGGAGGCTAAAACATACGATGAACGGTTGCAAGAACTGGGCATGGCTAGTCTAGTGAAGAGAAGGACCAGGGGAGACAGGATAGCAGTGTTCTAATATTTGAGGGGCTGCTGCAGAGAGGAAGGAGTCACCACCCCGAGTCCATTCGGGGAGAGGGGGCGGTCTAGAAGTCTAATAAAGTAAGTAAGTAAGTAAGCTATTTTCCAAATCCCCTGAAGGCCAGACAAGGAATAATGGATGGAAACTGATCAAGGAGAGAGCCAACCTAGAAATAAGGAGGAATTTTCTGACAGTGAGAACAATCAACCGCGGAAGAGAAGTTGCCTTCAGAAGTTGTGGGAGCTTCATCACTTGAGACTTTTAAGAGACTAGACTGCCATCTGTCAGAAAAGGTGTACGGTTTCCTGCTTGAGCGGGGAGGTTGGACTAGATGACCTACAAGGTCCCTTCTAACTTTGGTAATCTGTAATGATCAGGGATGCAGCAACTATTGTCAATACAAGTTGGTTGTCAAGCATCCTAATTTTGGTCATGTGGCTGTGTGATGTTGCAACAATGGTAAGTTGCAAGGGTCGGTTGAAAGTCACTTTTTTTGTGCCATTGTAACTTTGAACCATTGTTAAACAAATGGTTTTATGTCATGGACTATCTGTATTTTGCTTGTCTTAATTGTCGGGATTGTATAGTTGAGTTGAGGAAGAGTTGAAGGGTATGGAAATGAACAATATATTCTCTTAGATGACAAAATGCTTTGGATTGATTGCATTGCCATGCTCCAAAGTAACGATATTTTCTTTTTTCTTTTTTGACTTTATAATAAATATTTTTTATTAAATGTTTTGATCTTTAAAAACAATAGGGAAGACACAGCAAAGAAAAAAAACACAACAAGACAAAACAAAACACAGAACATGCATAACAATATAGAGTAATTTTACAGTAACTATATTTTCAAACGTCTGATGCCTTGTATTGAGACAGGACATTCTTAAAGACGTAATGCAAATGGAGCCATTTATTTATTTGGTCTTTTTATACCTTTTACTTTAGCACATTCATATCGCTCTTTCAAAAATTCACTGAAGTTAGAAGTTTTCATATTCAAATCAGGAATGGAAATAAACTGTTTCTACCTTGTCCCAAAGGTGATTTTCCAAAAAGGCAACTGGACTTCCTTGGTGTTGTCTTTGAAAACATTTTGCTTCTCATCCAAGAAGCTTCTTCAGTTCTGAAAAAAACAGTACAGAACTGTATAGAACTGAAGAAGCTTCTTGGATAAGAAGCAAAGTGTTTTCACAGGGGGGAAAAAACCCAAGAAAGTTCAGTTGTCTTTTGGAAAAACACCTTTGGGACAACCATAGCCTGGATGATTGAGAAGAGATACCTTTCTGCCTTGGCTTTCCCATTGCTGTGAATTATCTGCTAGCCTTAACCTGCAAGTGATGTTTGTTACATTAAAAAAGCGAAGCGATTAATGGAATTAGTCATTTGTCCGATTGATGCTAATGCAATGTTTTTCTTTCTTATCATTTGCAGGCTTTGACAATGCTGATGATAAACAACAAAGAGGTAGGATTTTCTCCTTTGACTTGGCTGGAAGTATGCCCTTCTCTAATTGTGTAAGCAGTATTGCCTGTACGTTATGGAATATTCATTGTTGGTTGTTCAAAATTTGGAGTGATTGGTTCTTTAGTTGATTTGTGAAGTTATTTTACCATGATTTATGGAATTTTCTTTCTGGCTGTCCATCTTTCGTCTTTTAATCCTTTAAAAATAGGTCAAGGGTCGCAGTTCATGGTACTTTGTTTTCCCTTTCCAGTACTAAGTGGACATTATTATGTTGCATGATATGACATTTGGTGGAAAAAGTAAGTTTTTAGGAAACTTCAAGCATTCTTTTAGATGTCCATAAAGAGTTCAGAGGCTGCCTTATAATATAGCAAGCATAATTGTGGAAGGAAGGAATGTGTTTCTTCTATGTCGATATATATTGACGAAGTGAGTAAATGCTGAAAATCTTATCTTAATGCAGTGCTTCTCAATTATTTTCTGTCATGTCCCCCCTAGGAAGAAGAAAACATTTCGCGCGCCCCGCGCAACTGTAAATAGTATCATTTGTCTATAAAATTGTTATAAGTACACCTCTGCATAACACTGTATCCTTATTAACGTATAAGAGAATAAAAAAAGAAAGAAATGTGGATCAATTTACAACAAAGAATAGCTTTATTAACTGTAGCAGAAAAGATTTAAAGGAGCACAGGATTTAAAGGAACACAATATTAAAAAAAACTTTAACCTGCAAAACAAAAATATATAAAATAATTTGAGCTGAGCCCCCCTTTACGGAGCCTCGCGCCCCCCCTGGGGGGCCCGCCCCACTATTTGAGAAGCACTGTCTTAATGTTATAATAATCTGTGCTTAATTGCATCTGGGAAAAGTGTGGCATTTCTGTTTTCCTGGTGTTTATTTCCTTGCATTTACTAGAATAATCCGCCCTCAATGCTGGAAGACTGGCTTGGTCTTCATTATAGTCCTAATTTTGGGTTGGCCATTTGTAGCTTTAAAGCAGCATGTGGCTTAATCTTATATGGCTTCTGGATTTAGTTGTGGCATAATCTCAAAATCTCTTTCCAAGTGATCATTTCAGCCATCAGAAATCCACCCCCCTCCCACCCCCACACTTGCTTTTATCACACCTCCACAGTGGGCGAATGTCCGAAAGAAATTATCCATGAGAAAATAGAGCCCCTTACAGTTTAAAAGTTGGCCAATGTGTCTGTTCCAATTTGTTTTGGTACTATTTTGTTCTTCTACATAAGAGTGCGTTTTTCAACCTGTCCCACTTATAGGGAATAAAATATAGGGTGGATGTTAGAAACATTGTTGGCTGTTTAGACCAGTATTTCTCAGCAACTTTAAGCAGTGGGTTTCTTGGTGCTCTCTGAGCTTGATTGTTTTTCTTGCAGAAGTTTCATTACCCAAAGCACTGATGATGTTACCTAGTTGGGTCATGAAACGTCTATAAGGAAAGCACCAAAGTGCTTTCAACCCTGAGCTACAAATATCCTCTTTTGCTGGTATTTTAAGATCTCTAGAGCGGGGGATTCTGGGAGTTGAAGTCCATGCATCTTAAAGTTGTTGAGATTCAAAAACACTGGTCTAGAATTTGATATCATGCCTGATGCTTCATCCATTTCAGAACTTGTTTTTACCTGCGTGACTTGCTCTGTTTCTTAGTCCCTGGAAAATGACGACCTGTTGATAAATGGGGGCTGGACAGTGAGCCTACTTGCATTCCCATCTAATCTATTTTCCCATGTATTTTTACTTTAGTTGTATTAGAGTTTATTGTAGTATCAAATATGAGTGGTGTGGTGGGCTAGTGGTGAAGATGCTCGCCTCCACTCGGAAGGTTGAGAGTTCCATCCTAGGTTGCGGCAAATGTTTCTCTTTCAGGGTGCTAAGAAAAAATTATCTACTGCGAACTTCACATAGGAGTCAGGAAGGGCATCCGGCCAGTAAATGCTCAGCTCCATTCAATTGCCTCTACTCTACCCCAAATTAAGGGATTACAGGGTCACAAAAAGGGAGGGCTTTTATTATAGTATAAAATACAAATAGAAATAAAGATTAGAGAGAAAAGGGGAAAAGTAGAAAGGAAAAGAAAGGATTATTTGCGATAGAATACAAAACACAGCTGCAATCTCAACTTTCTGCTTTATATTCCCATAAGCCATTTCTCCAGCAACCATGTTCATTAACTTATCCAAGATCAAAGTTTTTCTCTTGCAAACATAAAGTCCCGGAACAGTTTCCAAGTGGAACAAGATTGGATAAGTTCTTCTCTTTAATGAAAACAATTAGCTTAACCATCTTTACCGACTCCCATCACTTTTTCCAACCATTCTTCCTTTATGGGAGTTGATGCGTCTTTTTACAAATGGAGAATTCTTGCCTCTATCAACATATATAATAACACATTTCTAAATTTCCTTTATAGTACATGTATTCTTAAATGCACGGAGCTCCTGATGCATTTGAGAACTCATTCCACAACCGACTTTTCATCTGCAGTGCAATTAATTCATCATAGCTCCACAGTCCTAGTTGTGATGCCTTTTTTAAATAATCACACTCCCTTTCAGTGAGCCTAGGTTCCTTTGTTTTAAAGGTAATATCAGTTGATGGTCCAGAGAGCTTTTTTCTGTACGAAGCGAGGCTCAGCTTCACAGCAGGAAATTTGCAATGTTCACTAAAGCTAATTTTTAACTATAACAATATGTCTAGGTGACTCCAACTGCTGCAGTCAGATAAATTTTTAATGGGAACCTTTGGTAAATTAAATTGCATTATTAAAGAGAATAGATAAACTTGGCTAGTTGCTTTAAAGGATGAGGACAGAAGTTCATTTGCACCGGGCAAGGAATGACAATCTAATTCACTTACATTTAACTTGAAAGTGCTGTTTTTTAAGATTTCAAACCTGTCTGCCTTGCAAGCATGAATGCTCACTTAATCATCAATAAATTGAATAGCGCTGAGATGAAAATTAAAGTAATCTGTGATTGCATCTCGGTCTTCGGCAGAGTGCTCAAACCAGGGGTTTTGACCGAATCCTGTACATTGAGTTAAAAAGCACCCATTTCCCCCCTCCGATCCTGATTTCAGAGTCCTGTCGGAATCACACTGCTTGCTTTGTTCTCGGCTAAGTGCGTGCAAGTTAAATTTGACATCTGAACACTACGGGAATCTTAAAGTCACCACAGGGGAAATGTCCTTGGTAGAGATAATTCTCGTTTCGGAGCCAAGAAGAAGGAAATAGAATTAAAATGGCTTGATTTGAGAAGTGTTGGGAGGAATATCCATCTGGTTCGGTTCCAAGTGGGGAGAAAAGACACTGGGAACATGGAGGCTGATTGGAAAGAGGGTTTAATGACGGATAGGACATAGGTTTGAGGTCCTGGGCAGTTGACCACATGGAGTTGAGAATGGGGGTGGTGGTGGTATTTATACCTTCTCTTGGGCTTTGAACTTGAGCTTCCTGTTCCTGTGCAAGAATATGTATTCTATTGGCTGCTGTCAGACTCCCATGGGGCTATGCAGGGGTCATAGCTGAGTTTGTCTGAGATAAGTTTGGTTGCTGGCTGATGCAACATCCTTAGGAAATTTTCAAACGTAGTGAGCCCTGCCGGCTAGATGGGTAGAGGGCAAACCCTATTATGTCCTGAGGGGGTCATGTCTTAAACCCATCACCCTGGAACTGGAGGTCTTTTTTTCTTGAAGATAGGCTGGCCCAGTCCCTCTCAATGGGCACCAAATAACTGCTGTGGGCAGGGAGTTGAAGCTCTGCATTTCTGTCTCCCTTAAGATTTCTATTTCTCTTTTAGGGGAAATGTAATATTCTGCCTTTTTAATGTTTCCTAAAATATTTCATTCTTCTAGGGGAGGCTAATTTTCTACAGAATAAAGGGTTTGTGTCAAGAAAAAAAAATGGCTTGGATGTTGATCAGAAGCTTTGTGCTACCCAGTGGTGGATTGCAGGCGGTACGCCCTGGTATGGGCATACTGGTGCCTGCCCGGAGCACCAGGTACCCTTCCGGTACAGTGCTCCAGAGGGCCCACCCACCCGCCCGAACTCCTTACCTATATTTGAGCTCTTTGGCGGGTGGGTCATGGAGGCGTTGGAAGAGGTAAGGACGCACGCGGGGATGCTACGTGCATTCATGTGCTAGATGCCGGGCCCCTTTGCAACCGTACCAGTTGCAATAGGATCCGGAACCCACTACTGGTGCTACCCCTCATTTTGTAACCTTGACATGCTAGCAGGTGCCAGGTCTGTGTTTCTCAACCTCAGCAATGGAATTCACATGGGTGGACTTCAACTCTCAGAATTCCGCCAGCCTGCAGCTTTTTGCCTTTTGAAAAAGATACTTTTGGGACTTGAAAAAGATATTTTTGTTTCTTAAGTTGCCTATTGACTTCTTGCTTCTTCTCTGTTGTGGCCCACCAGCGGGCAGCAGAGCTGGCAGCAGATTCGGACAGTGAGGAGGTTGGGGAGGAAGATGGGCCAGTCCTGGAGTCTGGGGAGGGCTCTGATGAGGGCTCTGTGTCGGAGGCAGAGAGGGGACCAAGGCCATCTGACAGTTGTCAGCTGCCTTCAGAGTCAGACATCAGTGAGGCAGAAGAACAGCTGGAGCCTGTTCCCAGTGTGAGAATGCACAGAGTTGCCAGACGAAGGGAAGAGCTAAAGAACAGGGAGCGACTTGGGAGTAAAGCCTCAGGTGGACGATGAATGGCCCCTCCTATAGGGAATAAAAGAGGAGTGGAAGGGGAGGGGTGTTTGCAGGAGACCATTAGTTCATTCCTGCACTCTTGCCAAGTATTGCGGCGTCTGAAAGATCTCAGCCTGGCCACTCTCCAAGCCTGATAAAGGTCTGTAATTGTGAACTATCTTGAAAGACGGTGGGTGAGGAAAGACTTTGCTGGAGAGGAATTCACTGTAAGTTAAATAAAAGGGGTTTATCGGGACGAGGACTCGGCTTCGTGCTGCTGGGGAAACCTAGGTCAGTACATTCCCATTCAAATGACACGACAGTCCCTCCTTTCCATTTTCTTCCCCCTCAAAATGAGGAGACTTCTTTAATGGGCAGGTCACAACTGAAATAATATCTGACTGTGCTGCATATTTTTCAGCGTCCTTCCCTTTGTAAATATTCAAATGATGATGTCCTTTTAAGAAAAAGATTATAATCGCATGCATATGGATCCTAATAAAAAGATGGTTACCACAAACGTCTCAGCTCTCTTGTACAATAATATACTTAATGGAGCATGTTAAAGCCATTAGAAAACGGACTTCTGGGCAGGCTGGAAGATGGCCATTTGTTATCTAGGGACGATAATTGGCAGCCTTAAGCAATCAGGCAGATTCATCCCTGCTATCTATCACCGTATTGAATGGGGATCCAAAGGCTGTCTTGTATCCATGGGTGAGAGTTTGCACGGCCAAACTAAATCTAGACTAACCCAGAACTATATATGAATAAAAATATTACCGACATACATAATTTAAATGTAAAGCTTCCCCCACACATGCGTGTTAGTCATTTCCAGCTCTAGGGGGCGGTGCTCATCTCCGTTACTAAGCTGAAGAGCCAGCGCTGTCCGAAGATGTCTCCATGGTCACGTGGCCAGCATGACTCAATGCCCAAGTTGCATGGAACCCTATTAGCTTCCCACCAAAAGTGGTCCCTATTCTTCTACTTGCATTTTTAATGTGCTTTCAAACTGCAGAAGCATGGACAAGTAACGGGAGCTCACTCTGTTATGCGGCGCTAGGGATTCGAACCGCTGAACTGCTGACCTTGTGATTGACAAGCTCAGCATTTTAGACATTGAGCCACCATGTCCCCACATACATACATACATACATACATACATACATACATACATACATACATACATAGCTTTATTCATATATATTTATTCGTTCACACACATACAGTGTAAGACTAGAACAATATACAGCAGGGGTGTCCAATTCAAGGCCCACGGGCCGGATCCGGCCTGCGGGGTGTTTAGATTTGGCCCATGGGGCCGTCCTGGAAACAGGAAAGGACTGTCCCACGGTGCATCTGCCAGTGAAAACAGAACTCAGGAGCCCGTTTTCACTGGCAGAGCACTTGGGCCACCATAGGTTCCCCCAACATGAGTGACATTGAGCTGGCCATGCCCATCTGTCAATGCCCCCCACAAGGTCAAACACAACCCTGATGCAGCCCTCAATGAAATCAAGTTTGACACCCCTGATATACAGTATATAATATCTCTCTCTCTCTCTCTCTCTCTCTCTCTCTCTCTCTCTCTTTCTCTCTCTCCCTCCCTCCCTCCCTCCCTCCCTCCCTCTCTCTCTCTCTATCTATCACACACACACACACACACACACACCTCTAATCTAGTATTGTATCAGTTTGCTCACCACGCCTAGCAGGAAGACTCTGAGGCCCTAGAAAGAGTGCAGAGTAGAGCAACACAGATGGTTAGGGGCAGAGGAGGGGTTCCTACCGGTTTGGACTGGTTCAGGCAAGTAGGTAATAACTCGGCCGGCCACGCCCCTGAACCAGTTCTATCTGGTAGCACTGTTGTTGTTAGTGTCTGACCTATCGCGATCCCATGGACAACATTCCTCCAGGCCTTCCTCTCCTCTACCATCGCCTGGAGTCCATTTAAGCTCACGCCGACTGCTTCAGTGACTCCATCCAGTCACCCACCTTCTCTGTCGTCTTTTTCTTCTTTTGCCCTCCATATTCCCCAGCATGAGGCTCTTCTCCAGGGAGTCCTTCCTTCTCATTAGGTGGCCAAAGTCTTTGAGTTTCCTCTTCAGGATCTGGTCTTCTAAAGAGCAGTCAGGGTTGATCTCCTTTAGGACTGACCGGTTGGATCACCTTGCAGTCCAAGGGACTCGCAGGAGTCTTCTCCAGCATCAAAGGTCTCAATTCTTTGGTGCTCAGCCTTTCTTATGGTCCAACTTTCACAGCCATCCATTGCAACTGGGAAAACCATAGCCTTGACTATTGGCACTTTTGTTGGCAGGGTGATGTTTCTGCTTTTTAGTATGCTGTCTAGATTTGCCATGTCATACCATCCTATATTCCGATTTCAAGTGAATGCACAGTTCACTCAATAGGCCAAGGCATCAGTTTAGACTACAAGCCACCCCATGCTAATTCTGGAGAAAAAAATCTGTCCACTTTTAATTCATACCTCTCAAACCAGACAGCATTTGCATAGCAGATTCTATTTTCTTTTCAAAAGGTGTCATACAATTTGCATTTGAAAACATATGTACATTAATTAGTCCACTTTGGAGTAAAGCAAGCCCCCCACCATGCTCTTATTAGAGAAAAAGTGATTTGCCGAAAAAATATGGTCTAACAGAAATGAGCACAAAGATGCTTGCAAATGTTTTAAGCCTTTCTCCTCCCCCCGCCCACCCCCCTACCTTTCTTCTCCTTCAAATTCTCCAACTGATATGGCAGTGGGCCATACCGAGCATATGGTTTCGAAAGTGAGAAACAGAGATTGACGGATTTATTCATCTCCCATGGCAGACTTCCCTCTGGCTCATTGTTTTCAGTGCAAAGGGTGCTTGTAATACAGACTAGCTATAAGCATGTTATCAGGGTGCACTTTGCTTATCCAGAAATGCCATTCAACAAAAAACACACAGAGAGAGAGAGAGAGAGAGAGAGAGAGAGAGAGAGAGAGAGAGAGAGAGAGAGAGAGAAACAGAGGGACAGGGAGAGACACACACACACACACACACACACACAGAGAACAGGGCGGGTACACATCCTTGTTCTGAAGCAGTAGGTCAAACATAAGGAGCATACTTTTAGAAATGTCAACTAATATATTTCACTTCTAATCATCATTTTAATGCAGCGACACCTGCTTTTTTAAAAAATTGACAAAACTGACAACTATTCTGCAAAATAGAAGGGAAGGGACGTGCCATGCATAGTTTTGTACATTGACAATAATTTCTCCCAGGCAAGAGTAACACAACTTTTGAATTTCAGGAACACCTATCAATTAGAACTTGCATGAGAAAAGTTTGTTTGCTAGACTTGTATCCCATTTTTTCCCTCTATGTCATAGGATGCTAGACTCCCTCCAACATTCCCCTACCTCAGCCATATCCAAGAGTTGATTGTGCTGAGGAAGATTGATTGGCTTAAAAGGTCAAGGTTCCCCTCACAGATATGTGCTAGCTGCTCCCAACTCTAGGGGACGGTGCTCATCTCCATTTCAAAGCCGAAGAGCTACTGCTGTCCGAAGATATCTCCATGGTCATGGCTGGTATGACTAAATGCCAAAGGCGCACAGAACAGTGTTACCTTCCCACCAAAGGTGGTCCTTATTTTTCTACTTGCATTTTTACGTGCTTTTGAACTGCTGGGTTGGCAGAAGCTGGGACAAGGAACGGGAGGTCACTCTGTTACGCGGCACTAGGGATTTGAACTGCCGAACTGCTGACCTTTGTGATCAACAAGCTCAGTGTCTTAGCCATTGAGCCACCACCTCCCTCCTTTGATTGGCTTAGAGGCATACAAAGAGCTTCCTTGGTAAAGATGGGCTGAAGTCCAGGTCTCTCTAATTTCTACTCTGACACCTTCACCACTGCTACTGGGGTGGAATGAGGTCTGGATTCCCAGGAGGGAAGCATTGCATTCCAAAGGGCAAAGAAACTGCAAAGATTAGATGGTTTGCCCAGGAGAAGGAGAGTTAAGAAGGCTCCACCCTAGCAATTCTCAGAGGGTATCTTAAATGATGCAAGTAGTACTTGCTTTAGTTTGGCAAGATTCTGCCTATATACTGTAGGTGAGGAACAATGAAACTGCTGAGTTTTGCCCCATTTTACAAACTTTCTTGCCCTGGTTGTTGAGCGAATGGCTGCAGGGGCTAAGTTAATAACATGGCTGTTAAGTGGTTGTTACCATTTCTACAAAATTAGGTAGACATTTTTTGGCTAATGACTGAAAAACATCCATAACATTATTAACATATAGCAGCAATTTGTGTTTAAGCTTAGCTAACTAGTTTTCCTGTTAGCCAATAAGAAAACTGTACTAGGCAAGCCAATGGTTTTAATACCACATTAAACATTAGAGGAGATAAAGGAAATCCTTGTTCGTTTATATCTATACATTTATTGGTTGCTGAAATGCTAGGAGAACCTGGCTTCTCCATTGACTTTGCTTGTCAGGAGATCGCAAATGGGGATCCCATGACCTTGGGACAATGCAACTGTCATAAGTACATGCCAGTTGCCAATGGTCCAAATTTTGTTCACATGACCAATGGTCGTAAGTGTGAAAAGCAGCCATAAATCACCATTTTCAGTGTCATTGTGACTTTGAACAGTCAGTAACCATATTGTTATAGGTCAGAGACTACTTGTAACTCGCAAATCTAGTTAGACATGTTTGCAACAGGAGCAATGCAGCTGATCCCATTTCTGATTGTGGGAATTTGGAAGTGGAACACAGTTAATTAACCAGAATTCTTCAGTGACACACAGTTCAATCTCTGTTGATAGCTGTGTGGCTCATTTCTGAGCGTCGTGCAGTTTTTCTGCTTTGCATATGGTTTTAAGATGGGTAGATAAGAACTTTAGAACTGTTGCTTTAATCAATGCCTATTCATTCTTTCTTTTGAAAGGAAAATATATATATATATTCCAGAAGTATTAAGATGTCAGGACTGTATGTATCTTTGTGAAAAATTAGGCCCCATAAGGAGAAGCTCAAAACTCAGAGAAGCAAGAAATATTTCAGCAATTCTTTTTTTTAAAAAAAAAATAAGGGTGGGGGCTCTCTCCCGAGAGAGAGGGTGAGAGAAAGAGGGAGTCACACACAGAGAGAGAGAGAGAGAGAGAGAGAGAGAGAGAGAGAGAGAGAGAGAGAGAGAGAGATGATATAGGTAGGTAAAGAGATAGAGAGATAGATTAGAAGATAGATAGATGACAGATAGACAGATGATACATAAATTGATAGATGATGGTTAATGGATGATGGGTGGATGGGTGGATGGATGGATGGATGGATAGATGATAGATAGATAGATAGATAGATAGATAGATAGATAGATAGATAGATAGATAGATCGATCGATCTCAGGCTTTGTTCCCACCATGTAGTTAACTGAGCCCCATTTCCTTTTCTGAGCTTTCCATTATTTAGGCCAGGGATCTCCAAACTTGGCAACTTTAAGATTTGTGGACTCCAACTTCCAGAATCCCTCAGCCAACATGGCTGGCTGAGGAATTCTGGAAGTTGAAGTGCACAAGTCAAGAGATGAAGATGGCTATGTTAGATGTAAAAGGTGTCAGCAGAAAACCTACTCACCATCTCACCAGGAATCCCAATTCTTTGTGCACCACTCAATGTCCCTGTGAGAAAGATGGGTGGTTTTAAAAGGTGGCTGATAAACAAACAAACAAACAAACAATCCCCATAGTGGTAATGATGGCACAGTGTCACTCATGGCACCCAATCCTACTGCAATAGCAAGAGCGCTAACTCCTCATTGGTGACAGGAAGGGCATCTGGCCAGTTAACACTCAGCTGCATTCAGTGTCACTCATAGCACCCCGCAAGGGATTATGGGGTCTTTAAAAGAGGATGATAATATGGGAAGTCTTTAATGAGTGATTGTAAGCCACCTAGGTCAAGATGAGTATATGGTATATGGGCATACATACAAGTTTAATCAATCAATCAATCAATCAATACCAAGTGTTGATCCTTTTGGCAGTTCTGTAGACTGTCAGAGGCTGTCAGTGATTTAATTAAAAGCAGGATACTAGCTTATGGAATGCCAGTCTGGAAGATGATTTATGGTCATGTAGATTTTATGTGGACTTAATGCTCATTAATATAGCTCCATCAATTTGAACCATCCATTCCATTTTTGCTATGCATACCATTAGCAATTTGGAGACTATTTCAATTATGAAGCCCAATTTTTTTATTGACAGTTAAATCGTTGGTAGCAAGAGACTAAGCAAGATTGAATGTATACATTCTTTACTTTAATAAGCTTGTGGAAACAAGCATACTTGTTTGTTATATAGAACTATAATTGCACTGAACAATGAACTAAAGTGTGTGTGTGTGTGTGTGTGTGTGTGTGTGTATGTATTTGTGTTACAACTCCTGGTATGCCCAAATATGGGAGGGAGCTCACTACTCTCCCTTTCTGTCCTTCGGCTCATTACAGAAGACCATCCAGGCAGAAAACCATATTTTTAATGTTGCCTTTGCTATGTTTGTGTTGTATTTGTGCTGATAACTAAATAAAGGGAGACTGGTATAGATCTATTTCAAGCTATTTAGTTCTCATCAGCTAGCCATACCCTTGCTGGGATTAGAACCTGGGCTGTATTACATATTACTTAGTGGCTAACACTTCTGCCTTAGTGGCTAACACTTCTGCCTTCCTTCCTTCCTTCCTTCCTTCCTTCCTTCCTTCCTTCCTTCCTTCCTTCCTTCCTTCCTTCCTTCCCTCCTTCCCAGGACAAAGTAGTCAATAAAAAGGAGAGGACTGGGTGTGTAGACATTCCAACAAGAGTTTAATTCACCAGGCACCATGAAGCTCTAAGGAAAAAAAATATTTTTTTTCAAAAGCTTCCAACTGTTATTCAAAAGCAGAAGCAACTTTCCTATCTGTTCGCCAGTCCATCCGTGGTTTTGCTTTCAAAAGTGCAATATATTCTTCTGATTGAATGGAAGACGAGCGTCATTCCCCACCCACAATTAATTCGGGGGAAGGGGAGCTAGTCGTCCTATTGGATAATATTGCAAGTTAAGGCCAAGCCAACCCTGGTTAAATTTAGAGAGGCCACAAAATTGAAGGCTCTCCGGAAAGCGGGAAGGCCATCTCACCAGTCTTTTGTAAAACATGAAATCATGCATCATAATTGATAGTGCTGTGCCAACATCTGCCCCACAATTTCTCACCTGATCTGTATTCTGATCTTATTCTCGGGATGCTGGAGAATTTCTTTAGACTGTCTCCTGGCAGGGGTCTTTTTGCCTGATTATTTGACAATTGGCAGAAGGTGATGTTGCTAATCATATGTTTTCTGTTTGAAGCTTCTGTAGCTGCCTGTGTCAATGGGAGAAGATTTCTCTTAATGATGGACAGATGGTCGGTCTCCTCTGAAACTTCCCTTAAAGGGAGCCAGCCCCATAAAGTGTCCCTGGTAAATAGGAACATCTGGACTGCACATTATTTTGAGAGGTTGGCATTGACCAGAACGAGCAGGGAATTGGGATGTTAATATCATTCCTATGTGCCCTGATCAATGTTATAATTGCATGTGTCTGTCCAAACTTATACAGATACATTCCTATTCCAGAGGGATAGAATCAAGATCATGTGAAGGGTTAATATCACTTTATAAGGCCTTGGTAAGGCCACATTTGGAATTCGGCATCCCATTTTGGCCGCCACGGTGTAAAAAAGATGTTGCGACTCTAGAAAGAGTGCAGAGAAGAACAAGAAAGATGATTAGGGGACTGGAGGCTAAAACTTATGAAGAACGGTTGCTGGAACTGGGTATCTCTAATGTTTAATGAAAAGAAGGACTAGGGGAGACATGATAGCAGTGTTCTGATATCTCAGGGGCTGCCACAAAGAAGAGGAAGTCAAGCTATTCTCCAAAGCAAGTGAGAGCAGGACAAGAAGCAATGGGTGGAAACTAATCCAGGAGAGAAGCAACTTAGCACTAAGGAGAAATTTCCTGGCAGTTAGAACAATTAATCAGTGGAACAACTTTCCTCCACAAGTTGTGAATGCTCCAACACTGGACGTTTTTAAGAAGATATTGGACAACCATTTGTCTGAAATGGTTGAAGGTCTCCTGCCTGAGCAGGGGGTTGGACTAGAAGACCTCCGAGGTCCCTTCCAACTCTTGTTATTTTGTTTTCTGTTTTGTAATTCTTCATTGCACCGAAGAGGGTTGTTGTATTTCCAACATCAACTAAAAATATTGCTGATGAAGAATGGTTTCCTCTGGGCTGTTCTTTGAAGCAAATATTCATTAGATATTATGGTTCATATCTGGCTTGGTGTCTGCTCCTAGGGCCATTTCTTATCGGGGCTTGTTGTGTTTTTCTTTAAATACTGCAAAAGATAGAACCATTTGCTTCCTATATGAATGGCTGGGATGAGAATTTATTACAGGACCTCAGGGAAATGTTGTAACATTTTTTTTTAAAAAAAGTTACCATTAATTTCATGGAATTAGAACATCGATTTAATTTGCCCTCCTTTAATTGATGTTAGGTAGCTTGGGAAATGATAGCCTTACGTTGCAAATGTGCTTAATCACTTTTTGCTGCGAGAATCTTGCATCACAGAGACATTCACACAAGAGACACAAATCCTGACTAGTTTGTATGTAAGAAAATAATTTCCCTTTATATAAACACTATATATGCGTGTTTATATATACAGTATATACACACGCGCACATACATGCACCCATATACAGTATGCATGTGTGTGTATCTCTTTGTGTGTATGTATATGTATATTAAAATATATAAATAGGAAAAGTACTGGATTCCCTTCATCACTTCTATCTATTTATTAAGCAGTGTATTTTCCTTCCAAGCTGAAAGGAATTTAGAGCTGATCTTGAGTCAATAAGCAAGAAAAGAAAGAAAAAGAAAAAGGAGAAAGGAAGGAAGGAAGGAAGGAAGGAAGGAAGGAAGGAAGGAAGGACCCTTTCCTCCCTCCCTACCTGTCCAAGTTTCTCTTTGTCCTATATTGCTTTTTTTTGTTTAATGTAGCATGGGACAAAGAGAAACAGGTGGGAGGCATAGAGGAAGGAAGGGAAGGGAAGGAAGAGCGTGAAAAGAAAGAGAAAAGAAGGAAAAGATGGAGGGAAGGAAAGAAAAGAGGGAGGAGGGAAGGGAGAAAGAAAGAAAGAAGAAAGAAAGAGGAAAGAAAAAGGAAGGAAGGTAGGAAAGATAGAAAGAAAGAGAAAGAAGGAAGGAGGGAGGGAGGGAAGGAAGGAAGGAAGGAAGGAAGGAAGGAAGGATGGATGGATGGATGGAAGGAAGGAGGGAAGGAAGCCAAATGAACCTTTCAAACATCCTAGTAAAGTCTTGTACCAGAAAGGCCAAGATGTTAATGGGGACTGCTATGACTTCTGTGGTGAAAAATGAACTACGTGAAACATTGACCGCACATCTTTCTGCGAAATGTCACAAAACCAGCAAGCGTTATAAAGGGGACGCTCGCACTTTCTCAATATTTCTAACCATGGCTGTTGTTGGTTTTGATGAACACTGCCTTCCAAAAAGAACAAATGGAAAATAATGGGCTTGGGTCCCCCGGCTGGGGTGGATAGCGCTCATCATAGTTTCCCCTCCACCAGGATTGGGGAGGGGTCAAGAATCCAATAAATAAAAAATGAGAATAGAGCTAAGGCAGAGTGAAGTAGTGGCGACCCAAACTGGATGCAGTGTTCCAATTTTAAAGGCAATCTTCGCACTGGCAAAGAAGGGAATTGGCAGCGGGGAGGGGAGGTTGGAGCCACAATTTGGGGATTGTGGACATCCCTTCAGCCACGATGGGTCTACTATCTAGATCAAAGCAACTCTTCACACCCAGAGGTTTTGGTTTTCAATTTGAGGCATGAAAATAACACACACTGTTGGAAGAATGGCAGGTTGTTTTGTTGTTGTTTTTAATCTTTTGGCTTGACCTTGGGGAAAATAAATTAAATATCCTGCTAGAAACATTGCCCTTCTAAAGTGAAAATACTAGGATTTTCTATTAAAGGTGAAGAATAGGGAAGTTTTAGGCTCTGCTTCTAAAACCTCAATGTTATTTGCTGAATTTTCATCCAGTCCCGGAGCCAGAAATAAATAGATAAAAACATGTTTGCTTGCAATACGAAACGACACGTCCTGTTTTGGCCATCACCTCTCATCCTCCCATTGTTATATTTTTTTGAATAGAAGAGGGTCTTGGATTTAAAATAAGGTAATGAAATTGCATTCCACACTGTAAATCTGCCTATTTTCATTTTAAAATATCATTTTGAAACTTGTGGTGGCTACTGCATTCTTCCACCCTTCAAGGACTCTTCAAGGTGATAAAGAACACAACATCCTGGAAATTGTGTTTATTTGATTAAGATTCTTCCCATTAAGGCCACTATGATATAGACTTGGCCAACCTTAACAGGTCCATGACGATGGTTCAAAGTTACAATGGCACCAAAAAAGTGTCTTATAACCGATCCTTGCAACTTACGACTGTCGCAACATCACACAGCCACATGACCAAAATTGGGATGCTTGACAACCAGCTTGTATTGACCATAGTTGCAGCATCCCTGATCATTACAGATTAACAGAGTTGGAAGGTACCTTGTAGGTCATCTAGTCCAACCCCCGGCCCAAGCAGGAGACCCTACACTACTTTTGACAAATGGCAGTCCAGTCTCTTCTTGAAAGTTTCCAGTGATGAAGCTCCCACAACTTCTGAAGGCAACTTCTGTTCCATGGGTTGATTGTTCTCACTGTCAGAAAATTCCTCCTTATTTCCAAGTTGCTTGATCAGTTTCCATCCATTATTCCTTGTCTGGCCTTCAGATGCTTTGGAAAATAGCTTGACCTCCTCCTCTCTGTGGCAGCCCCTCAAATACTGGAAGACTGCTCTCATCTCTCCCCTGGTCCTTCTCTTCATAGACTAGCCATGCCCAGTTCCTTCCTTCATAGACTAGCCAGGCCCAGTTCCTACAATCATTCTTTGTATGTTTTAGCCTACAGTCCCCTAATCATCTTGGTTGCTCTCCTCTGCACTTCTTTTTTTTAGAGTCTCAACAACCTAGGCCAGGAAAAACCAACACTGGCCTCACAAAGCATACTTTTAACATTCTATGATCTCCAACTCTTACTTTAGATCAGTGTATCTCAAACTTGGCTGCTTGATGGTCTGTGAATCTCAGAATTCCCCAGCCAGTATGAGTGGACTTCAACTCCCAGAATTTCCTAGCCAGCAATCCCTACACCTTCAAGTTGCCACTGTTGAGAAAGACTGCTTTAGACCAATGCTTTTCCAACTTGGCAAATTTAAGAAGTGTGGATTTCAGCTTCTAGAAGTCCAATCATCTTCAATTTGCCAAGTTCGGAAAACATAGCTTTTGACTACCATGTTTCCCTGAAAATTAGACAGGGTCTTATTTTCTTTTGACCCCCCCCCCTTATTATTTTTGAGGTGCAGGAGGCCCCTTAATTTTGGCCCGTGGATCAGCAGATCCAGAGAGGGCCGGAAGTTCTGTCTCTGTTTCTGGCACACTCTTGCAAGCCCTAGCATCACTGGGCCTGGCACTCTTTTTGCGGCCGCCACTAAGAGAAGGGGCGCGGTAGATAGGGTTTAAGGAGTAGCCTCCATGTGGATGGAAGGTTCAGGTGGGGTACATGAGCCATGTTTCCCCCTCCCCCCCAGGAAATGATGGGAACCAACTGCACATCTGTTCAAATATTTTCAGAGAGGACCTATTTTCAGGAGAGGGCTTATTTTAGCCCATGCGCTCTAAAGCCCGATTGGGCTTATTATCTGAGGAGGTCTGGTTTTCAGGGAAACATCGTATTATATAAGATTTTTAATTTCCTATTGAGAATTTTCTGCGTTGCTTGTAGAAGGGAGGGGGGAAAACCAGAAATGTTTAACTCCTTTACTTCATCTAATCCAGACTGGGGAAGGAAAGGGTCAATATATATTTATTTTCCCGTCCTTTATGTAGCAGCCTGAACAAGGTGCAACTGGTTCTGACTCTTTGTAGTTGTTATGAATTTTTTTTATATATACTTAGCACTTCATATTGCACTCTTACTATTATATACACCAACGGCACTGTGACACACATAATTTATCCAGGATCATCTGAAAATTAGAAATTTAATCTCTTTGAACCCAGGGCTTGAAATGCTGAAACCATCAATCTTGGATCTGTTGAAAGCTAACTTGAAAATCCTTTCTGATCCACATTTCAACTGTAGGAAATTGATCCTGTGAACCTACAATCCATTTACCAGCAGTTAAATGAATCCCTTTTGATTCAACCCAAGTTTGGGGAGTCATATGACACGCTATCAATTAACCACACTGCCAGAGTTTGCACAATAGACTAGGATAAAATGGGATTTTGTAAAACTGGTGCAGTCCATTGGAAGGGCATTTCTTATATCTTATGTCAGCGTTATTAAGATGCCGCCTCTATATAGTTTGCTGAAGTTTGACAGTTGCATGACTTGAGATTACTTTAGCAAATATTCAAGGCAACTAGCACATTTTTAAGGGGGGGGGGGGAATCCTCAAAATGAAAAACACAACATGTCATCTTTTAATGATCCCATAATCCCTTGTGGGATGGAGTCTGGGCAACTGAATGGAGCTAGCTGTGTTTTAATGGCTGGATGCCCTTCCTGCCACCAGTATGGAGTTTTGTTCAGCAGATATGTTCTCATTGTGCCCAGAGAAAGAGAGAGAGAGAGAGAGAGAGAGAGAGGGAGGGAGGGAGGGAGGGAGGGAGAGAGAGAGAGAGAGAGAGAGAGAGAGAGAGAGAGAGAGAGAGAGAGAAATATTTGCCTCTATCTAGGATCGAACTCACAGACCCCCTGATTGTGAGGGGAGAGCTCCACCTCTAAGCCATTGCACCACTCCCCAAAGTAAAAAAAAAGACAATTCAGAATTTCTTCTAGCATCATTTCACAGTCAAAGACCTGGTGAAAAAGAGACATCACTGTCTCTTTATGCTAAGAATGCAGAGGCTAAGAGCACATCCTTAACATCCATTTGTCTCAAAAGATTGGACTAGAAGACCTCCAAGGTTTCTACTTGGAAACCACTTCTGGACTTTATGCTTGAGGTGGGAAAAAAATGAAACTTTGATTTGGGGCTTTACCGATAGGTTTAGATAGGTTTGTTGTTATGGAAATGGCTACTTTATACTATTATGTAAAATTGAATGTTAATGTTTGATGTTATTATCCTATTCTACTGCACCAAAGAGAATCAGATGTCCATGCTCCCCACCCCTCTTTTCTACATTTTCCCCTTCCCTTTTCCCTCCCCTATTTTTCCCCTATTATTTTTGTTTGTATTTTTCTATTGTATATTATAGCTTTAAAAAAAAGGGGGGGGGGAATCAAGGGCTGTTTCAGAAAGTCCCAGAATTACTCTGCTTTGTCAAAGAAGCAACTGTAACTTCTAGCATGTAGGACTAGGCTGGCTGGAGAACTCTGAGACTTGAAGTCTATCATTAGCCCTTCTATGTATAGAATGTTAACGTTGTATTTTGGGTTAAAACCCAATATAGGGTATGCAAAAAATAATATAACAATAAAACCGGTCAAATTTGTGGTTTTAAATATACATTACAAAGCAACCATGAAAAGACTTATTTAGAATCTCTCTCTCTTTCTCTCTCTGTGTGTATACTTTTGTTTGCATTATTGCATGATCTTAACTGGGGTTTATTTTTGGGGTAGGGATTATATTAGGAGCATCCTGAAAAATCACACTAGAGCTTATTTTCCAGTTGGGTCTTATTTTAGGGGAAACAAGGTGTGTGTCTGTGTGTGTGTGTATCTACGTACCTACCTACCCATCTTCCTTCCCTATTTTTCTACTTGCATTATTACATGCTGTGGAACTGCTAAGTTGGCAGAAGCTGGGACAAGTAATGGAAAAACACCCCTCCCACACACACACACACACATACACATATATACATACAGTACATACATACATTTACATACATACATACACACACAGACACACACACACTAAAATAGTGAAACCAAAAGTAGAGTTAACACATGTTCCATGTTTGCAGCAGGAGAGCTCGGAAGCCCTGCCATGCCCAGGTAAATCACATTAGCAATATTAAAGCACATACCATAGGGGTATCTTGTTTCTTTCAAGGACAATGAGGTTGTAGCTCTTCTGCAATTGTTGAGATTATTCCTCTGCCTAAACGCAAGTAATTGCTTTTTCATTCCAATCTCTTCCTCGCAGAGAGAGAAAATTCATGTTTATTGTATTATATTGCTTGCATTCTTCAGTCAGCTAGGGGGGAAGAAAACCCACGTCCAGCTTTAATGCTGGAAGCTACGGAAATGTTCGGAGTTGACATCACTGCAACATTTGTACGGGAACCTGGTGTAATTTGGTTTATAATGTACATGCTTTTTATGTCCGTCGAGACCCTTCTGTGTCTAAGATATTTCTGGTCTAAGCAAGTCATTTTCTGGATAGGCTGATGTAAAAAAGCACTGAGGTTGATTTGCAAAACAATATTAACATTCACATAACACATGGGACACAGTGGCTCAGTGGCTAAGATGCTGAGCTTGTCAATCAGAAAGGTCGGTATTTCAGCAGTTCAAATCCCTAGCACGGTGTAATGGAGTGAGCTCCCTTTACTTGTCTCAGCTTCTGCCAACCTAGCAGTTCAAAAGCACGTAAAAAATGCAAGTAGAAAAATAGGAAGCACCTTTGGTTGGCCACATGATCATGGAGACGTCTTCGGACAGCGCTGGCTCTTCGGCTTTGAAATGGAGAGGAGCACAGCCCCCTAGAGTTGGGAATGACTAGCACATATGTGCAAGGGGAACCTTTACCTTTACTTTAATACATGTGCACCCTTCTTTTCAATTAAGGTCCAAATGATGCTCTCAGAGGCAGTTCGCACCTCCGTGTGTGTAATTTGAATTTCTTGCAATATACAGCTTCATTAACTTTTAACCAGAAAGCCTGTTATGGTTGCGATCTGAAGCTAAAGCAGTCATAAAGCTTATTCTTCCCAGTTCTATGTACTTGCTCAATTGTGAATTCACCAGGTAATGGTAGATCTTTCGAGGAAGGCTATCTCTCCATGCACGGTCTGCAAGGAAGCCCTGAAGCACAAATAGGAAGAATGCCTGTGCAGATTCTCTCTCGTCCAGGTCATGGTTGTCCCCAAGGTGCTTTTTCAAGAGGCGGATGGACTTTCTGGTTTTTCTTTCAAGACATTTCGCTTATCATCCAAGAAGCTTCTTCTGCTGTGACTGGATGGTGGAGAATGGAAGGATTGATATTCCTTGCAGGCAGCTGGTCATTTGCATCCTTTTAGAGGGCCATTGAGGTCACTTGGAGGTTTATCTGTGGCCTCAGGGTCACCTGAGTGGTGCAAATAGTTCCAGTAGTCTGCAATTTTTTCCCCTCTGGAAATCTGTTCCTACTCGCACACATTCAAAGTGTCTTCATCCCAAATTGTATAGCTAAACGTCTGTAGAGATTCTCAGTCATCCAGATCATGGTTGTCCCAAAGGTGCTTTTTTCAGGAGGCAACTGGACTTTCTCATTTTTTTTTCTTTTGAAGACGTTTTGCTTCTCATCCAAAAAGCTTCTTCAGCTTTGACTGGATCAGAGCTGGTATTCAGCAGGTTCTGATCAGTTCTGGAGAAATGTTGAGTAGTTCGGAGAACCAGTAAATACCACCTCTGACTGGCCCCACCCCCATCTATTATCTGCCTCCCGAGTCCCAGGGGGTGGTGCTCATCTCCATTTCAGAGCCAGTCTTGTCCGAAGACGTCTCCGTGGTCATGTGGCCAGCATGACTAAATGCGGAAGGCGCACAGAACGCTGTTACCTTCCCACCAAAGGTGGTTCCTATTTTACTACTTGCATTTTTACATGCTTTCGAACTGCTAGGTTGGAAGAAGCTGGGACAAGTAATGGGAGCTCACTCCGTTACGTGGCGCTAGGGATTCAAACCCCCGAATTGCCAACCTTTCTGATCGACAAGCTCAGCATCTTAGCCACTGAGCCACCACGCCCTTTCAACATAAAGGGTAGTTTGTATATAAAGGATAGTTCTTCCTTTTGTTTTTCTGTTATCGTGTCAGTTGGGTTCTGAATACTTGAGGAGGGGCTTCTATTCATCCCTGATAAGTCACAACTGGAGGTAGTGATCATCAAACAACAAAAGATATGGGTAAACAAATAACTCAATTATAATAGAAGACAGGCTCCTTTTAAGGGCATTGCTAGAACTGTGCCATCCAATTCACCATCAACCCTCCTTTTCTGAATTATCTTAAACATCCATCCCCACTTTTCTTTTTTTAAAGTTTTAAAGTCCTGCTGAATTATTTAAAAATCTCCTTTTCTAAAAACTCAAAATGTTCCCCCATATTAAAAGGAATTCAGAAAAAGCTCATTTTCCGTTGTATGTTAATCTCAGATCTTTCTTTGAAGTGCAGATTTTTATCTGTTATAGCGCCGGTGGAGAGCTGGCCTCATCTGCATTTCTCAGGGCAGACGGGGAACGGTTCCGAAATCAGCCCCAATTTAGAATATCTTCCCACAGCAGAAGGATACATTCATGGGGAGGAAATGTGAGCTGTCCTGTTTTAATACTAATGACACCTTCCCAAAGCAGGAGCTATTTTCGGTGTCTTCAAGAGCACCTGGGAAGATCTCTTTCTTTCTCTGTAGTATTAAATCCCAAAATAGCTGATAATAAAAGAAGGAGCGGTTAGGGGGAGGGGAGGGCTGAGACGATATCAGAAGTATTGGAAGAAATGTCCTTCTGGGTTCAGTTCCAAATGGAGAGAAAGACGCTTATTATCTGGGGAGGTCTTATTTTCAGAGAAACAGGGTATATAATTTATGGGTCTCATTTTTCTCAGTGTAGTAAGCTACACGGGGGAAGCCATGATATCAAAAAATGAGGCTCAGCAACTAGAAATAATTACATACATAAATAAGGGTTGTTATAAACTGTCCAGAGTCACTTAGGTGAGTAGGTGGTATAGACATTTAATTCAGGTAATCTTCAACTTATGACCACAGTGGAGCCCAAAGTTTATGTTGTTAAGTGAGTACTTTGCTAAGTGAGTTTTTGCCCCATTTTGTGACCTTTCTTGCCAAATTTGTTAATCATTGCTTGTTGTTAAATTAGTAACACAGTTGTTAATTGAATCTGGCTTCCCCATTGATTTTGCTTGTCAGAAGGTCACAAAATAAGGATTTCAAGTGAGTCTGGGACATGGCCACTGTCATCATTGTGAGTAAGTTGTCAAAATGCATCCAAATGTAAATGCTTGTGAAGAAGGCACAGAAGAGGGTGCACTTCCTGAGAATCCTAAGGAAGATAAATCTATCTCAGCATCTACTTCTGTCCTACTATCGCAGCACCATTGAGAGTGTCCTGACATACGGCATTCTTGCATGGTATGGGAGCAGCTCTGCCACAGACAAAAATGCTCTACATTAAAACTGCCCAGAATATCATTGGGTTCCAGCTACCAGCCCTTGACTACATCTTTGCATCTCACTGTTTGAGAAAGTTGCATAACACTCTCAGAGACTCTTCCCATCCTGCTTACAATCTTTTTAGACTGTTGCCTTCCGGCAGAAGATACAGAACAATTAAAACTCAGACCACACGTCTCCTGAATAACTTTTATCCCAGAACTATAATTGCACTCAACAATGAACTAAAGGGCCACCATCAATGAGCTGTTGGACAGCCCTACTTGGTCTGTTGTGTGGATGCTTGGGTGGTTTAGGAATGGGGAATTTTTTGGGTGTGTTTGTGGATTGTTGTGTTTGTTGGGCCTGGCTCTTGGCGTTATGTGAATTTTGTTGTATGTGCATACTGTGTACATACGTACAATGACAATAAAGTAAAGTAAATCGTGTGGCCACGGTAATGCTGCGATGGTCATGAGTGTGAAAAATGGTCGCCACTCACTTTTTTCAGTAACGTTGTAACTTCGAGCGATCACTAAACAAATTGTTGTAAGCCGAGGACTGCCTGTAAATAAATAAATACTTATAAGAAGCAGAGAACTATTTCTCTTTTGAAATATCCACTGCAGTGGTGCCCTGTTTGAAGCATTTCAGCCTTGGGCAAGTGTGAACACTGTTGTGTGTTCATTACAGCAGCCAAACTCCCCCCCCCCCCAACCATTCATGCTTAATTTTTTTTGAAAGTCTGTACAGTCCACATCGCTACTGCTAATTTAAAAGGCTGTAATAAGAAATCACAGCCTGTCCTGTCAATCACTCGGATTGACACTCCAATTACCCGGCGCTCCCAATTGACACTAGCTGGGTGAACAACCAGAGATGAGAATTGTTTTCAGACTCTCTTGGTGTGAAATGTACCTTCCCCAACACTCAAAAGGCATTTTCTTGTCCTCAAATTGTCCGTCGCGGCATAAAGGAACTTGGAAATGTGAATCAAAACTTCTGGAGAAGGCGTATGACCTTTCCTTTGATGTGTGATGGCAGCTTCTTGTCCCCACCACAGATCTGTCAAGTTTTGCTGAGTTCTGTCAATTCCCAGGTCTGATCTTGCTGGATTTTACTCAGTTGAGCTCCGATTTGATCTCCGAAACAAGAAGAATGCAAAGAGAAGAATGGTTCTGAAAGGAACACTGTCTGCTGTTTCTTGGTAACACGGGGCATTTCTGCGCTTCTCTGCGTCCAATGGTTTGCAAGAAGGTTCCTATGCTGGCAGCACATAGCTAGAAAAACAGGTGTGTAATTCCTCTGCCCCTCCCTCCAGGAGTACAGAAGAGTCCAAAAATAATAATAATAATTTGGTAAATCTATCAAAATCTGCAGAACAGAACTTTACGTTCTTCTCGGTCTCGAAGCTCTCAGAGGAAATGATCGAAGACGTTGTAATGACTCGGGGAGAGAGATTCTCTGAATGTGATAAAGGGATGCATCCAATTGGGTATGGGCAGCTCGTTGCTTTTTGCATGAAAGTTACATTTCTTTTCTTTAAAAGGTTATCTCTTTTTGAACATTTGAGATGCTTGTAGGACTGTATACATACATACATACATACATACATGGTAAAGGTTCCCCTCATACATATGTGATAGTTGTTCCTGACTCTAGGGGGCGGTGTTCATCTCCATTTCAAAGCCGAAGAGCCAGCATTGTCCGAAGACGTCTCCGTGGTCATGTGGCCAGCATGACTCAGTGCCAAAGGTGCACGGAACGCTGTTACCTTCCCACCCAAAAAGGTGGTCCCTATTTTTCTACTTGCATTTCTACGTGCTTTCAAACAGATAGGTTGGCAGAAGCAGGGACAAGTAACGGGAGCTCACTCCGTTATGACATGCTAGGGATTCGAACTGCCGAAGTGCCGACCTTTCTGATCAACAAGTTCAGTGTCTTAGCCACTGAGCCCTATATACATACATACATACATACATACATACATACATACATACATACATACATACAAGATTTCTATATGTATATAGCAGTGGTGGGTTCGGTAGCAATGGGGCCCGGCATCCTCCACATGAATGTGTGTGGCACATGTGCATACATGCGCAGTGCACACATGCATACGTGCGCAGTGCACACATGCATACGTGCGCAGTGCACACATGCATCTTACCTTCCAGTGATGCCTCCGCAAGCCTCCGTGATGTTACAGCTGCTCGGTGGAGCATACAGTGCCTGCGCATGCACGGAAGCGCTGAAAGCTTTAAAGGACAGGTAAGGAGCGCAGGCAGGTGGATGGGTGGGCCCTCGGGAGCACCGTACTGGAATGGTACCCGGTACTCTGGGCAGGCCCCGGTACGCCCATACCGGGTGTACCGCCTGCAACCCACCACTGGTATATACATACATACATACATACATACATACATACATACATACATACATACATACATACATACATACATCTTTTAAAATTCATGTACAGTTTCTGGAGAGATTCAACATCTTAATATTTCTTCATCAGTCCTGAAATAGTTTTCTGGATCTTTCAGTAATATGATGAGCACGGACACCATCGCTAGATGGACTTCGGGTTTCCGGCACATTGGTGTGCAAGAAGATCAGCTGGCCAGCATGCATGCACGTGCCGGAAACCCAAAGACCAGGTGGCCAATGCGCAGATGCAGACCAGCCAGCTGGTTTTTGGGTTTCCGGTGCTTCGGGGTGTATGCCCACATGCATATACATTCCAGTTTTGGCACAGAATACTCATAGAGCAGTGGTTCTCAACCTGTGGGTCAGGATCCCTTTGGAGGTCGAACGACCCTTTCACAGGGATCGCCTAAGACCATCAGAAAACACATATTTTCGATGGTCTTAGGAACTGAGACACCAATTTTATGGTTGGGGGGTCACCATAACATGATGAACTTAATTAAATGGTCGCGGCATTGGGAAGGTTGAGAACCACTGCCATAGAGTAATGTCATAGAGTAACTGTCATAGAGCGTTCCGTGAAAGACAGGATGTTCCTAGACTTTTTGACTACTCTTTGGATAGGAGCATTCTCCAGAAATGTATTTCTTATGAAATTAAATATGAATTGAAACACAACACACACACACACACACACACACACACACGTGTGTGGGGGTGTGTGTGAAGAGAGATTGTCTCAGCCTTTCTGAACTGGGGTCTTGTTCCTTTCTGGGCTAATGTTGCAATCCCTATTCTCTAATGCCTGCCGTGACTTTTTAAAATGGATTATTCCCACGTGCCAATCCATGTCGCATCGCTTAATAAATCAAATTAATCTCTTGCCATCAATCAGGAGAGAGGCTTCCTTATGTAGGAGAACTGTAACATTTTACCAACAGTCTGAATTCACGTGTGCAAAACACACGGAAGAGGGTGAGGGATTTCAACCTCCTTTGAGCTGAGATGGTGAAGGGCCTGGACTCCAGCGGACGAGTGCGCGACCCCCTTCCCTCCCTCTTCCCATTCTCCCACAATCAAACCAACTAATTGGCTTGCTACCCTAGACAGAATGCATTGACTTTTATGCATTGGTGCTTTCTTGTTTTACAGACCTGTCTTGTCACCGAAATCCGTTCTTATTTACTATTTGATTGCATTCACTTTGCGAACTAATATTGTGTGTTCAAGCTTTCCTGCTTTGCATCTGCCGGCAAGTTGATTTAGGCATCTCACCTCACCTTTTCCCTGCAGATCTGTCCATGTATCACCTTTGGGCAAAAAGATGAGTTAATAGAATTGAAATTAATGTAATGCGCGGAAGGTCAGCTGAGGAGCTGAGTCTATCTCCCAGCTTTCAGAGAAGGCCGACTCCATTCCTCTTCCGCGCAGGACTTGATTAGTATGCAGGTAAAGATGTTGTGCCTCAACAGAATAATTGGATCATTCAAATATCTCCCAGCCCTGGTGTATCTACAAAGCCCGAGAACTGATTAGATCCTGACTGTTCATCGCAGCAAGCCTTGAAATCGCTTCCACTGTGAAAAACTAATTTTCAGTGGGAATTTATTAAATAAGAAATCTGCATGCCACTTTACCTTGTAAGCAGTACCCATGGAATACAAAGATTCCCCCTTTCAACTTTGATGTATGTACTTCATGGAGGGCTTTGAGAAGCATTGTTTTCGAGCACGCTTCGCCATTGGATGGGGCGATGGGGTGAGGGGGGGTGGAAATGCCTTTGTGGAGGCTCTTAATTGGCAAGTCATTCAACTCTCAATCTAAGGAAGAGGTTTGTTGAAGTGGAGAAGAAAAGATTGGTTGGGGGTGGTTGGGTGGAAATGCGCCCCCTCCCCGCCCCACTCCCCCGTGCAGAGGAGGGGGAGAAACAGACACCCGCCTTTTTGCAAGAGTCAAAGAACCGATGGGGGAAAACGGGAAAAGCCACTGGGTTTTCTAGCTTTTAAGCCATTTCTCTTCAACTGTGAGTCCTACTAGAATTTTAAAGATGGTCGGTAGCTGTTTTAGATGGGGGACATCCTGAGCTATAAGGTAAAGGTAAAGGTTCCCCTCGTACATATGTACTACATATGTGCTAGTCCAGGGCTGAAATCCAGCAGGTTGTGACGGTTTCTGAAGAACTGGTAGAAGAAATTTTGAGTAGTTTGGAGAACTGGCAAGTGCCACCTCTGCCTGACCCCAGAACGGGGTGGGAATGGAGATTTTGCAGTATCCTTCCCCTGCCATGTTCACTAAGCCACACCCACCAAGCCACCCCAAAGAAAAGTAAAAAAAAATGAATTTCACCACTGTGCTAGTCATTCCCGACTCTAGGGGGCGGTGCTCATCTCCATTTCAAAGCCCAAGAGCCAGCGCTGTCCGAAGACGTTTCTGTGGTCCTGTGGCCGGCATGACTCAACGCCGAAGGCGCACAGAACGCTGTTTCCTTCCCACCAAAGGTGGTCCCCATTTTTCAACTTGCATTTTTACATGCTTTCAAACTGCTAGGTTGGCAGAAGCTGGGACAAGTAACGGGAGCTCACTCCATTACGCGGCACTAGGGATTCGAACCGCTGAACTGCCAACCTTCTGATCGAAAAGCTCAGCGTCTTAGCCACTGAGGCAATGCGTCCCTTACCTGTACATCATCATTATTTGCCCAGATTTTTCTCATGCTGGTAATTGACTGGGGGCATCTCGATCTGGCAGAAATGAGACTGTTGAAATGTTTGTGAGGTGCCTGTGTGTGTTCCAATATCTCAGGGGTTGCCTCAAAGAAGAGGGAATCAAACTATTCTCCAAGGCACCCGAGGGTAGAACAAGAAGCAATGGGTGGAAACTAATCAAGGAGAGAAGCAACTTAGAACTAAGAAGAAATTTCCTGACAGTCAGAACAATGAATCAGTGGAACAGAAGTTGCCTCTGGAAGTTGTGAATGCCCCAACACTGGAAGTCTTTAAGAAGATGTTGGATAGCCATCTGTCTGAAACGGTATAGGGTTCCCTGCCTAGGTAGTGGGTTGGACTAGAAGACCTCCAAGGTCCCTTCCAACTCTACTATTGTATTGTACTGTATATGAGCCAAGTGAGTGTGTGCGTGTCACTGTGAGGTCCTTCCAGCCACAAAACTAGTGAAGCAAAACTTCCTGGGCTTCACTTGGCCCTTTAGAAGGGAGTATTATGGGGGAGGACGCCACATGGCATCAGGAGAAAAGCCTTGAAGGGTGACTGGCTCAAAGGATAGCAAGCAAGCAAGCAAGCAAGCAAGCAAGCAAGCAAGCAAGCAAGCAAGCAAGCAAACAAACAAACAAACAAACAAACAAACAAACAAACAAACAAACAAATAAATAATAAATAAATAAATAAATAAATACGAAACATTGATTTGAAAGGTTGCTCGTTGTTCATACGTTTTCCTCCCGTTGCAAAGAGATGCGTTGGAGTAATCTTTTTCAAGATGGGCGCACAAGATTAGGAATTAGCCTTCCCCTCTCCCACCTTCCACATTTTTTGCACCTCAGTTGTAGGCAGGAGTAGGATTCAGCCAGTTCGCTCCAATTTGGCTGAACCAGATGCTAATTTTGCATCTGATTCAGTGGTGGGTTCCGGATCTTGTTGCAACCGGTACGGTGCAACGGAGCCGGGCGTCCACCACATGCACGCACGCAGCACGCACGCAGCATGCGCATACGTACTTACTGCCCGTGACGCTCCAGCTGCTTGGCAGAGTGTCGTGTAAGCACCGTACGTTCCATGCACGAGTGCCTAAGCCCCAATAGGCTCAAATACCAGTAAGGAGCACAGGCGGGGGAGTGGGCCTCTGGAGCACCGTATCAGAACGGTACCTGGTGCTCCCAGCAGGGGCGTACTGGGGCGTACCGGTCGTATCCCACCACTGATCTGGTTCAACGAACTGGTTGTTGCAAGGACTGGCTGGCCCCACCCACCCTGTCCATCCCCTCCCAGGGGTCTCCACATCAGGGGTGAAATGATACCGGTTCGGCCCGGTTCAGCCGAACCGGTAGTAAAAAATACTATTGGTTCGCAGAACCATAGTAAAAAAATACTAAAAAATAGTTTTAAAAAAACAATTCTGATATTTACACGTCATGCAGCTGAGTCAAACTATTCTCCAAGGCACCTGAGGGTAGGACAAGAAGCAATGGGTGGAAACTAATCAAGGAGAGAAGCAACTTAGAACTGAGGAGAAATTTCCTGACAGTTAGAACAGTTAATCAGTGGAACAGCTTCCCTCCAGAAGTTGTAAATGCCCCAACACTGGAAGTCTTTAAGAAGATGTTGGATAGCCATTTGTCTGGAACGGTATAGGGTTTCCTGCCTAGGCAGGGGGTTGGACTAGAAGACCTCCAAGGTCCCTTCCAACTCTGCTATTGTATTGTATTGTATTGTATTGTATTGTATTGTATCTTCAGAACTTTTTTTTTAATTCTTTAAGCATTTTTTTGTACTGGTTCTCTGGAAACACAGGGGATGGGGGTGCTGAGAAAGAAAGGAAGGGAGAGAGGGAGGGAAATAGGAGAGGAAGGAAGGACTACAAACCTGGCACTAGACATTGCTTCAGAGGATAATCCAGGGCTGGAAGGGACCTCGAGGTCATCTAGTCCAACCCTGCTCCAGCAGGACATTGTGAAAGTGAGTTTCTGTCTTTTGATCCCCAGTTACATGACTACATAGCCACGCCCACCCAGTCACATGACACCCCCCACCAAGCCACACCCACAGAATTGGTAGGAACTTTTTTTAGATTTTACCATTGCTCCACGTAGCCCGTTCATCATGCCAGATAACTACAAGGCCCATGTGAAGGCTCTGGGAGGGTGAAAAATGGGCCAACCAGAAGTTCCAGAAGTCTGGTAAATATCCAGCTTCCGGAGAGGCTCTGGAGCCCGGGGCAGCCCTTTTTCACCCTCCCGAAGGCTTGGGGGAAAAGTTGGGTGCTAATTTTCTCTACTTGGAGTGCAGTTCTGGCTGATGGCTCTTGGCCAGTCAACTTGCAAATTTTAAAAGGAATGGGCAACAGGACAGAACGTGGAGGAGAAAAATGCGGCATTATTACTTAATCGTTAACCTAGAGTCCTTTATCAGAAAAAGTCCTCCAAAGGGCTCAGCAAGAGAGAACAGTAGGTTGTGGGTTTCTTCCCCCCCTGCCTTCCAGAAATAAGCTCTCGGGGTGTTCAGCCAACACATGACGAGACAATGGGAAGGAGAATCTTTTCTCATCGACATTCTTGAGTAATGGCACTTAGCAGTTACTTAGCACTTCAGCCCGGAGATGCAAGAAATCAGCAGAAGCAGCCACAGGCGGACACAGAAACAAATTTAATTTACTGTTTGTATTTCCATTCTTATCAAGTCTGCCGGTGTTTGTTTGCCTGCAATTTTCTTTTTTTTTTAACCTGTTAAAAATAATTTTTAGCATCCCTGCCTGCTGCTTATAATGGCTCTTGCATGAAGAAATAAATCACGGTGATTAAAGCAAACGGCCGCCGAAGCACGTTTTGAAAAAGTTCTGATCAGGGATATGAATTGTGCCCATACACACACACACACACACACACACACACACACACACACAAATGCACATGCAGGCATGGATGGATACACCCACAACCGCACTCACAACCACTCAAAAAAATGGAAGACCCAGGAAAAAAAAATAAGTAGCATAGGATAAAGCAGGGATGGCTAACCTTTTTGGGGCGGAGTGCCCAAAGCCTGTGCATGCGCGCAACCCCAAAATGCAACGCGAGCACCTTTTTCGCATGTGCCCTGCCCTCCTTACCCATTTTTGCCTTCCAGGTTGGTGCGGAGGCCTTCCAGGGCACACGGGGGGGGGAGCACATGTGCGGGGACTGCTCGCATTGAATTTTGGGGTTTTGCATTCGTGACAGAGACCCGAAAGTCACCTGGATGGCGGGAGGCACAAAGTGGAGCTGGGCTGGGGCAACGGTTGGCGTGCCCACACAGAGGGCTCTGCGTGCAACCGGTGGCAGGCGTACTATAGGTTCGCCATCCCGGGGATAAGGGAAATCCCATTGAAGAAATCCAATTGAATTTCCCAATGAAAGGAAACAAATTGAGATGCACCCGGAGACTACAGCTGGTCCAGAATGCGTCCGCGCGGGCAATTATGGGGCGAATGAGGTTCACCCATGTAACACCTCTCCTGCGCGAGCTGCACTGGCTCCCTGTGGTCTACCGGGTGCGCTTCAAGGTGTTAATCACCATCTTTAAAGCGCTCCATGGCACAGGACCTAGCTACCTGCGGGATCACATCCTGCCCCATACATCCCTGCGACCAATCCGCTCTCACAGAGAGGGACTCCTCCGGGTGCCGTCCACCAGGCAGTGCCAGAGGGCAGCACCCAGGGGTAGGGCTTTCTCTGTGATGGGCCCAGCCCTCTGGAATGACCTCCCCCCAGATATCAGGATAACGACGGATCTCCGCTCCTTCCGCACGAAACTCAAGACCCACCTGTTCCAACTAGCCAGCCTGGCTTAATCAGAACTTCTAACCTCCCTGGCAATTTTAAACTGTATATTTAAATCTTTTGGGTATTTTAATTGTTTTAATTGTATTAATTTTATTGTTATTTATTTTAACTTTGTGGCTTTTACTTTTTGTATTGTTAATTGTCGATGTATTTACCTCCTCCATGCCACATGCCTTTATATTTGATTGTACGTCGCCCCAAGTCCCTTCGCGGAGAGGGCGCGACTGATAAATTGAATCAAATAAATAAATAAATAAATAAATAAATAATAAATAAATAAATAAATAAATAAATAAATAAATAAATAAATAAATAAATAAATAAATAAATAAATTGGGTGTAAGAGTATGCCCATTTTGGCTTTCTTCTGAAATGTTTCTTCCTTGACTCTGAGAAACTGAATTAGGAGGCACCGAGGGTCAGTGGTATCCAGAGAGAGTCTCAGCCTCCATATTTCCAGTGTCTTTCTCCCCTCTTGGAACTGAACCCAGGTGGACATTTCTTCTAACAGTCCCCACCTCAAGTTGTTAGGAAACTTCCTTGCATGATCACATGTGATTTTGCAACCGAATTGAATAGATCGAGACTGAGCCAGGAAATGGAAGCAATGGCTGTGAAAGGAAAAGAGGTAACAATTTTATCAGTTCCTCATGGGGTTCTTTTCGTTCCCTCCACTTCTCGTTGTAAGCCACTGTCACTTCTGGTCTTTGTCACTTTCACTGAATGCTGCTACTTGGTGACATTCATGGTCCAAGGGCAGAACAAGGAAATTAAGTTGCAATAAATCTTCATTTCGGTTGCAAAACGTATGTTCCGGTGGATCAGAATCAAGATTAATTATGCTGGGACTTTTACAGGAATCAATCTCAATTCCATTCTTTCCTTCGTGAACATTTGTAGACATCATGCGTACATACTAAAACTCAAAGAGCTTAGTGAAAACATGGGACTACAATGAAACATAAAGAAGGCCAAACTAATAACAAAAAACACAGCAGCCAGTGTAGGGATGCAGTGGTTCAGTGGCTAAGATGCTGAGCTTGTCAGTCAGAAAGGTCAGCAGTTCAACAGTTCGAATCCCTAGCGCCACGCAACGGAGTGAGCTCCCGTTACTTGTCCCAGCTTTTGCCAACCTAGCAGTTCGAAAGCTTGTAAAAATGCAAGTAGAAAAATAGGAACCACCTTTGGTGGGAAGGTAACAGCATTCCATGTGCCTTTGGTGTTTAGTCATGCCGGCCACATGACCATGGAGATGTCTTCGGACAGCGTTGGCTCTTCAGCTTTGAAACAGAGATGAGTGCTGCCCCCTAGTGTTGGGAATGACCAGCACATGTGTGCAGGGGGGGGGACCTTTACCTTTACCTGACAGCATCCAGAATTAAAAACAATGAAAATACGAAAATGGTAGACAGCTTCTGCCTTCCAAGATCAATGATCAACATTCGAGCAACAAGCAGTCAAGAAATATACTGCAGACTAACACTTGACTGAGCATCTACAAAGGTTTTGGGATAGATTGCTGATGTTGGGATGTGTCTATACCTACAAAGGTCAGAATCATGAAAGCCGTGATATTCTTGTGACATTCTGTGGAAGTGCAAGTTGGACTTTGAAGACGTAGGATAGGAAGAGTATTGACAGCTTTGAACTTTCAATGGTTTTCCTCCAGGAGTTGTGAGTCTTCCATCAATGGAGGCTTTTAAGAAGAGATTGTCTGGAATGGCATAGGGCTTAAGCAGGGGATTGGACTAGGAGACCTCCAAGGCCCCTTCCAACTCTGTTATTCTGATGTTGGAGAAAATAATGTAGACAGAAGAGGGAAAAATGGTTGATCATTGACAAAAGTGGTATTCGGCCAGTTCTAACAGGTTCTGGAGAACTGGTACTGAAAATTTTGGGAGTGGGGAGGGAATGGAGATTTTGCAGCATCCTTCCCCTGCAACGACCACCAAGCCATGCCCACAGAATGATAGTAAAAAAAATTGAATCCCACCACTGATCATTGAATAAATAGAGTAGGGTAGGGTAGGGTAGGGTAGGATAGGATAGGATAGGATAGAATAGAATAGAATAGAATAGAATAGAACAGAACAGAACAGAACAGAACAGAATAGAATAGCAGAGCTGGAAGGGACCTTGGAGGTCGTCTAGTCCAACCACTTGCCTAGGCAGGAGACCCTATATCACTACAGACAAATGGTTATCCAACATCTTCTTAAAAACTTCCAGTGTTGAAGCATTCATAACTTCTGGAGGCAAGTCGTTCCACTGATTAATTGTTCTGTCAGGAAATTTCTCCTTTGTTCTAGGTTTCTTCTCTCCTTGATTAGTTTCCACCCACTTAATTTTAAGTTAACTTTAACTTCGGTTTCTAGGATTCCTAGTGAAAATGTTTGGATTGGAGTTAATAAAGCCTTCTTTGGAAGGGTAATGTCATCTGTTAAAATATGCTTTTAGAATCCCTTTTAGAAATCCCATTACTTGTTAGATGTTTACACAGCAGAATAGACCTAAGGACACTTTGAAAAATCTGAGAGCAATTGTCTGATGTGATAATCAAATCAGTTTTGATCAACTAGCCATGATTTCTGATTTGCTCAGCAAGTTTTTGAAGTCAACATCATGATTTAAACACCTCACTCATTTGATTTCCCTCCCCTAAAAAAGTTTAAGGTTGTTCTTTTGGGAAAAGTGAAATAGAATCAGGAAGGTAGCTAGGACTCTTGGTAGAAGACCTAGTTACTAAGATATTCTGAGTATAAAAGTGCTGTGCCATATTTTTCCTTCCCTTTTTTCCCCTGCCTGATTTTCTGTCTGATGAAAATGAAATTGCATTAATAACTCCCAAAGAGGAGAAACATTGCGGGGAAGTTCTCACAGATGAATAAGAAGCTTGTCTTTAATTCCCAAGGAAATGCCAGGAGTTGTCTGCATGGGGCTTGTCACTGTTCACACTTCTCTCCATAGTTCATAGCTCTCCAAAGGGATCCTTCAGGAAGGTATCTTGCCAGGCAACCGGGAGACTGCAAAATAATGGGCAGGGGTTACAATATCTACAACATCCTTAGCCAACTGACAATAAGTTTGCTGAAAGGAATTTGCTGCATACGTGTGTTGAACACCATAACAAGTGAGTAGGTGTAGAGTAGTTGCCATCTTGATTTTTTTTTTTTTGGTCTGTTCTCTGTAGATAGTCTTGGTGATAAGAAAGACATACAACAGGATGCCCTTTCACCAAGGAAAATATTTGCGAGAAGGGAGGAGCAGGAGGAGGAGGGGGAGGAGGAGGAGGAGGAGGAGGAGGAGGAGGAAGAAGAAGAGGAGGAGGAAGAAGATGACAATGGAGAAGAAGACAGAGAAGGAGAAGGAAGAGGAGGAGGGATGGAGGAGGAGGAAGGAGAAGAAGGAGGAGGAAGAGGAGGAGGGATGGAGGAGAAGGAAGGAGAAGAAGGAGAAGGAGAAGAAGAGGAAGAGGAGGAAGAAGAAGAGGAGGAGGAGGAGGAGGAAGAAGAAGAAGAGGATGGAGAAGAGGATGGAGGAGGAGGAAGAGGAGGAGGAGGAGTTGAGATGATGGAGGAGGAGGAGGAGGAGGAGGAGGAGGAGGAGGAGGAGGAGGAGGAGGAGGGATGGAGAAGGAGGAGGAGGAGGAAGGAGAAGGAGAAGGAGTGGAGAAGGAGAAGGAGAAGTACTTACTGAAGTTACGGAGTGTAATGGGCTTATTTTTGCTGCCATGGATCAGCACTCTTGCCAGAAAGTAAATATCACTGAACACAATAATAGAATTTATTTCTGGCTAAATCATGCAGTAGATGCCTTGATGAAATCAATGGGTCATTGTAACTTAAATTTCATTGCTAGCAGAGGTTTAGATTGCTCTATGGGTATTTATCCAAAACCGAATTTGACTGTACTTTTGAAATGCAGATAAAGGCATTCAGAAAAGCAGCAATTGTACGCCTCTCTATTCTAAAGTAACTTCCAGTTGAGTTCAAGGTAAATTCCTGATAAAGGAATAAAAGTTTGCCGCTTTAGTAACAACTTATTTTAGTTAATCAAGCCCTCTGTTTTCAGCACAGGCAAGACGCATAATGTTCTTACGGCTGCATGGGGAGAAAAAAGAATCTTTTCGTTTCATTTAGGAAAGGTTTCGTGTTGAATACGCTGTAAATTGGAATTCAAATCCATTTCTACACATCGGTTTCTCCAAATGGGAAAGCTGGTTGATTAGAATAGAAAACCTTGAAACCACCAGATAGTTTTGCATAACAGATACTTAAGGAAAACTTGTTCCGCTGGTATTCTGAATGCATAAGAAGCAGCTGGGCTAAATTATTCATTGCAATGTATTTGCTCAATGCCAGTAATGTATTAATACTTGTCAGAAGCTGCTTAAACAGAAAATGGAACACATCTTTGTATTAATCATATCAAGCGCTATTATTACCAGTTTATATCATGTCAAAACAATGCTCCATTTTCATGGACAGAATGCATTTAATGAACATGATTAGCTGCTGGGCCAGAAGAGATTTTCCCAATGTCTCATGAAAGACAGTCGAGCATAAATTTGGAAGGACTGAGTGGCAGCTTCAGGGTAGGAAAAAGCAACCCACTCCCTAGGGATTAATCTAAATACGAGGTGTCCAATCTGTGGCCAATGGGCTGCATGCCGCTTTGGAGAGTTAGTAATGTGGCCCCATAAGATCGTAAACTTTGAAAGAGATGCGGTGGCTCAGTAGCTAAGATGCTGAGCTTGTCGATCAGAAAGGTTGGCAATTCAGCGGTTCGAATCCCTAGTGCCGCGTAACGGAGTGAGCTCCCATTAATTGTCCCAGCTTCTGCCAAGCTCGCAGTTTGAAAGAATATAAAAATGCAAGTAGAAAAACAGGAACCACCTTTGGTGGGAAGGTAACAGCGCTCCGTGCGCTTTCGGCATTTAGTCATGCCGGCCACATGACCACGGAGACGTCTTCGGACAGCGCTGGCTCTTCAGCTTTGAAACGGAGATGAGCACTGCCCCCTAGAGTCAGGAATGACTAGCAGATATGTGTGAGGGGAACCTTTACCTTTAATGTGGCCCCATAAGATTGTAAACATTATTTTGTGATTATATACATTAAGTTTATGAACCTGTAATCTCTTAATTTGGGTAGAGTTGGGTGACTGGATGAAGCCTAGCATTTACTGGCTGGATGCCCTTCCAGATGCCTAGGTGGAGTTCACAGCAGATATTTTTTCTTTGCACCCTAGGAGAGAAACCTAAAGGCCCACAAAGCATGCCAACCTACAGAAGAAGTTCTAAAAAAAATTGAAACCCACCACTGATCCTTTCATTCCCCACCATCCAGCCAGAGCTGAAGAAGCTTCTTGGATGAGAAGTGAAACATCTTCAAAGGAAAAAAAAACCAGAAAGTCCAGTTGCCTCTTGAAAAAAGCACCTTTGGGACAACCATGACCTGGAGGACTGAGAATCTCCATAGACCTCTAATCTGATGTAGGGAGTTTTTAAAAGGAAGAAAACAAGACTGATGCTATGCAGAAGATATTCATGGCAAAGACTCTTCCGTTTTCTTGGACTGATTGTTTAGTATATATTTGCTAGAATCATCAAGCAGCTATCTACCGCAACATCTGTAGCTATTTTGCTTTACCTAATTTTACAGGGTTATTTCCCCCCCAGTCTCTCTTATTTCCTTTCAGTCTATGAATTATTTATCTATCATTTATTGATGAGACTGCGAGCAGGCAAAAAGGAAAGAGACCTCAAATGACAATTTTCTCCAGTTCAAGTTTTAATCAGAGATGAAGGAGATTCAAGGAGATGAATGCTCTTCCCTGCTTTGAAGTGATCATTATGTCCCCCCCCCCCCAATCTAAAATATCATGGACAAGATGTAAAAGACTCAGCAACATCTTTATCCTTTATGAATCTTAGCTGATTTCTTTTAAACTGGAGCATAAAGGAAAGTCTGTTACCATCTTCATGCTGAACAACCAAAGATTTTCAATTTAGAGAGCACCGTATTATGGAGCAATTACCGTCATCCTTATCTGCAATGCATTACTAAATTAAATGTGCAACATCAACTGGTCCCTGCTTTCGAAAAACCTTTCATTCGCTGAAGAAGTGGTGAAATAACAGAGAAGGAGAGAAAATATACAGTAATATTAGAGTTACCAATTCTAAACCAAAAGGATCTGGACAATGAGCAAAGGACCAGGTCTTTTTACAGTGTCTGGCCCAAAGGTGCTTTTTCAGGAGGCAACTGGACTTTCTTATTTTTTTTCTCTTTGAAGACATTTTGCTTCTCATCCAAGAAGCTTCTTCAGCTCCGGCTGAATGGTGGGGAATGGAAGGATTTGTACTCCTTGCAGACAGCTGGTCATTGGCATCCTTGTAGAGGGTTGTTGAAAGCTGCTCCTGATTCCTATTGTCTGCAGTTTTTTTCCCTCTGGGAATCCATTCCTACTCCCACTCCAAATTGCATAGCTAAAAGTCTATGGAGATTCTCAGTTATCCAGGTCACGTTTGTCCCCAAAATGTTTTTTCAGGAGTCAACTGGACTTCCTTGTTTTTTTCTTTTGAAGATGTTTCTTCAAACATCAACTGTCTGCAAGGAATATCAATCTTTCCGTTCCCCACCATCCTGTTAGAGCTGAAGAAGCCTCTTGGATGAGAAGCAAAACGCCTTCAAAGAAAAACCAGAAAGTCCAGTTGCCTCCTGAAAAAGCACCTTTGGGGCAATCATGACCTAGAGGACGGAGAATCTCCATAGACCTTTACAGTCTCTGGATTTTTGCAGCTCATTTTTCTCATTTTAGAAGAGAAGAAATGAGGGCAAATTTCATCTACATCAAAAATAGAACATGTGGATGCAACAGACCTGGGTTGGTTTCCCATCATTTAAAGAAGAGGAATGACAGTTATGGCTTTCCAACTGTTGGACTACAATTTCCAGCATTCCCGACCATTAAGCAGGCTTGTTGGGGCTTTTAAGAATTGCAGATCAATTTTAAGTGTTTTTAGATGATTAAGTGAAGAAGTACTTGTCTTGTCTGCTCTGAAACAGATAACATCACATTTCTTGGAATTCCCCAATTTCTCATGTTACGGGAAAGAGAGATGTGGACAAATGGTCCATTAATTGCTTATTTTTAAATCCATCCTGTTTTTTTTTTAAAAAAGATGATCTTAATATTAAAGATCGAAGGCAAATATAAAAACTTTGATATGTACTGGTGCCGTGGGCTCCAAAGACATTACGGGCCCTTTTCTCCGCTTTATTGTTAATTGATTAATTATCTTGGTAGCTATGGATGTTTCTTTAGGATTGTTTTTATTGGTTTAAACTGTTTTATTGTTTTGGAAGCTGCCCAGGGTCACTTCCTCTTTCTATTCTTCTGATTTCTCTCTCCCCCCCCCCCAGTTTTACCTCATATCTCACTTCAAAATATTGTTCCTGGTGTTGGATGAAGCGTTCATCTGTGCTCAGTTCCAAGTGGAGAGAAAGACACTGGAAACATGGTGGCTTTTTGGAAAGATGGTTTAATGGTGGACAGGATCGCATGGCTTGAGATCCTGGGCAAAAAAAAAAGAAAAAGAGGAAGTGATGCTGAGAGTGACTGGGTTTTATGCCCTCTCTGGGCTTTTGAATTTGAGCTTGTATTCTGATTGGTTGTCAGACTCCCATGGGGTCATGCAGGGGTAACTCTGTAGGCTGTCCTGAGTCCCAGGCTTGGTTGAGCCTTGCTGGGTGATGATGTAATGAAGGGGCTTTGGGCAATTCCTATTATGGCTCTGCCGGAAGGAGGTAGATATTTGTTATGTAGAATAGACTGGCTCAGGCCTTAATGTCCCATTGACAAAGATGGGGGGGGGCTCTGTTTCTGCCTCCCCTTTAGGGGAAATATTCTGCCCTTTTCATATTTCCTACAATATTTCATGTTTCTAGGAGAGGGGTGGGTGCTAACTTCCTACTTTGGTTTCCTCATATTTAGCCTCCTGTTCTTGCTCTTCCCTACCACTAATTGGACTAATAGCTTCTCCAACAAGGTACTGGGAAAACATTTAGAAATTCTAAATAAACAAACCATAAGGAGCAATCAGCAAAGGAAGGGAAGATTAGTAAACACATTAGGGCTGTGAGGAGTCTTGGATTCAGAGGCACGAGTGTAGTATTTGCCTGCACAACCCCTCGAGTCAAGCATATCTTCTCTTGGGATTGCACCGAATTTTCAGAGGGCAAGCCTTAATTGCAGGAAAATATGTGTTTGCATAAGGATTTGCGCAGGTGCTACCTGAACGCCCCTGCATAATTCAAAGCATCTTTGCTTCAGTCAATGAGAGTTTATTACATGCAAGGTGCCTGTCAACTTCGAAATGGAGCAGGCCTGTCATGGCTATCTTTCTGTCTCTCAGGTTGCCCCACAGTATGGAGGGGGTGGGCTGTAATGCAGACCACACGAAGCAAGTACTATCCCGTGGGAACCAAGGTCATCCCAACAAGTACTGGGCAGAGACTAGAAGAAGTTGCTAAGGAGACGCCAGAACACCTAATTGGATAGGGTGACCTGTCACAATATGGGAGGGAGTTATCTATTCTCTAATTATACTGAAAGAGTATAATAGAATAGAATGGAATAGAATAGAATAGAAGAGAAGAGAAGAGAAGAGAAGAGAAGAGAATGTGAGTGAAGCAAGAATAGAATAGAATAGAATAGAATAGAATAGAACAGAATTAAAAATAGAATAGAGACTGGAAGGGAAGGGAAGGGAAGAGAAGAGAAGAGAATGGGAGTGAAGCAAGAATAGAATAGAATAGAATAGAATAGAACAGAATTAAAAATAGAATAGAGACTGGAAGGGAAGGGAAGGGAAGAGAAGAGAAGAGAAGAGAATGGGAGTGAAGCAAGAATAGAATAGAATAGAATAGAATAGAATAGAATAGAATGGAATGGAATGGAATGGAATGGAAGAGAAGAGAACAAAAGAGAACAGAATGGGAGTGAAGCGAGAATAGAATAGAATAGAACAGAATTAAAAATAGAATAGAGACTGGAAGGGAAGGGAAGGGAAGGGAGGGGAAGAGAAGAGAAGAGAAGAGAATGGGAGTGAAGCAAGAATAGAATAGAATAGAATAGAATAGAATAGAATAAAATAAAAAATAGAATAGAGACTGGAATGGAATGGAATGGAAGGGGAGGGGAGGGGAGGGAAGGAAAGAGAAGAGAAGAGAAGAGAAGAGAAGAGAAGAGAAGAGAAGAGAAGAGAAGAGAAGAGAATGGGAGTGAAGCAAGAATAGAATAGAACAGAACAGAATTAAAAATAGAATAGAAACTGGAATGGAATGGAAGGGAAGGGAAGGGAAGGGAAGAGAAGAGAATGGGAGTGAAGCAAGAATAGCATAGCATAGCATAGCATAGCATAGCATAGCATAGAATAGACTAGAATAGAATAGAATAGAATAGAATAATAGAATAGAATAGAATAGAATAGAATAGAATAGAATAGAATAGAATAGAAAAAAGAATAGAATAGAATTAAGAATAGAATAGAGGCTACACTACACTACACTAGAACAGAACAGAACAGAACAGAACAGAACAGAATAGAAAATAGAATAGAAAATAGAATAGAAAATAGAATACAGACTAGAATAGAATAGAATAGGAATAGAATAACAGAGTTAGAAGGCACCTTGAAGGTCATCTAGTCCAACCCCCTGCTAAGGAAGGAAACCCTACACCACTTCAGACAAATGGTTATCCAATCTCTTGTTAAAAACACTTCCAGTATTGGCGTATTCACCACTTCTGGAGGCAAGTTGTTCCACTGACTAAGTGTTCTAACTGTCAGGAAATTTCTACTTAGTTCTAAGTTGCTTCTCTCCTTGATTAGTTTCCACGCATTGCTTCTTGTCCTGCCCTCAGGTGCTTTGGAGAATAGCTTGACTCCCCCTTCTTTGGGGCAGCCCCGGAGCTTCTTCCCCTCTGACTGAATGATTCTGACATTTATTGGAGAATGCAGACGTAAAATTGCAAGTTGTTGCATGTAATATTTCACTTAATATGGGAAAGGAGGCCCTACGCCTGTCATGGTTACATAGGTTTCAGCTGAGCAACCACAGTGCGTAGTAAGGAGTTGTTGATTCCAATTGTGGCCACTAAGTGAGGATTCCCTGTGCTATAATAAAATAGCATTTCTGGAATTCCTTCAGTCTCCTTGCCTTCCTCTAAGGGCTGATGATGCTGGGGCAGTCCCAAATGATCCAATATGTTCCCTCCCTGTTTTCTTACTTTTAGAAGGGACATCAAGAGATATCTCACGTTAACTTTATGCTGGTTTTTTTTTTCTTCTGCACAATCTGATGTACAATTTAACCATGCATTTCATAGAATTGTTATACAGACCAAGCTTTGCTTATTGACATTATCCTTTCATACTTACTGAGTGGAAAGGAAAAAATACAGTATAAGTTTGATTTCCCCCCCATTATCTATATGTATAAAAATGGCACTGTGTGTGTGTGTGTGTGTATTTGCCAGCATAACTCTGGAATGCCTCCAGCAATTTCAACCAAACTTGGTACACAGATGACTTGCCCTCTGGAAACAAATACTGTGGGAGTAAGACACCCCTAACACCCCTCGGGGTGCGTCAGTGGTGGGTTCCAGATCCCGGTGCAACCAGTACGGTGCAACAGGGCCTGGCGGCCACCACATGAACATGCACAGTGCGCACATGCGTCCTTACCTCCTGAGACGCCTCCGCGATGGAGCATCACGCAGGCGCCATACGCTGTGCATGCACGCACAGATGGCCCGTTTCCTTCAAATACAGGTAAAGAACGAGGGCAGGCGGGTGGGCCCGCTGGAGCCCCGTACCCAAATGTTAGCCGGTACTCCCCGCAGGCACCGGTATGCCTGTACCTGGGTGTACCACCTGCAACCCACCACTGGGGTGTGTGTTCTGTTAAGATACAGCCTGTTGTGCCTTAAAATGGGTTCTACTGTACTTCCGTAAAATGGCTTCTACTGTGCAGTGGAGTTGCCATGGCAACGGCTTCTCCAGTACTCCACAGTACTCTGGCAAGGGGGAAAATCCAACATTAGAAATTACATTTGGTCCGGACATTTTCCCCCTATAAATATATACCCTGGCAGTGCAGGGTTGTCAACTAGTTAGTAATTTAAAAAATCGACGGCTATGTGCGACTACATTTTGAAAAGATGAAAAACGTGACTGAGAAGGAGGAGGAAGCTGCTCTGAGGCCACATTGAAGATAATACCTCTAATCATGACCTCCCTCTGTTTTAATGTCTCATTGTCAGGACGGCTACATGAAACGAATCCAGGGGGATTCTAAGAACATTGAACTGTGTTATAAATATTCTCTTTCTTCCTCTCTCTCTTTCTCTCAAAAAAGAAAGCCTTTCGCACAGTCCCCGAAGAACATTCCCAAGTAAAATATGTGCCATACTTAGGAAAATGATTTATGACAACAGCAGCCATTTTTGGAAGCAAGATAGTGCTCTCTCAAAGCCTCATTAGAAAGAACTTCTGCTGATCTTTCCAAGGGGCATCTTGTGTTGCTTGCAAACATTCCTTTCCATAGCTGTCTTTATTTTTATTTTTTTAAAACCTGCTACACGGTGTGTTTTTCTCCTACAAACTGGGCATTTGATACCTGCAATTTACTTTCCTTGCTTCAAGGAACTAGGCTTGTGATTGCAGAGCAAGTTGATATAAGAGCAATAGTACTTAGACTTATATATTACTGTGCTTTACCGCCCTCTCTAAGTAGTTTACAGAGTCAGCCTCTTTCCCCCCAACAATCTGGGTTCTCATTTAAAGGACCTCAGAAGGATGGAAGGCTGAGTCAACCTTGAGCCTGGAGAGATTCGAACTGCCAAATTGCAGGCTGCCAGCAGTCAGCAGAAGTAGCCTGCAGTACTGCACGCTGACCACTGCGCCACCGCGGCTCATAATAGAATAACTTTTCGCTCTGTGCGAAATCTTCCATTTCTCTTCCAGAGCGTGCTAAGCAGAGTATAAAAGCCAACCTGTGTTTCTTTTAACCAGACACAGTTGCTAAGGGTTGAAGCTGGAGAATACTTCATTAATGAAAAATATAACTTCCAGTTTTGACTTATTATTTTTCCGAGTACAAGACGCACTTTTTTCCCTCAAAAAAAAGAGGCTGAAAATCTGGGTGCATCTTATACACTGAATACAGCATTTTTTGCCTCCTGAAGCCCCGCCCCTTTCACCAAAATGGCTGTGCAGAGCTGTAGAAGGCTTTCAGAGAGCTCCTGGGGGCTGGGGAGGGCAGAAATGAGTGGAAAATGGACCGTTTTTGCTCATTTTGCCCCCCCAGCCCCCAGGAGTACTCTATAAGCCTCCTAAAGGCTATGCATGCAATTTGGTTGATAAAAACGAGCCCGTTTTTGCAACAAATGGGCCATTTTTTGCTCATTTGAAGGCACCCCCAGGATTACTCTGCAAGCCGCCTAAAGGTTATTCATGCCTATTTGGGGGAAAACAGGCCCATTTTAGTGAAAAACATACTGTTTTTAGGAGGTTTGCAGAGTGCAAATATATATATATATATATATATATATATATATGTATGTATGTATGTATGTATGTATGTATGTATGTATGTATATATATATATATATATATATATATATATATATATATATATATATATATATATATATATATATATATGTATGTATATATATATATGTATATATATATATGTATATATATATATATATATATATTTTAAATGCCTCTTCAAAACTTTGGTGCGTCTTATACTCCGGTGCATCTTATACTCCGAAAAATATGTTAACTTTAGTAAACTTTGAAATACAAGGCTGAACCTGGGGTGGTAGTGAAGGCAATAGGCTAGAAATCAGAAGATCGTGCATTCTTCTCCCACCTTAGGCTTGAAGTCAATTAGGTGAACCTGGGTCAATCCTCTCTCTCAATCCTGGAAAGAAGGGAAGAACAAGCCACTTCCAAAACCCTGGTAAGAAAACTGCAGAGACTTGGCTAGGCAGTTGCCAGAAGCCAACAATGACTCAAAGGGACCAGACCAGACCAGACCAGACCAGACCAAAGCAAAGCAAAGCAAAGCAAAGCAAACTGAATTTTGATCACATGACTACAGGGATGTTGCAACCAGCTGTAAGCATGAAAAAATGTCACTTTTTCAGTGAAATCTTAACTTTGAACAGCCACTAAACAAATGGTTGTAAGTTAAGGATTACCTGTAGCTGGATAGGAAAGAACAGACTTCATTCTTGATGGATTGGTGGAGAAAAATTCCAAGAGGGGTGAACATTATCATTCAAAGGCAAGTCTAAATTTGGAACTGGGTAGTTGGATCGAGCTGATTGCCTGAATTAGTTTCTTTATTATCCATGAAGCTTCAGAATGTGAGATGATTGATTCCAGTCCAAATAAAAGACCGAGGCAGAATGCAGAATGTTTTATTTTAACGATCCAATCAAATTATGTGACTAAGAAGAGTTTGCTCTTCTGTTTCTCATCTGCATTGTATAACATTTAGAAAATCTGGCATGGGTTATTTCCAAATCCTGCTGGTTACAAACATTACTACAAGCACACACAAAACAATAATCAGAATCAGACTGGAAGTGACTTTGGAGGTCTTCTAGTCCAGCCCTCTGCTCAAAAAGGAGACCCTATACCATTTCAGACAAGTGACTGTCCAGGACCTTCTTAAAAACTCCCAGTGAGGAAGCACCCACAACTCCTGAAGGCAATTTGTTCCAATGGTTAATTTTCCTCATTGTTAGGAAGTTTCTCCTTAAATAGGCATTCTAACTTGAACTACACACCTACCTGTTCGCTTGCTTATCTTGTAACACAAATCTATATACACAAAAAGCAAGTACCACGGACTCATCATGAATCTCCAGAACCCTAAAGCCTACAAACTTGAAATTTGGCACGTATGTTCCTCTTGGCTTCTAGCTGCTCGCTAAGAAAGGATTTTTCGAAATGACCATCAGGCTTAACACACTCTGATGCTAAGGAGTTCTACTCCCCCTCCCCATCTGAAAAGAACTCTGTTCCAACTGCCAGTTGCCTCACATTCTCTTACCTCAGTTCAAACTGGCAGACTTTCCACTCCTTCACTCACAGTCTGGAGTTCCTCACAGAACTAAATGTCGGTACATCACCAAAATGTCTACACCTTCCACCTATGGAACTGCATCCGGACTCAAGGGAGCAGGAGCGATATTCTCTTATGTGTTTCAATCACCAACCACAAATTCTTCCATATTTTTTAGGCTCGTCTATTTAAGGACGTGGAGGCACTAATGGGGTTGGACCTTCTAATTTATCATTGAGATTTAGCTAATCTAGTCATTCTAATACCTCTTTGATTAGTTTTCACATGTCAGATGAATCATTGATTATCTATGAATCTTAACTTGATGCACAAACATTATGCTTTATAATGCCACAATGTAGAAATGCAGTCATGGCAAATTTGAGCCAAGTAACTGGACTGAACATTATTGCCCGAAGAGATAACAGATTTAACAGATTAACAGAGTTGGAAGGGATTTTGTAGGTCATCTAGTCCAACAGCCCACCCAAGCAGGAGACCCTACATCATTTCTGACAGATGGCAGTCCAGTTTCTTCTTGAAAGCATCCAGTGATGAAGCTCCCACAATTTCTGAAGGCAACTTTTGTTCCGTTGGCTGATTGTTTTCACTGTCAGAAAATTTCTCCTTATTTCCAGGTTGAATCTCTCCTTGGTCAGTTTCCATCCATTATTCCTTGTCTGGCTTGCTATCATGTCTCCCTTGGTCCTTCTCTTCACTAGACTAGCCATGCCCAGTTCCTGTAACCCTTCATTGTATGTTTTAGCCTCCAGTTCCCTAATCACCCTAGTTGCCCTCCTCTATACTTTTTCTAGAGTCTCAACATCTTTTTTACAGTGTGGTGACCAAAACTGGGTGCAGTACTCTAGGTGTGGTCTTACTAAGGCTTTATAGAGTGGTATTAGTACCTCCCTTGATCTTGATTGTATCTCTTGGTTAATGCAATTTGGGATTGCATTGCCTTGTTTGGTACTGCTGCACATTTTTTTTAAAGTTTAAGTGACAGTGGTTTGGGTATCTTCTGAACATTTTGAAGGAGAGTGGTTTGATAAGGATGTTTGGTTGACTCCATTACATAACTCAATGTCTATAAAAACCTCTGGTTGTTACCATGTACAAAATTTGATCTTGGTCATGAGCTTTGTAGAACTGTTTCTTGGATGGAGAAGGTCATAGTAAAAGCATGAGGTCTTCCCCTGCCTTCTCCTTCCATGCAATTTTCTGCAGCAGGTTATTCTGTCCTGAAAACTTATTTGTCCTCATTTCACTTCAATCAATATCGAATTAAAATAAGACTATCCAAACAGAGTACTGAACAATAAGGTCTCTAATTCTACATGGAGATACTTCAATTGAAGGTAATAGATCTTACTTCTAGATAGATAGGCACAGATTTGCACTGTAAATTCTTTCTGCTGTTTTCCATTTATGTGAAAAGTGTGAATATTGGGGATGGAATCAACGTGACCTTTTTTTTTTTTTTGGTTATCACAAAATCAGATTCATACTTCTCCAGCACATAGATATTGTGGCATTTCACTGAAGCAAAGGATACACTACACAATATCGTCTGTGGATTGTAACTGGGAGGTGCTTGTATTAATTTCAAGCTTACAAGTTCCATGACAGCACGGTAAAGAAAAAAATGTGTTGGGTCAATAGAAAATGACCAACTCTTGTTTGTTTATCCTGTGGTCAGTTAATATCGTGTGACCCAAAAGTGCATAGTGGCTTGATGTTTTTTGATGGACAGGACGCATCTTTTCGGTGAGCATCAATGGCTGGTAGCTACTGAGCTAAGACATGTGTCAAAAATGTGCGCTGATGATGGGCCACACAAGAGATTGTGAGAAGAATCTTTGACAGGAGGTTTTCCTGGAAGATGGAAACATCAATAGATGATGATTACTGCAACATAAACACATGATGTGGTACAAGCTACCCTTGCTATCTTGGGGTGCCTGCACATTCCTCACTATGTATTTACAGTATATATTTGTAAAGACAGAGTTGTTGTTGTTAGTTGCGAAGTTGTGTCCGACCCATCGCGACCCCATGGACAACATTCCTCCAGGTCTTTCTGTTCTCTACCATCCTCTGGAGTCCATTTAAGCTCATGCCGACAGGTAGAGAGACAGACAGATAGATAAACAGACAGAAATAGAGGTGATAGGGTTGATAGCTAGCTAGCTCGATGTAGGTAGATAGATAGGCGGGTGTCAGGGATCCAAGTAACACCCCCAATGAAAGAAGACTCTGAGGTTTGAGGTTCTTCAAAGTTCCATTTTATTAGAGATGTCATATTGGCACATCTGGGAAAACACGAATCTGAAAGCTTCCAGGTTTTCCCCACCCAAATGAAAGTCTAACCCCCTTCCCAGCACCCACATGTCCATCACATGGCCCAATCAGGCACCGTCCAAAACTGGAGATGCCTCCCAGTCAGCTCATCTCAGCTGCCGGGCAAGGAGTTCAGAGTTAAACATGTCATCAGTTTAGAGACCTTGCCTTACCACAAGAGATCTAAGTCTAGCCCGCCCACCTTGAATTTGATTCTTATCTACCGCCCATTTGCCTTGATCATTAGTAGTTCAGATTCTTGTAGAGAATGTTACCTCCAATAAACCTGTATTCATTTGAACTGCCCGGACTCCAGACTTCCTGCACTTGACAATATCCTTCCAGTCCTCCAGGGAGCAAACAATAGATTACAGGGAGTTTTTCCTTCATGTTGTTGACCCACACAATTGTAGCATCACGTGACATATTGCATTGAAAGAACGATGGGTCCAAATTCATCCAGTAATTTTCCAAGGTTTCCATGATGTGAACCGGAGGTGGCATTCAGCCAGTTCTGACAGGTTCTGGAGAACCGGTAGCGGACATTTTGAGTAGTTTGGAGAACCATCAAATAGGCTGGCCCTGCCCCCGCTGCCTCCCAGCTGATCTTCTTTTGTTGCCCTGCACAGGAGAACAGAGCTGGAGAGCAGGTTAGTGGGGTGGGGAAGGAATGGGGATTTTGCAGTAGCCTTCCCCTGCCATGCCCACCAAGCCACGCCTACCAAGCCACACCATGCCCACCAAGCCACGCCCACAGAACCGGTAGTAAAAAAAAATGAATCCCCCCACTGAACGTAGATCTCTTCAATCTTCACCAGCCTTTTCAAACACCAGATTCTCCGGTCCTGTGTATTTTACATACTGAGAGATGGGGGAATTCATGAATCATCCAAAGCCGAGTTGAAATGTTTTGGGCTTCATCTCTGACAGCAATTCAGGTGACAAAAGAGAGGCGAGTTTCCTTTCTTGAGTTCTTGGAGAGCCAGAATAAACAGCACTGGAGAAGTCAACACTAACAGTTTTACTCCAATGAACAAAACCAGAAGAAATTACACGCTGCCGGCGGGGTGGAGGTGGGGGAGGAGGGGAGTGCTCGGTCCCCTTGATATTTGGAAGCACATTAAAAAGGCATTTTAAAAAAGAAAGAAGAGAAAGAAAACTGTTTCATTTTAGCCATATTCTCTCTCCCTTTATATTATCTCTCTGCTGCGGCGGTTTTGCTGAAATGAGAGAGAGGAGCAAGGATGCATGGCTTTTTCTCTCTACTCTATTCTACCAGGGCCAAAAGGTTTCCCATCTGAAATCCTGTCTCCAGGCTAAGTAGAGGTTCTACAGTAACTTAAAAAGTAACTTTCTAAATGATTGCACTGCAAAGGTGACTTCCAAAAAAAATAAAATACAAAAGCAATTGCTTCCCCTTAAAAAGAAATAGGAAGGTAATGCATTCCATCACTGATGAAAACTTGACCATCTTTTTCCCCTCCCTTCCACCTTCAAAGGTTTCCTCTGGTCTCATCCCTCAGGGTCAGACTCATGGATCAAGCTTTTGTCACTGGCACAAGAAAGTTTTCAGCCAAAGCAGGTGTGGTTAGTTGACACAAACAGAACAGTGGTGAGATTCAAATAATTTTAACAACCAGTTCTCTGCCCTAATGTTTTCATCCATCAGCCAGTTCACCAAACTGCTCAGAAAGTTGACAACTGGTTCGCCTGAAGTGGTGCAAACTGGGTGAATCCCACCACTGAAACAGAAGTTACAAGCTCAAAAGTTTAAGAAAACGATTAACTGTACAATGAAGTATTATTATTATTATATGGATTATTATCAATTTTATGAATATTATTAAGGGACATGGTGGCTCAGTAGCTAAGATGCCGAGCATGTCAATCGGAAAGGTCGGCAGTTTGGCGGTTCGAATCCCTAGTGCTGGGTTGCAGAGTGAGCTCCCATGACTTATCCCAGCTTCTGTCAGCTTAGCGCAGTGTTTCTCAAACTTGGCGACTTTAAGTCCTGTGGACTTCAACTCCCAGAATCCCCCAGCCAGCATAGCTGGCTGGGGAATTCTGGGAGTTGAAGTCCACAGGACTTAAAGTCGCCAAGTTTGAGAAACACTGGCTTAGCGGTTCGAAAGCATGTAAAAATGCAAGTAGAAAAATAGGAACCAGCTTTGGTGGGAAGGTAGCAGCGTTCCATGTACCTTCGATGTTTAGTCATGCCGGCCACATGACCACGGGGACGTCTTCGGACAGCGCTGTCTCTTCGGCTTTGAAATGGAGATGAGCACCGCCCCCTAGAGTCTGGAACGACTAGCACATATGTGCGAGGGGAACCTTTACCTATACCTATGAGTATTATTATTACTATTATTATTTTCAAAAACTGTACCCAGACAACACACTAATCATGTAGATATTGAGTTTTTATGTTTACTGAAGAAAAATGTATAAAATAAAATGTAAATTTAAAAAAAAAGAAATATCAGGAGCCTTATGTGGGGAGACGGGGGAAACAGGGGCAGACGGCGTGAACTCAGGATGTGATGGATGCAAGCTCTCCCAACCATACCTGTCATTTCTTGAATAATCTGAGCTGACCTGTTCTTTTCATTCAGGTGGATGTGGCACAGTGGAGTTGATGTGGAGAAATAGCAATGGAAATATAGCAAAATGTTTATTTTGAAAAAAGGAACTGCACTGATATATTTTTTTTCTGAGGAAGAAGACGATGCTTAGCCTCCTATCCTGGGAGCTTCGTCCGTTGCATTGGATGCTGTAGGAGTTGGAAGGACATTTATTGACAGTTGAGATTCAACTGTGGGAGGGGGGAATGATAGGTTGTTACAGGATGATGATGAGGGGAGGAGGGATGGAAAGATTGCGTTTTCTGTGCAACTGGCCTTAACACTGTCTGGAGAGCCGTTGTGGTTCCTTGGGGGGTTTATCTTGGGGTCAGCTGAATCAGAGGTGTGCAATGCTATTGGAGCAGCCAAAAGGACTGCATTGTACATTGGGGACAGGTAGTGTTTTATCCCCCCCCCCAGGGGTGGGCTTCAAAAGTTTTAGCAAGGGGTTCTCTGACCAGTTGCTGGGTGGGCTTGGCCATGGTGGGTGTGGCCTAGTCAGCCTCCTGCACCATGGTGTGTGGGGGCTTTTCACCTTCCCCAGGCTCCTGGAGGCTTTCCTTGAGCCTCTGGGAGGGCCAAAACTCCCTCCCCAGAGCCCGTTTCCAGCCTTCTGAAACTTCCAGGAAGCCCATTTTTCCCTCTCACAGGCCCTTCACTTACCTGGCATCCAAAACAGGTCAGGTGGAGACTCCTGGGAGAGGTGGGGAGGAGTGGGAGGGGAGGGGCCAGCCAGGGTTGGGATTTGGAGGTTCTCCGAACCAGCCATAAACCCAGGCGAACCTGTAGCAGCCCACCCCTGTATAGATGTTATCTGTCACACACACACACACCCCATTGAGAAGGGCTGTTCAATGTTAGCATAAATGGCCTATTTTACCCTTCTTTCAAACCAATCTTCCTCTCTATCCAAAAGGTAGACTTTGCGGCCTTCAAAAGTTAACATAACCTTACAATAAAGTTGGAGCTAGTCTTTCTGCGTGTGCTTCTTGTTGTCAGGCCTGCAGCCATCTTTTCTTTTGGATCTTTGGCCTGCCAAACTTTCTATTATTCTACTATGCATTTGCTATTGTGGGAAAATGGAAGGAGGGATTGTTGATTATATGTAGCCATAACAAAATTCTTTTTAGAAAGCCAAGGTCATCCTTTGTCTCTGCACCTGACCAGAATTGGATGGGTGGAAGCTGCCAGCATGGCAGTGGGAGCATTGGACCATGTGATGGACTTGTGGGTGTGGGGCAAGATCTTGAACTTTCAACTGGGTGGGGAAAACCGGGAAGCTTTCAGAGTTGGGTTTTCCCAGATGTGCCAACATGGCTCTCTTAATAAATTGGAACTTTTGAGCAATACGTTGCCTCGGACTCTGATTTAATTTTGGATGCTATTTGGAACCCCTGACACTTGTCTGGACAACCTCACAAGGCTGGCAGGAGACTAATAATTTGCTTAGTCTATTACCTGATGGAAAGAGCTCTGCTTTTTTTAAAGTTAGTTTTTATGAGCCACCCAGAATCACTATCTGAGATAGATAGCCATAAAAAAAAATCTTTAAATAAATGAATAAATGTGTACCAGCTGCAGGGATGAACCAAAATGTGGCACCCTCATGTCCACACCATGTGTTGATTACATCCAGCCAAGAGAGCATCCAGAAATTTCAGCTGGTGCAAAATGCAGCAATTAGGCAGATAATTAATGTATAATACACTGAACTTACTATTCCTGTACTGAAAGATCTGGAATTGATGTCAAGCGTTTTCCAGGTACAGCTTAAGATAAAGGTAAAGGTTCCCCTCGCACAAATGTGCTAGTCGTTCCCGACTCCAGGGGGCAATGCTCATCTCCGTTTCAAAGCCAAAGAGACAACACTGTCTGAAGACGTCTCCATAGGCATGTGGCTGGCATGACTAAACGCCAAAGGCGCCCAGAACGCTGTTCCCTTCCCACCAAAGGTGGTTCCTATTTTTCTACTTGCATTTTTACATGCTTTCAAACTGCTAGGTTGGCAGAAGCTGGGACAAGTAACAGGAGCTCACTCCATTACGCGGTGCTAGGGATTCGAACCACTGAACGGCCAACCTTTCTGATTAACAAGCTCAGCGTCTTAGCCACTGAGTCACCACGTCCCTGGATACAGCTTAAATCGGTATTTTTCAGCTTGACAGATTTGAAGAAGTGGGGACTTCAACTCCCAGAATTTGGGGGAAATTTGTGCTGGCTGAGGGAATTCTGGGAGTTGAAGTCGAAATATCTTAAAGTTGCCAAAACAAAGAAACAGTGGTTTAGATTAAAGCAGGGTGTCTAAACTTGGGAATTTTAAGACTTGTGGACTTCAACTCCCAGAATTCCCCAGCCAGCCTGGGAGTTGAAGTCCACAAGTCTTAAAGTTCCCAAGTTTGGACACCCCTGGATTAAAGTGTTGGGTTCTCATTATCAGACAATGGTTATCCAACATCTTGGAGGTCTTCTAGTCCAACCCCCTGCTTAGGCAAGAAACCTTACATCACTTCAGACAATGGTTATCCAACATCTTCTTAAAAACTTCCAGTATTGGAGAATTCACAACTTCTGGAGGCAAGTTGTTCCATTGTTTAATTGTTCTAACTGTCAGGAAATTCCTCCTCCATTCTAGGTTGCTTCTCTCCTTGATTAGTTTCCACCCATTGTTTCTTTTCCTGCCCTCAGGTGCTTTGTGGAATAGCTTGAATAGCAAGTAGTTGGCCATGGGGATTTGTCCTGCAGTGAGTAGGCCACAGTGAGTAAGCTGCGGTGAATTGGCTGTGGCAAGTAGTGGTAGACCCTCCATTAGTGCCTGAGAGGTCTGTAGCATGGAGAGAAGAAAGGGAAAGAAAGGAGAAGTCTCTTTCCAGCATTAGAGGAAATGCTGTTGGAAAAGAGAATTAAATTGTCCTCCTCCGCTTTCTGGATGATAGGTATGCTGAGGATAAGGTCACCATTACGGTGTGCAAATGACTGACAGTCACAGGCAATTGATGTCCAGCCAGATGAGCTAACAAAGCCGACGTATCCAAGCAGGACAGCATGCATATCTCAAAATAGGAGTGAAAAGGTTATATTGTGAGTTTGGTTTAGATTTTTTTTTCTCACCTTCCCCTCCAAGAGAGATGAGAAATGGCACAATCAGAATTGCATTTGTCTATCTAAACATTTCATCATCCTCTTTGATTTTCCCCTTCCGACATCTGTCTTCTCCCATGAAAATATCACGGTCAGAATGGGTGAAGAGTGATGCCAGAGAGGCCATTCACCCTCCCTGGATATGTTCCTTCCCGTCTGGGTGTGCGTTGCTCAGAGCTCTCTCAATTCAGCCACAGTCTTGCCTTTTATTTCAATTTTATTTAAAGTGGCATTAAGTTCAACAGGGACCTTGTTCAGAAGATATGGGGTCAAGACACAGTGGTGACTTCCGCAGGAGGAGACAATGTGAGGCTTCCTCGGAATTTGGGAGGAGCGTTCCTGTGATGGAATATTGTGAGTTGGATTTCCAGGTGGGAGGGAGGAGAATAAGAGGCAGCTCAGTTTGGATATTTTGTGTGAGAGAAAGAGGGTGGGGACAGCCCCTCCCTAATAGTTCCCAGAGTATACGTTTGATGTAGGAAAGTGATTCTCAACCTGTGGTCTGCAGACCCCTGGGGGGGGGGCACCATATCATTCTAGGGCAGGGGTGTCAAACTCGATTTCATTGAGGGCCGCATTAGGGTTGTGTTTGACCTTGGAGGGCCAGGGAGGGGTGTGGGGTGTGGCCAGGTGTGTGTGGTCATGGTGGTCATGATAGGGGATTCGTGTCAGGGGCACCTGTGGTGGCCAAGTGCTAAGGCAGGATTTTCTTGAGACCCTCCCTCACTCTCATTATAATCTCCTTCCTTCCTTCCTTCCTTCCTTCCTTCCTTCCTTCCTTCCTTCCTTCCTTCCTTCCTTCTCTTCTTTTTCCTTACCTCTTCATTCTCCTTTCTTCTTCCTTCCCCTCTTTCTTTATTTTTACTTCCTTGCTCCCTTCGCATCTTTTCTTCTTTTTCTTTCCTCTTTCCCTTTTTCCTTTCCTGTCCCTTCTTACATGCTCAAATGCAAAAGGGAAAACATTTCTCCTTTTTTTTTTAGTTTGTTTTGTTAGCCTTCTCCCAGAAAAAATGGGGCTCGCTCCCCCCACCCCAGCTCCATTTTTCCTGGCAGAGACACTGCGAACTGGTCCAGATCTGGTCCCCACGGCCAGATCTAAGCACCCTGTGGGCCATATTCCGTCCATGGGCCTTGAGTTTGACACCCCTGTCCTAGGAGGTCCATGAAGGCTTGAAAATATCATTTAAATTTTGTCTTAAGTCTTGGTGTAGAAAAGATTGAGAACCTTTGATGCAGAAAATAGGCTACTACACTTTGTCTAGATTCTCTCTACAGGTGTGGAACAATAAAACGACCTGCTTCATTGATTCAACACATGTCTTTCTTCGTTTTTGGAGCCATCCAAAATTTAGTTTTCCCACCATTTAGTTTCTGATGGCCAACAGGTGTTGCAAGATGTTCAAACCATCTCACCGATACCAGGTTGCCCTGCAATAGAACCTGCAACCTAAGCCACAATTAACCACGAACTCCCCTGCTGCCAAGAAGACTTTGCATCAGTTTTTGCTATTCTCTAGCTCACATTTAAAATCAAAGAATTCCAGTAATAGAACCATTAAGTTTCTTACTGGGTTTTTCTGCTGTAAGGATCCCTCGGCATTATTAAAGTGTCTTTAAAAAAAAAAAAGAATAATACTATTCTCCATCCGTTCTTATTTTAGAATAAAAAAGCAAGTAGGGAATGGACTCAGGGGATGAGCAGTTCTGAAGGATTAAAAGAAACCGTGTAAGATGCCCCAGGGTCTCTTTCGATAGTGAGATGGGCAGCATATAGATTTAATAAATAAATGATAAATAAGTGACGTTCCTAATTGGTTTCTGTGAAAATGGTTCATTAAGAAGAGACTGGTCAGGCATTAGTCTGAAATAGTAGAGGGTTGGATACAGAAGTGATATTCAGCAGATTCTGACCAGTTCTGGAGAACCAGTAGCAGAAACTTTGACTAGTTCAGAGAACCGGTAAATATCACCTCTGACCACCCCCATCTATTCTCTGCCTCCTGAGTCCCAGATGACCAGGAGGGAATGGGGATTTTGCAGTAACCTTCCCCTGGAGTGGGGAGGGAATGGAGATTTTACAATATCCTCCTCCTGGAGTGGGGAGAGAATGGAGATTTTACAGTATCCTTCCCCTACCATGCCCACCAAGCCACACCAACAGAACCGGTAGTAAAAAAAAATTGATACCCACCGCTGGTTGAATTAGAAGACCTCCAAGGTCCCTTCCAATTCTGTTATTCTGTAACTCTGTAATTCTGTACATGGATTTTTTAATCCACACCAATAGCTTCCATAACCAGTTCAGAGGGGTTAAACATGCCCCTAGTTTAACTTTATTCCCTTTGGGTCAACTGCCTGTATCATCTGAACCACCAGAAGATTCGCTGCTTATGCTCTACTCACCACAAGGGTTAAAAAGAGACAGACGTTTGTACAAAAGGATAAATCTCCAAGAATCTGTATTGCTCATCCTAAAAGTTTCAGCAACAGTGAGGGGGGGAGAGTTAATGATGCATAAAAGAAGAAGGAGGTGCCAATCCCACAACATCGTTTTTGGCAGCTGAACAGACTAAAAGAAATGCTGTAGCTACTACATAAGACATGCTGGGTCATTCATACAGTGCAAACACACCCAGTGTAAACCTGCAAAGAATGACATTGATGAAACTGCATCATGGAGTACAAGCGTAGTAGACAACTGAAAAAACACTTGCAAATCACAATAGCAAAAAAGAGGAACTGGGCATGGGAAGTCTAGTGAAGAGAAGGACCAGAGGAGACACGAGACCAGTCTTTCAATATTTGAGGGTCTGCCACAGAGAGGAGGGGGTCAAGCTATTTTCCAAGGCACCTGAAGGCCAGACAAGGAAGAATGGATGGAAACTGGTCAAGGAGAGATTCAATCTGGAAATAAGGAGGAATTTTCTGACAGTGAGAATGACCAACCAATAGAACAGAAGTTGCCTTCAGAAGTTGTGGGAGCTTCATCACTTGAGACGTTCAAGAAGAGACTGGACTGCCATCTGGCAGAGATGGTGTAGGGCTTCCTGCTTGGGGGTTGGACTAGATGCCCTATAAAGTCCCTTCCAACTCGGTTAGTCCGTTAATATGCCTTTGCCATATTTCAATTTTATGGATCAAAGATTTGGATGCACTCTTCAGCTTAGCCCATTTGAGATACATGGATTCAAATATCTTTGCCCTGAAATACACTGTTTTGCCGAATGGAAGTTTACAAGCAATCAAACAGAGACAATAGTGGGTAGATACGAGGAAAATACAATAATTGCTCTTAGTTTCTTTAAAAAACAGGAATCTGCTTAGAGGTTAAGCTGAGTGCATGTTAAAGTGTGCATGATTGTAGCAATTAAAACAACAACAACAACAAAGCAACACCCGTGTGTACTCCACACATAACTGTAACAACCAACCCCCCCTGCACACATATCATCATATTACTTTTGGCAACATGTAGACATGCAGGCATCTACATGAACATTGGTAACCTGAAGGAAGGAAAGGGGCAAATTAAAGGCAGGGTGTGAATGGTATGGAGACTGCAAGTGCTCCTTCCCTAGTTTCCTTTTTAGAAATATATCTTGTAAGGGCAGAATACGAGATGAGTGGAAGAAGGAGAACAAAACTGATAAACAATAACGAAACAGCAGGGGGAAGACCTTTGCAGCTTCGCTGTTCCCAGATCTATTCTAGCGTTCGACTTAATATTTATAGAGTCAACAGAGCTGATAGATACTGTGGAAAATCTAGAAACATCAGATGACTTGGGCAGAGGATCAACACACCTCACATTTTTGTTGTTAGTTGTGAAATCGTGTGTGACCCATCATGACCCCATGGACAATGTTCCTCCAGGTCTTCCTGTCCTCTATCATCCTCTGGAGTCCATTTAAGCTCATACCGACTGCTTCGGTGACTCCATCCAGCCCTCTCATTCTCTGCCGTCCCCTTCTTCTTTTGCCCTCCATCTTTCTTAGCACGAGGCTCTTCTCCAGGGGGTCCTTCCTTCTCATTAGGTAAGAAAGACTAAAAACGATTAAATATAACATTTTGCAAATAATACCTTTCAGTTCAATGTTTTCTTCGTGGTGGCCAAAGGATTTGAGTTTCCTCTTCAGGATCTGGCCTTCTAAAGAGCAGCCAGGGTTAATCTCCTGTAGGACTGACCGATTAGATCGCCTTGCAGTCTAAGGAACTCGCAGGAGTCTTCTCCAGCACCAGAGTTCAAAGGCCTCCATTTTTTTGGCACTTAGCCTTCCTTCTGGTCCAACTTTCACAGCCATCCATTGCAACTGGGAAAACCTCACATTTATAAAAGTTTGATTTTGGAGAAGTAGTATAGTGTTCCTTTCCCTTACAAGGGAAACATCTGGAAACATATATATTCTTAGAAGACCTGAGAGGTTTAAAAAGAATCTTGTTTTGATTGTTGTTTTCCTTTTTCTAAGGGAAAGAGATTGATTCTTCACCCTGATTAGTTGGTTTTTCATTTCTTGTGTCTTTGCTAAGTTTGGAGAAAATCCAGGAATGCATTAAAGAGAGAGATATCAAGCAAAAACTCAATGCAAAGACACACTATGTATGTATATCCAACCATCCATAACCAAAGCTGGCTTTTGTGGATGTCTAGCAGCTTAGCCTCCTGTTGTTCTAGGGAATTTCTTGAAATCAATTGCAGCAAAACAAAACTCTACTTTTTCCTTCTCTTCTAACCCATTCCTTCCTCCTCCTCCTCTTCCCCCTCCTCCCCCTCCCCCTCTCCTCCTCCTCCCCTTCCTCCCCCCTCTCCTCCCCCCTCCTCTCCTCCTTCTCCTCCTCCAACTGTCCCCACCTCCTCCTCTTTTACCTCCACCTCCTCCACCTCTTCCTCTCCTCCTCCATCTCCTCCGCCTCCTCTTCCTCTCCCTTCTTTTCTTCTCCCCCTCTCCCCACTCCTCCTCCCCCTCTTCCTCCATCACCTCCTTCACCTCCTCTCCTCCTCCTTCACCTCCACCTTCCCACTGCCTCATCTCCTCCATCTCCTCCTCTCTCTCCTCTTCTTCTCCCCCTCCTCCTCCATCTCCCCCACTCCCTTCCCCTCTACTTCCCTGCCCCTACTCCTCCACCCTCTCTTTCTCCTCCTCCCACTCCTCCACCTCCATCTCCTCCCCCTGCTCCCCAAACTCTTCCTCCTCCACCACCTCCTCCTCCTCTCCTCCATCTCCCCCTCTCCCACTTTTTTATTTCTGTACCTGTGTTCTGAGTCGATGCCTTAATTATGCATCCTTCTTGTGGTTTAGCTCCTCTTGTGATTACTATGTATGGCGAAGTGCTCTTGCTCTGTCTCTCTCTGTGTATTGCTGTAAGGATAAACAAGTAACATTATAATTCTTCATGAATAAAATGGGGGGGGGGAATCCCATGGATTCAGCAACAACATATTTATCAGAGCTAGGCGATACTTTCAGAAATAATTTGGAAAGCAATATTTTGGAGCATCAGGTAGAATGAAGGTAACCTCTCTACAGCTTTTTAAAAAGCATTTCTATAAGCTTTAGGAGATGCCATTGCTTTGAACAGCTTAGACAAGGGTCATGTTCATATCTTTGAGTGCACTTTGAAAGCTATTTGGAATCAAATCCACAACGCTGCAGTGCTAATATGTATTGAAATTAAAGGTTGATGTATTCAAACCAAATCAAAATTACCGTCTTTTTCAGAATATAAGACACACCCTTGAAAATCTGGGTGCATCTTATACACTGAATACAGCATTTTTGGCCTCCCGAAACCCCACCCCTTTCGCAAAAATGGCCATGCAGAGCCTCTAGGAAGTTGAGTGCTCAATTTACACCCCCCCCGGCCCCCAGGAGCACTCTAAAAGCTGCCTAAATGCTATCCATGCCCTTTTTAAAATGAAAAATGGACCATTTTTCACGAAAAGTGGACCGGTTTTTGCTCATTTTTGCCCCCCACTTCCCCAGAAGCACTCTGCCTTTTTGTTTTAAAAAATGGGCCCGTTTTTGTGAAAAATGGGTCGTTTTTGGGAGGTTTGCAGAGTGCAAAAACTTTTTTTAATTTTCCTATTCAAAACTTTGCTGCGTCTTATACTCTGGTGCGTCTTATACTCCGAAAAATACAGTAGCTTCTGCTTGAAGTCCCAAAGGTGCTTTTTTCAGGAGGCAACTGGACTTTCTGTTTTTTTCTTCTAAAGACATTTCACTTCTCATCGAAGAAGCTTCTTCAGCTCTGACAGGATAGTGGGGAATGGAAGGATTTATATTCCTTGCAGACAGCTGGCCATTTGCATTCTTTTAGAGGGGATCCGGTGGCTCAGTGGCTAAGACGCTGAGTTGTCAATCAGAAAGGTTGGCAGTTCAGCAGTTCGAACCCCTAGCTCCACGTAATGGAGTGAGCTCCCATTATTTGTCCCAGCTTCTGCCAACCTAGCAGTTCGAAAGCATGTGATAATTCAAATAGAAAAAATAGGAAGCACCCTTGGTGGGAAGATAACAGTGTTCCGTGCACTTTTGGCATTTAGTCATGCCGGCCACATGACCACGGAGACGTCTTCGGACAGCACTGGCTCTTCGGCTTTGAAATGGAGATGAGCACCGCCTCCTAGAGTCGCGAACAACTAGCACGTATGTGCGAGGGGAACCTTTACCTTCCAGAGGGTCGTTGAAGCACTTGGAGGTTTATCTGTGTCCTCAGAGCTGTCAGAACTGAAGAAGCTTCTTGGATGAGAAGCGAAACATCTTCAAAAGGAGGAAAAAATAGGAAAGTCCAGTTGCCTTCTGAAAAAGCACCTTTGGGACAACCATAACCTGGATGACTGACAATCTCTGCAGACATCTACTTCAAGCCACATATTTTGGAATGTGTTCACCAACATGCAACGAGTATCATCCTCAACCTGAAAAATAAAAATCCATTCCCACAAGGTAAGAGGGGAAATATATGTTAGCACAGCACTTACTGGAGGTGAGCTGGGGTATAAATTTAGTGAGACTGTGGAAAAAATACAGGTTGTATAGTTAGGGGGCTGGAGGCTAAAACCTATGAAGAATAGTTGTGGGGATTGGGTATGTCTAATCTAGTGAAAAGAAGAATTAGGGGTGAAATGATAGCAGTATCCAATATTTGAGGGGCTGCCAGAAAGAAGAGAGGGGTCAAATTAATCTCCAAAGCACCAAAGGGCAGGACAAGAAATAATGGATGGAAACTAATCAAGGAGAGAAGCAACCTAGAATTAAGGAGAAACTTCCTAACTGTGAGGACAATTAACCAGTGGAACAGCTGGCTTCCAGAAGTTGTGGGTGCTTTCATCACCTGTGTTTTTTAAGCAGAGACTGGACGGCCACTTGTCTAAAATTGTACAGGGTCTCCTGCTTGGGCAGGGGGGGTTGGACTAGAAGACCTCTAAGGTCCCTTCCAACTGTGTTATTTTTGTGTCATTGCAGACTTCAACAGTGTAAGCTTGAAACAGAATGCATTCCCTTTTAATGAACATTTTCCCCTTCCCTCTTGATAGCTTGTTAATTACTTTTACCAACTTTTATCGAGAGAAAGATTTCGGTTTCTAGAAAATGGCACCGCTTGGACTACAAAAGGCCAAAGCATTCCTGAATCTGAGAAACTACCACATGGTATAGCAAGCTGCTTAGAAATAAACGTCAGCATCCAGAAGAATGAGGTCTCCGTGCGTGTGTCTTGTCTTCCCAATCAAACATGCTTACATGCACCTGTAATTACTACTCCACCTGTTGAGGGTTATACACACCTGCTCGTTGCACTGTTTCATGAGTTTCATTTAGACTGAAGCAGCGTTTGGAGTCTGCTAATCGCACTCACTGCAATTACTGTGCAACACTTAATTGGAATTCACGTAATTATTATTTTAAAATACTTTGCTCATTACTTTCTGCATTTTTAATTTGGAAAAAATATAAAGAGTTGAGTTCTGGTTCCTTTCTGGTCTTCAAAGAGGCACATGCATACTTGTCATTTTTAGTGACAGGAATTCTGCTGTCCAGCGTTGCCCAAAGTTGCACAGTGTTACATTTAAAGCAGCTGCCACTCTCTTTCTTCAAAATCCACAATCAGATATCAAGAAAGAGTTGTTGTTGTTAGTTGTGAAGTTGTGTCCGACCCATTGCGACCTCATGGACAATGTTCCTCCAGGCCTTCCTGTCCTCTACCATCCTCCGGAGTTCATTTAAGCCAGGGGTGTCCAAACTTGGCAACTTTAAGACTTGTGGACTTCAACTCCCAGCTGGCTGGGGAATTCTGGGAGTTGAAGTCCACAAGTCTTAAAGTTGCCAAGTTTGGACACCCCTGATTTAAGCTCACGCTGACTGCTTTGGTGACTCCATCCAGCCACCTCCTTCTCTGCCATCCCCTTCATCTTTTGCCCTCCATCTTTCCCAGCAGGAGGCTCTTCTCCAAGGAGTCCTTCTTCCTTCTCATTAGGTAAGAAAGACTAAAACTGATTAAATATAACATTTTGCAAATGATACCTTTTAGTTCAGTGTTTTCTTCGTGGCTGTATGTGTTAAATAGATTTAAAACCAAGATATATAAATAAACTCAAGGGTTTTCTTTTCTTTTTTTAATGCTGTATGGGCAAAAGCCAGGCAAAACTTTGAACTTTGAGATTAGCTTCAAAGTTTCTTCAATAGGATCCCCTGTTCATGACGAACTGCTGAATTATTGTAACAGTTGGATGCATAGTGTCCCGGGGTGGGCTTCAAAAATTTTAGCAAGGTGGTCTCTGCCCAGTTGCTGGGTGGGCGTGGCCATGGTGGCTGTGGCTTAGTCGGCCTCCTGTACCCCCATGGGGGGGGGGGGCGTTTTTGCCCTCCCTGGGCACCGGAGGCTTTGCCCGAGCCTCTGGGAGGCCAAAAACGCCCTCTGGATGCCAGAAATGGGCCCATTTCCGGCCCTCCTGAACGTCCGGTAGGCCTGTTTTTCACCCTCCCGGAGCCTCCATGCGTGCCCTACATGTACCTGCATCCAAAACAGGCCATGTGGAGACTTCTGGGAGGGACGGGCTGGGTGGGATCAGCCAGGAGTGGGATTTGGGGCTTCCCGGAACTGCACAGAATCTTAACTAGAGGTTCTCCCAAACCTCTGAACCCCCAGGAGCCTGCCCTTGACCATATCCAATAATAGGGTGTCCCTAAGTCAGTGCAGAGGTATAGGGTATCCTGCCTAGGCAGGGGGTTGGACTAGAAGACCTCCAAGGTCCCTTCCAACTCTGCTATTGTATTGTATGCACATGGAGGAACATGTATTAAAGAAATCCGATCTTTACTCAGCTTGATTTGAGGATTTCAGATTGAATAAGCTCTTGGATTCAAATTGCAGATTCCAGTAGCTACCAGGCAACATAATGGGATCGATGACCAAGAAACTATGGGAATAGTTTCAGAACTATTCAGGACTAACAGAAGAGCCATGTCCAGATAAAGGGAATCAAAGATTCTGCTCTTATTGCTTTTAAAAAATACAGTAGCTGGAAGTAGTTGTAGATCCAATCTGGCTTGCATTCTTAGTTTCTTAGTAACCGTGTGGCATAAAGGAACTTTTTCATGAGTTTGTTGCTAATATCATATATTGCGTAATGAACGATTACTAAGCCTATCCCAATCTGCTGACTTGGCAATAATAGAGGTAAACATTATTCTGGGGTTGTAGCTGTTCGCTGGCTGAACAAGAGTTAGCAGAATAAAGACATGGCCATCACACCACCCCTAGTCCTTCTCATAGTTAAACTAGACATGCCTATGAGTAGACGACCCTCACTCAGTCAAAGACCTGGGAGTACTCATCTCAAATGATCTAAGCCCCAGAGCTCCCTGTAACAGCGTTGTCAAAAAGGCATTGAGAATTGTTAACCTAATTTTGCGAAGCTTCTTCTCCGGTAACATGGTATTGCTAACTAGGGCATACAAAACCTTTGCCAGACCAATTCTCGAATACAGTTCTTCTGCCTGGAATCCTCCCTATATAACGGATATTAATACAATTGAGCGAGTCCAGAGGTATTTCACGAGAAGAGTCTGCCACTCCTCTTCTCACAGTAGAATCCCTTATGCCACCCGGCTTGAAATTTTGGGCTTGGACAACCTGGAACTAAGCTGTCTATGGTCTGACCTAAGCACAGTACACAAAATTGTCCGCTACAACATCCTACCTGTCAGTGACTACTTCAGCTTCAACCGCAATAATACATGGGCAAACAATAGATACAAATTCAAGGTAAGCCACTCCAAACTCAATTGCAGAAAATACGACTTCAACAACGGAGTGGTCAATGCCTGGAATGCCCTACCTGACTCTGTTGTTACATCCTCAAACCCCCATAACTTTAACGCTAAACTGTCTACCGTGGACCTCCCTCCATTCCTAAGAGGTCCATAAAGGGGGCGTGCATAAGCGCCCCAGCGTGCCTACTGTCCCTGTCCTATTGTCCCCATTTATTCGTACCCATTTCCTGTCTCCATGTCCATGTTTATACCTATACTGGTTACCGAGCATATGTTGGACAAACTAAATAAATAAATGAGAAATAAATGCCTAGTTCCCTTAAAGGTTCATTGTATGCCTTAGTCTCCAGTCCATTTGTTGCTCTTCTCTGCACTCTTTCTAAAGTCTCGACATCTTTTTTTGAATTGGGATGACCAAAACTGGAGACAGTATTCCAAGGGTGGTGTTTTAAGTGCAGTATAAAGTGGTGAACTTGATACGGTCACTTTAGTGATGCCGCCTAGGATTGCATTTGCCTTTTGGGCAGCTGAAGCACACTGTTGGCTCATACTCAAGCGATGGTCTACCACAGGGGTGTCAAACTTGCGATGACACATTGTCGTCACGTGATGTATAATAGAATAATACAATAGTAGAGTTGGAAGGGACCTTGGAGTCCTTCTAGTCCAACCCCCTGCCTAGGCAGGAAACCCTATACCGTTTCAGACAGATGGCTATCCAACATCTTCTTAAAGACTTCCAGTGTTGGGGCATTCACAACTTCTGGAGGCAAGTTGTTCCACTGATTAATTGTTTTAACTGTCAGGAAGTTTCTCCTCAGTTCTAAGTTGCTTCTCTCCTTGATTAGTTTCCACTCATTGCTTCTTGTTCTACCCTCAGGTGAATAATTTGACTCCCTCTTCTTTGTGGCAACCCCTGAGATATTGGAACACTGCTATCATGTCTCCCCTAGTCCTTCTTTCTCTTAAGCTAAACAGTTCCTGCAACCGTTCTTCATATGTTTTAGTCTCCAGTCCCCTAATCATCTTTATCACAGCTTTTTCTCCCTTTGCTAAACCACTGGTGTGGCCAGCGTGTGATTGCATCCGTGAATTTGACACCCCTGACCTATTCTATACACCCTTCAGTTAAGCAAGATTTCTGTTTATAGGTGAGGAACTTTAAAGGAAACTGCTTAGAGATAACTGTGCATGCCTTTCTTTTTTCTTTTTCTTTTTGGTATTTGGAGTCTGACAGCATCACCTTTATTTTCACATCTGTCAATTCGAATAGCCCATGTATGGATTTGCTCTGATTTCATATTTTCAATTCAATCTTCTGTATAATGCCACGGATTGCCCAACAGGGATAAATCTCAAACGATCCCTAAAAAAAGCTTGATCAACTCTGACGAAAGGGCCTATTTGAAATGGAAGCTTCTTGTTTGTTTCTTTTAAGAAATAATATCTTACCTGCCTTCCAAATGAAGCAAGCTTTTGCATTTTTAAGGGTGAATCATCTTTGTGTAGGTGTAATGAGAGTGATACAAAAAAAAAAGAACACCCCACATCACAACGGGGTTTTAGCAAAGGAGGCGATGAGGGAATGGGGAGCGGTTTTCATGAGAGTTATGAGAAAGATGGGAAGGAGAAGGATCCTTCTAGCTAAATTTCGCTTTGGCTTTTTTGGGAGAATGCCTTTAGCCTCCCACTCAGAAATTAATCAGAGATATATTCTCGCTCTCTTCCCCCCCCCCACCCCCAAATCGCTTATTTTCATGTCAAGATAATCTCTGCCTGTAGTTGAAGTCAGGGAAAAGAAGCCGGTGAACATGGCAGCTGCTTGTGATGCCGAGAGAACTTAAGGGCAAAAGCATGATGTGCATAGTTCTGGCTTCACTTGGTGAACTGCTTGTTTTTATACAGGTGGTCCTTCCTCGACTTACAGCCATCCATTTAGTGACAGTTTGAAGTTGCAGAAGCACTGAGAAAATGAGTTATGACCAGTTTTTACACTGGTCCAGAAAACTAGAAGCTAAGTCCCGGCAGTCCTCAAATTACAACTGTTCGTTCGGTGGCAATAGCACTTACACTTATATGCCGCTTCACAGTGCTTTACAGCCCCTCTCTAAGCAGTTTGCAGAGTCATCATATTGCCCCCAACAACTTGGCTCCTCATTTTACCCACCTCGGAAGGATGGAAGGCTGAGCCAACCTTGACTAGTGAGAATCGAACTGCTGGCAGCAGGCAGAGTTAACCTGCAACACTGCATTCTAACCACTACGCCACCACGGCTCTTATAGATATGCAAGACAAACGTCATCTGCAACTGTATTTTTACCATGCAAATACATGGCCCGGAACGCCAAACATTTGCCGTTCTTTGCTCTGGAGAAAGCACAGGGTGTTGGAGGAGCCAGCCGGTAGTTTCCGTGCAATTTATTAATCTTAATTTAAGGGGGAGGGGGAAATGTCTCCGCTCTAGACATCTTATATCTCAGAACAGCAAGCAACCTGTTAACATCATCCTCTAAGTGTACTTTTCTGTCCTCTGACATATTAACATTGTGGAAAGGCATTCCTGCTGTGAGGGACCAGGAAGCCAGAGTTTTCATCAATGCACATTTTTAGACAGGAGATTTATTTATAATTCGGAAGCCCAGCAAACGCCTGAGGAGACTCAGGCAGGGATGATGTATTAAGCCATACAGCCGTAGATTATGGCTTAGCTCGAAATGCAGAGTTGGTGGCTGGTGTTATCTTTAAAAAAAAAACCTTTCCAGCTGTATTTCGACAGTGGCCCAGCCTTGCTGCATGCTGCATACTAAATCTGAAACTCTGGCTCTGAAAATATGTGCACAGGTAGATGAAGCTATCAAGGAAGCTGGGTCATCGCGGGATTGAAACGTTATGTGTTCGCAAACTTGCTAGTAAGAAGGAGGAGAGGGATAAGGAATAGGTGGATGGCTACTTGGAAGAGTCAAGAAAAGCTACAATCAAGTTTAACAGCTCCATTTTGCCTAAGATTCCCCTTGCATATATGTGCTAGTCGTTCCCGACTCTAGGAGGCAGTGCTTAACTCCATTTCAAAGCCAAAGAGCCAGCGCTGTCCGAAGACGTCTCCATGGTCATGTGGCCAGCAAGACTAAATGCCAAAGGGGCATGGAACGCTGTTACCTTCCCACCAAGGGTGGTTCCTATTTTTCTACTTGCATTTTTTATGTGCTTTTGAACTGCTAAGGTTGGCAGAAGCTGAGACAAGTAACAGGAGCTCAATCCGTTACGTGGCGCTAGGGATTCGAACCACCGAACTGTCAACCTTTCTGATCGACAAGCTCAGCATCTTAGCCACTGAGCCACTGTGTCCCTCTTTGCCTAAGATAAATAAAGGTCATTATAGAATCACTGGGAAAGAGAGGATTTGGTAGGTTTAACCTGCTGCTCGATGCAGAAATCAGTGCTAGATTTTAATGTATTGCTCTCTAGCTTTGCTTGAATGTTGTCTTCACTCTCAAGATGATCTCCCAATGTTGAATCAAAACAGACTTAGATAGAACGTTGTCCTAAGAGATGTTAAGAAGAAGTCAGGGTGCTGAATAATTTTTAACAAATGAGCATAATCGCTGAAAAATAACAGAATGACAGAGTTGGAAGGGATCTTGGAGGCCTTCTAGTCCAACCACAGGGTCAAGCAGGAGACCCTATACCATCGCAGACAAATGACTGCCCAGTCTCTTCTGAAAAGCCTCCAGTGGTGGAACACCCACAATTTCTGGGGGGAAGACGTTCCCACTGGTTGATTGTTCTCACTGTCTAGAAATTTATCCTTAGTTCTAGATTGGATCTCTCCTTCATTAGTTTTCACCCATTGTTTTATGTTCTGCCTCCAGCTCCTTTGAAGAATAGGTTGACCACACCCCTTCTTTAATTAATTAATTTATTTATTTATTAAACTTCTAGACCGCCCCCTCTCCCCGAAGGGACTCGGGGCGGTGTACAGGTACAAATTTAAAAACCATACACTCGAAATATACATAACTAAAATTGAATTAAATATCCCCTGTACAAATTTATAAAAATTAAAAACTTAAACTTTAAAACCAAATCATAAAATTTAAAAATACAAACTGAGGTGGGAAAGCTGGAATTAGGCCAGGCCGGCTAGGTGAAACAGGTGGGTTTTGAGCTTCTGGCGGAAGGAGCGGAGGTCCGTGGTTGTTCTAATATCAGGGGGAAGGTCATTCCAGAGGGTTGGGCCCAACACAGAGAAGGCCCTTCCCCTGGGCATCGCCCGCTGGCACAGCCTGGTGGACAGCACCCGGAGGAGTCCCTCTCTGTGTGAGGAATCGGCCGAAGGGATGTATGGGGCAGGATACGATCCCACAAATAGCTAGGTCCCGTGCCATGGAGCTCTTTGAAGATGATAATCAGCACCTTGAAACGCACCCGAAAAGCCACAGGCAGCCAGTGTAGCTCGCGCAGGAGAGGTGTTACGTGGGAGTATCTAAAGACTCCTGAAACTTTACATGTGGTTAGGAATTCTGTCCCTGTTTTTGGAAGTTAAGCATTACTTGAGAAGGTTGGCTCCTGTTATTTACACTCAAGAAAACACTGTAATTCAACGAGAATTGTCTTCCTGCAATGTTATAGTACAGTATAGTGCTGTACTGTATTATAACATTGTATAGCCCCATTATATTATTATAGGGATATTAAATAGGCAAAAGAGGACATGGGCAATTGGATAGGAGGTCTAATGGGGCAGGAGGAAAGGAGGTCATGGTAACTTCTGAAGTTTCTTAGCAACAATCACAAAAAAGATTACCGATGAAATTACCTAGTTGGGTAATGAGTGTCGGTAGGAACAATCAAACTCAGAAAGCATGAACAAGCCAACAGTTCAATTCTGAGCTGCACGTGTGCATTACGTTTTAGATCAAAAATGGCAGATGGCAGTTTTTCTAAGCCGAGTTATTTATTGTTTTGCACTTACAATCAACATATTGCCAGCCTGAGAACTCTGCATCTACCATATAGACTCTGGGAACCATAATAGAGGAGCTGTCTTCACCCTCTTTCTCTCACACTTGATATCTCGGCTAAGTTGCATTTTACTCATTCTGAAATCCACCCCCCCCTCTCTCCTGGGGATCCACCTCCTCACTGAATTCCATCACATCCCTTTCTTTTATCCCATAAGAACCTTGTCAGATTGGTTGAGATGCTGCAAAGTCACTCAGGGAGTTTCCAGGACTGAGTGACTTTGACCATGAATGTCCATAGTCCAGGGGTTGGCAACACTCAAAGAGCCACAAAAGTCCTAACCAGAAGCCCCCCATTCCATTCTGGAGCCGACCGGAGGTCTGGTTCCCCCACCATAGAGTCTCCTCCTAGTGTAGCATCCTTTTTTTCTTCTGCCGACTGGAAGTCTAGCCCATCCACCACAGAGTCTCCTCCTAGTGTAGCATCCTTTTTACTTCTGCCGACTGGAAGTCTAGCCCATCCACCATAGAGTCTCCTCCTAGCGCAATGTCCTTTTCCCTCTGCCTGTCCTAACTGAAAGCCCTATTAATTGTGGAGTTGACCGACCACAGGGAGCTGCAGCCGAGGGATAAAAGAGCCACATGAGGCTCCAGAGATTGCTGACCCCTGATTTTAACACTTTAACCACCACACCTCAAATGTACAGCTTTTTTTTTTAAAAAAAGAAAAGTCAATGTACTCAGGCAAAAATGAAATGAACTTACAATAAACAGACGGGTTGGGATTTTGATTCTGAACCTCACCAAGGTTCAAGTCTGACTTGCTAATGATTTTACCACCTTGCCCTCATTTGGAAAACAATGCATGCTCCCATCGCTGAAACATTGGATTCAAATGTACATTTTTAAAAAACATTTGAGATGAGGCAGAAAAATCTCAATTTTTCCTTCATTTTGAAGGTGCCTTGATTAACTCAACCATAGAATCCATGTATTTCCTTTACGAGCAAGTTTCTGAATGAGAATGCCACAAGCGTTTATTTAATCTATGCAATTCAGAACTAGTTCAGGACCGCAGAGGTTTAATTAAAAAGGCTTTTAATATATCGTTGCTTTCTCAATGTGTCTGCAAAGGTCTACTCTACATTCTGCATTACTTTTAAGCGGAGAAGATCTGCCCCAAGCCATTCTTTGTATGCAATCATTAGAAACAGAAGAACTACTAATTTCGAGAATGTTTGGAAGAAAGAGCTATACTAACTGATCTGGTTTGGGGGAAGACACTTGATAGGGCAATGTTTATTTCTGAACTCTTGATAGTCCCTAAGGATGAATTAACTCATTGAGCTTGGCTCTAATTTAGGTGGTAGTGGTGATGATGATGATGATGATGATGATGATGATGATGATGACGACAATTTATCTTATTCCTAAATATATTTTGTAATAGGGCTGTATTACTATTATCCTTCTCATTTTCTCACCTTTCCTACTACCTTCTCCTATTGGCATTTTGGGATAATTGCAAGAGCCATGGTGGAATGCGGTACTACGGGCTACTTCTGCTGCCTGCGGGCTGCCTGCAATTTGGCAGCTCGAATCTCACCAGGCTCAAGGTTGACTCAGCCTTCCATCCTTCCAAGGTGGGTAAAATGAGGACCCAAATTGGCTGACTCTGTAAACCACTTAGAGAGGGCTGTAAAAGCACTGTGAAGCGGTGTATACGTCTAAGTGCTATTGCTATTATGATTATCATTTGTTGCTTGTATCTTATGATTTATGACCTACGACTTGCCGCTATGTTGTTGTTTGTGTGTATACTGAGACTTATACAGCAGAGGCAAATTCCATGTGTGTCTAATCACACTTGGCCAATAAAGAAATGTTCCTATTCCTATTCCTACTCCTACTGCTACTCACACGTCTATTCTTCTTCTTATTGGGTTTGCAAAATGTAGAAATGTAGTCCCTGAGCATCTTACAGACAGAGAAAGACTACTATTAAGCTTGTAATTGCAACCCAGGGGTGGGTTCCTGCTGACATTACTGCCAGTTCGGTGCGCATGCAATTTTGCCCTTTGAGCACATGCACAATTGCCCAAAGATACATCTGCGCATGCGCAGAACATAAAAAAGGGGGGAAAACATGCTGGGGAACAGGTTCAGGGAAGTGGCAGGCCTGGGCGGCTGCCAGTTCTAGTAACCCAGGCGACAAAACCCACCTCTGCTGCAACCTGACCACTGACGATCAGATCATTTGCTTAATAATAATGTTATTTTATTACCTCAATCCAGGAAACTTCTCAGCTTATTTCTGAGCCAAAGTCTATTCTTCCCCTAAGATTCAGTAGGACAATGATACAACCATTGGCAAAACTTCCTTCTCCATGGATATCATGCTTTGTTCCAAGTGCAATGCTACTTATTTTATGAGACATCCCCCCAGTGGTGGGATACGACCGGTACACCCTGGTGCCTGCTGGGAGCACCAGGTACCGTTCCGGGATGGTGCTCCAGAGGGGCCCCCTGCCCCGGTCTTGGTCGCCACGATGTAAAAAAGATGTGGAGACTCTAGAAAGAGTGCAGAGAAGAGCAACAAAGATGATTAGGGGACTGGAGACTAAAACATAGGAAGAACGGTTGCAGGAACTGGGTAAGTCTAGTTTAATAGAAAGAAGGACTAGGGGAGACATGATAGCAGTGTTCCAATATCTCAGGGGTTGCCACAAAGAAGAGGGAGTCAAGCTGTTCTCCAAGGCACCTGAGGGTAGAACAAGAAGCAATGGGTGGAAACTAATCAAGGAGAGAAGCAGCTTAGAACTGAGGAGGAATTTCCTGACAGTGAGAACAATTAATCAGTGGAACAGAAGTTGCCTCCAGAAGTTGTGAATGCCCCAACACTGGAAGTCTTTAAGAAGATGTTGGATAGCTATTTGTCTATAGGGTTTCCTGCCTAGGCAGGGGGTTGGACTAGAAGACCTCCAAGGTCCCTTCCAACTCTGCTATTGTATTGTATTGTATTGTATTTGTCTTGGTTGAGGAGATATTATAGATTAGAGTGTCCTTTGTTATTGTTTAGCTTGGATTAGAACTCAAGCCAGAGAATAAGACCTGTGTGGCAGGCAATGCTCACTAAAGTGATAATTTACCCCCCCCCCCAGCACCTTCCTATATTAGCGCTGCCCAATGCAGGAGTTTGCTGGCTTTAGTTAGATAATGTCCTTCACACCTTGGGTAGCGCTGGTGGAAGTACAAAGTCTTAGACAACAGGTCCAGCGTGGTTTTTTTTTTCTCTTATCACTCCCAGGAACACTCCCACACTTCATTTTGCATAATTTAGATTGATTTTTGAACTGTATTTGTCTTCAGAGTCACTTATGTGAGATGGGTAGCCATGTGCATTCAAATAAATAATTACATTTGATATACAAATCTCTATCATTTTGCTGCACTCTGTGTAAGGGTTCCAAGGAACATATCCACAGCAAACAAAACTCCGAGGCAGGTAGATTCCTCAAAGAATAGTTTTATCGCATATGTCATATTGGCACAAGCTGGTGAAAACCGATTCTAAATGTTCACGCCCTTTTCACCTAATTAAAAGTAGACGTTTTTCACTTTCTCAAAACAATCAGTCACATGGTCCAATCAGGATACCAGCCCAGTTGCTAGGTGATTTCGGTCCGCTCCTTCCAAGCACCTGCTGGAATGTCCTTGGTTCCCAAGAGAAAGTATTTTGTTTTGGCTACAAAACCCAGCTATCTCTACTCCACCGCCCCCCTCCCTATCCCTTAGTACCAGTTGTGGCTGTGCTTCAGGCTTGAAATTCTGCATTATATGAATATTCCCGAAAGGGAATGATTGCACAGAGGGGTGTGTGTCTGTGTCGGTGTTTGCGTCTGTATGCATGTATGGCAGTAATATTTCTAGACAATAATTAACATAAGTGTAATTAAAAGTTAGGGATCCTACCTGCCAGTTTGCACATGATGACTGTGTAAACTAAAACGGAAGGAAGCAGAACTTTAAATACTGATTTATGGTATATGTAGAAAAATTCTGAAGCCTGCTTTGCGCAATGCATTATTAATGATTCCAAATCTACAATGAAATGCATATCTCGCCTTCTAAACATAAATAATGCATAGTGATCTATCATAAAAGTTTCTGGGTGTCCCCCCCACCACCACCTCAGGGATTAAAAAAATAAAGCAAACAGTTGAAATACAGGTCTTTCTTGATTGGTGTCTTCAAATGTGGCTAATAGCCACAACATCTCCTTTATTAGAGTCATGGTGATGGAATATGTAGTACTGGATCCCCTGGAGGGAGAGGGTGAATTCCAGAGGAGTAAGAGGCAACCCAGCCAGGATATTCCGTGTGAGAGAAAGAGGGTGAAGACAATCCCTCCCTAATAAACCGTTTCCCTGAAAATAAGACCTCCCTGCAAAATAAGACCTCCCTCCCAATCAGGCTTTTGAGCGCATGCACTAAAACAAACCCTCTCTTGAAAATAAGCCCTCCGCTAAAATATTTAAATGCATGTGCAGCCAGTCATTTCCTGGAGGGGAAAGGCACCTGCCATCCACGCGGAACGGCCTCGCGGAGGCCGCTACCACAAACCCTAGCTACCACACCCCTTCTCTTAGTGGTGGCCGCAAAAAGAGCAGCAGGCATGTCACTGCGTTAAAATGTTTGCTAGCCAAACTGAACTGAATAGTTACTGAAAGAGTTACTGCGCAGGTCATAAGCCTTATCTGACAATGATTTATTGTGCATGCTTAACATGTTTATATACATCACACATTCTTCCCTTTTGATCTTTGTCCGTCTGCCAGGAAGCTGGTAGACAAACTGTTTCTGCCAAAATGTAACAATTAGATACATTTGTTTTATTTCCTTATTTTGTTATTTTTGTATTAAAGTTTGTTTTTAATTAGAACTTGTTTTTGGACTTCATTTTCGCTTTCTTGAAGAATATGCCTGTTTGGAAAAGCCGCGGTCTAAGCCTCACTAGTTCAGGGTGAAATTTTTCCCCTGACAAGGCCCAGGGACACTAGGGCGGGCAAGAGTGTGCCAGAAACAGAAACCTCTGGCCCTCTCTGGATCAGCTGATCTGTGGGCTGCAGGCTGAGGTTAAGAGGCCTCCTGCACCTCAAAAATAATAATAAGCCCTCCCTGAAAATATTGCAACATAGCAGCAGCCATGAGGTGACCACGCTTTCCGCCTGCTGCACCTCAAAAATAATAAGCCAAGCGCTTATTTCAAGGGTCCAAAGAAAATAAGTCCCTGTCTTATTTTCAGGGAAACATGGTAGTTCCCAAAGTATATAGTAGAGTTCTCAGCCTTGCAAGATTTTTGGGTGTAAAACAGTAAAGAATTCAGGTTAGAAAAACTGCCATGTGTCATTCTTGGTCTAAAATCTAATGAATCTGCACATCTCAGGATTGAACTGTCAGTTCCTAAATATTCTCTGAGCTTGATTGCTCCTGCAGACATTTCATTACCCAACAAGGTAATTTCACCAGTGTAGAGGAGAGTGAAGTTTGCTCGTAGCAGCTTTTCCTGCCAGTCTTGGATATAGATTATTTATTCATTATCACATTTCTAGACCATTGCAATGGCAAAGGGACCATTTCAATTCCCCTCAGATTAATGTTTCTGAATTTTACTTTGGATATTTTTTTTAATCTCACCCTTATTTGTTCTGACTACGGATTCCCAAGAGCATGAAACTCCTTGTCCCGACAAAGACCCCTTTTATTAATTTACTGTGAATTCTGCTCATTGACATCCAGCAAAGTCTTTCAAGGGAGGATTTACAGGCACAGACCTTATCTGGCTTGGAGAGCTGCCAGGCCGATATCTGCAAAACTTGGCAAGGAGTCTCGGAGAGCCATGAACCAATTAAGCGAACTAATTATCTCCTACAAACTCCATTCTCCTTTTGCTCCTCTTTTATTTCCTCTGGGAGGAGCCACTCATCGTCCACTTATGGTCTTACTCTCAAGTTGACCTCTGTTTTTTAGCTGTTCCCTTCGTCTGGCAACTCTGTGCATGTGCATACTGGGAAAAGGCTTCAGCTGTTTGTCTGCCTTACTGACGTCTGACTCTGAAGGCAGCTGATAACTGGCATACGTCTCTGGCCCCCTCTCTGCCTCTGACACAGAGCCCTCATCAGAGCCTTCCCCAGACTCCAGGATTGGCCCAGGTTCCTCCCCAATCTTCACACTTCCAAATCTGCTGCCAGCTCCACTAGCTGCTGGCAGGTCACAACACTTATTATTGTCATGGAATGCAGAGAGGAGGTCGAGCTCCAAGAGGGAAGGGGTGCCTTGCCTGGAGTAAGAGGCAACTCAGCCAGGATATTATGTCTGAGAGAGTGAAGGCAGCCCCTCCCTGGTAGTTCCCAGAGTATATTATAGATTCAGAGAGTGGTGTTTTCAGTCTGGCAAGATTCTGTCTGTAGGTGCGAAACAATAAAGGACTCAGCTTTGAAGAATCAAGACATGTCTTTCTTGATTTGGGGAATAATCACATTTCTCTAAAATATATGAGAGATGTAGGAGTCCTCTTCCTGAATCCTATCAGAGATCCCTCTTGGGCTATCAGCTATCTGCACAGGCAAAGGAGAACATGGACAATTGGAAAGGAAGACTAATGAGGCAGGAATGAAAGGAGGTGACAGTAACTCTTGAAATTTCTTAGCATCCATGACAAAATGTTTACAGTCGTCCCCCCCCCCAAAAAATACCCACAAAAAGTATACATAGGACTACAGGAATATGGAATTAGGGTTATTTTTTCCCCTATCAGGAAGACTGATTTTGCAATCGCAATATTGTTCTGAGAAATCTTCACTTTCAAAAACGTACACTAGCAATAATATAGAATGGATGGCACCGTTTCAAATTTCACTAGAAACTACCATGATCATAGATTTGAAGGGGCTGGATTGAAGCTCATTGGTGGAATCAGGAAATAAATGAAATGCCATAAATTTAGACTGTTGTGTCTGTCAGTGGACAAGGGAAAGCGAGAAGCAGATAATTTATAGGATTATAATATATTTGGAAGACGGCTGTTGTGAAAATAGTCCAAATTAAAAAATACACACACACACACACACACACACACACACAAGATGTTCAAAAAGTGGGACAATATTTGATTTTAAAGCTATGCCTGCTGGATAGGGGATGTGAGAACCAAATGAATGGGTCATTTTGCTAGATGCTTAATAATAACCCTATTACTCCCTTAGTAGGTAATTGGATCTGTTTCTTCAGATTTTGCTGAACTGATCATCTTATTAAAAGAAGCAAGATGTTCATATATACACATACATACATATATACATATACGTTGCATTTTGTGCTGATAAATAAATAAAGGGAGACTAGTATAGATCTATTTCAAGCTATTTAGCTCTCATCAGCTAGCCATACCCTTACTCGGATTTGAACCTGGGCTGTTTTTACATGTTAGGCAGTTATATTAACCTCTAAGCCACAAGTTCTCCTCCCTTATCAGCTGAGCCAAGGAAATAAGTAAGTGTTATGTCAAAGCACCTGGTATGCCCAAAGGCAAAAGGGAAGCAGTATGCTATGCTCCCTCCCATATTTAAGCATACCAGGTGCTTTGACATAACACAGACACACACGTGTGTGTGTGTGTGTGTGTGTGTGTGTGTGTGTGTGTGTTCCAGCATTCCATAACTCTTGAACGCCTCAAGCAATTTCAACCAAACTTGGTACACAGATGGCTTACTCTCTGGAAAACTACTGTGGGGGTAAGACACCCCTAACACCCCTCGGTCTGTGTGTTCTGTTAAGATACAGCCTGTTGTGCCTTTAAATGGCTTCTACTGTACTGCTGTAAAATAGATTCTACTGTAGAGTGCAGTGGAGTTACCATGGTAATGGATTCACAGTACTCCACAAGGGGGCTCCCTCTAGTAAGGGTGAAAATCTAACATTAGAAATTACATTTGGTCCGGACATTTTCCCCCTATAAATAAATACCTGGGCAATGCTGGATTATCAACTAGTGGTCTATATTTTGTAAGAGAAGGACTAAGGGTGATATGATAGCAGTCTTCCAATACTCGATGGGCTGTCAAGAAAAGAAGGGATAGACTTATTCTCCAAAGCAATTGAGGGGAAGACAAGAAGCAAGTAGTGGAGGATCATGAAAAAGAGATCCAATCTAGAACTAAGGAGAAATTTCCTGACAATGAGAATAATTCATCAGTGGAAGGACCTGCCTCCAGAAGTTGTGGGTACTTCAACATTGGCGATTTTTAAGAAGACACTGGACAACTCTTTGCCCAGAATGGTTTAAGTTCTCCAGGTTGAGGAGGATGTTGGAAAACCTGCAAGGTCCCTTCCCATTTTCTGGCAGTGAAACACTAAGATTTAATGTTTAGTTTTATGTGCACAAACACGCAAACATTCATTTAAAAAAAAAACCTTCAAAATTAGTTGCCTAAAGATAATTCACATCAAGCAAAGTAATTATGGATCTCTGGGATTCTTGGGTCTTTTATGCATTTTCTTTATTTCTTTTTTGATTAGAACAAGGGTTCTTGGAACGAGGCCAGAAATGTATAGATTTTTATGTTATGCTAGGGAAAATAGACAAAAGCCCAGAAAACTGAGCAATGTTTGTTCATCTTTGCATACAACCCAAAATAAGCAAAATCCCAAACATTTCCAAGCAGACATAAAACTGATATAAAGATCATTACCACCAATTGCAGAAAAAGTCAGAACCTATAATTGGAATGTACTAAAGTTTGCAGTGAAATACTAAAAAGTAAGTCATTAGCACATCTAAGCAACAGTGGTGAAATTCAAAATTTTTCCCTACCGGTTCTGTGGGCGTGACTTGGTGGGCGTGGCTTGGTGGTCATGTGTCTGGGAGGGCGTGGCTTGGTGGTCATGTGACCGGGTGGGTGTGGCTGCGCAACTGACTCACACACAATGCAAAAGCAGCTGTATTTCACACAAAAAGTCCCCTGCAACAAGCAGGAACCTCATAGGGAGCTCAAAAACCAACTATCACACTTTGTACAAAAATAACACAAAAGCTACACAACTGACTCACACACAATGCAAAAGCAGCTGGACTTCATACAGAATGTCCCCTGCAACAAGCGGGAACCTCACAGACAATTAGGCACAGCTGATTGTTGCACAACTAATTGTCAGGACTTTTTTAAAAAACATTTTAAAGCATTTTTTACTACCGGTTCGGGCGAACTGGCCCAAACTGGTAGCATTTCACCCCTGCTCAGTAACTTTGGCATCTAAGCTGACTGTGGAATTATGGGAGTTGAAGTTCACCGGCCTTAAAGTTGCCAAGGTTGGATACTCCTTTGCTAAAGGTTTGGAGAAGGTATTTATTTTTAGCAGATTGACACAGAGTACAGGTACTCCTCACCTTACAACCATAATACAGCCCAACATTTATGTTACTGAGTGAGACATCTGTGTCAAGTGAGTTTTGACCCAATTTAAAACCTTTCTTGCTACAGTTGTTAACTGAATCATTGCGGTTAACCCAGTGGTTAAGTCAATCTGGCTTCCCCATTGACTTTGCTTGTCAGAAGGTTGCAAAAAAAAAGGCATCATGTGACCCTGGGATACTGCAACCGTCATAAATATGAGTGAGTTGCCAAGCACCTGAATTTTCACCATGTAACCATGGGGATGTTACAACAGTTGTGTGAAAAACAGGCATAAGTCATTATTTTCAATGCTGTTTTACTTTCAAACATTTACTAAGACTTGTGATGGTGCCTGGTTAGGGTGCAGTACTGCAGGCTACTTCTGCTGACTGCTGGTTGCCTGCAATTTGGCAGATCAAATCTCACCAGGCTCAAGGTTGACTCAGCCTTCCATCCTTCCAAGGTGGGTAAAATGAGGACCCAGATTGTTGGGGTCAAGATGCTCTGTAAACTGCTTAGAGAGGGCTGGAAAGCACTGTGAAGTGGTCTATAGAGTAAGTCTAAGTGCTGTTGCTATTAGAATAGAACAAGAGTTGGAAGGTACCTTGGAGGTCTTCTAGTCCAACCCCCTGCTTAGGCAGGAAACCCTACACTACTTCAGACAAATGGTTATCCAACATCTTCTTGAAAACCTCCAGTGATGTTGCATTCACAACTTCTGGAGGCAAGTTGTTCCACTGATTACTTGTTCTAACTGTCAGGAAATTCCTCCCTAGTTCTAGGTTGCTTCTCTCCTTGATTAGTTTGCACCCATTGCTTCTTGACCTACCCTCAGGTGCTTTGGAGAATAACTATTGCTACTAAACAAGCTGTTGTAATTTGAGGACTGTCTGTACTTAGCTTCTAGTTTTCTGACTGGCTCATAATAAATAGAAACCTCACGATTGAAAGGAAAATCCATATGATGTCACAGCGGTTTGCTCACTCTGAAATAACAGCTTTTCTGCCGGTCCATTAGCAAATAAGGGGTGACCCTATTTCGGGAATCAACATGCAATTGTTCACCTTTTAAGACTTGATTTCCCCGCGGATAGGGATTCATTTCTATAGCACTGTAGTTGCAATTGCTTTTCCTCTCTCAATCTCCCAGCAGAGTTACCCCATCCAAGTGACAAGCAAGAGTAAAGCAGTATCGTTGCTAATTTATACGAGGTAGTCCCTGAATTTAAATGAGCGTTATGGATAGATTTCACAAAGAATGCCGCTTTGAACCGCTTATCATTGCCATGAAACGTAGGAGAGGAACTTCGGTGGTCAGTGACGTGCGGTGAGGTTTATGGCTGGTGAGGCTGGTGACGTCATCAGGAAGGTGGGGAATGGGACCACGTGTGCAGGAGGCTGAGGCAGGCTCAGCCTCTTGAACACGTGGTCCCATTCCCTGCCTTCCAGAGTCAACATGAAGGGGACCACGGAGCGCGCTCCGCGGTCCCAAGGCTCGCGCTCCGTGGTCCCTTTCATGTTGACTCAGGAAGAGGGACCACGTATGCAGGAGGTTGAGGCTGCCTCAGCCTCCTGCACACATGGTCCCATTCCCCGCCTTCCTGAGTCAACATGAAAAGGGACCGTGGAGTGCGAGCTGGCGGAGCACGCTCCGCGGTCCCCTTCATGTTGACTCAGGAAGGTAGGCAATCGGACCACGTGTCTTTTCCCTTTTCCCTTTTTTTTTCTTTTCATAATGAGAGCGGTGAGGCTCTGCCTCCCCTGCCTCCCCTGACCGCACGTCCCTGTCGGTGATATAGTATTGCATTAGTTCTGTGGTTGCCAAAAAGTTAGGGATCTTTAATTCAAAGAAAGGAATTGGAAAATAAAGAGTTCGAAGGAGACATTTAACCATAAATCTAGCCTCCAGTTTAAAGCAGGAATCCAAATGAAAACATCCTTTACAACTCTTTTCGCCAGTCTGTTTAAGCTATCGGTTGATGAAGAGGAAATGTCTCAATTGATATAGCTGTTTGGTAATCTATTGTACTTAGATTATATTCAATAAGATCAGCACCATCTGGATTATACATATATATATATAAAAGAGATTCTTCTCAGTATCTATAAATATGTATGAATATCAGTTTCGCTAGACACAGCACTTATTTTTTTTTAAATGGCGTACATTATTATATTTCGAAAGGGGAACACAATAGACAGTTAAGGAAATTGCAGATAATAACACGCCTGTCATACATGAGGATGATCCCAAATCTCCATCTCCGCTTCGCTTTTATAAATCCACAAGCAGAAGATAACAATTCTCCGATGCAAGGAATAACTCTGGAAGCTGTAAAGATGAGCAGCACTGTGTAGGCTTGTTTTCCTTTGCTCTGTGTGACCTGTGCAGTTTGTAAAAGAAGCCAGAAAAACTCTATAACAAGCCATGCTATTTTCTTCCTTTACGTAATTGTGATTTTAGAAGTGCTAAGAGAAATATTGCTATCGTCAATTGTCCCCATTGGCAGAAAAATACTGGTTTCAGCATTTTCAGTGTAATTTACTGTCATCATTGATTTTAAGCTCTTGCTTGCCGGAGTACTAGGCGTCCTAAAGGTGTTTTTTTTTTCCTCTTTTCTCGGACTGCACCTAGCGTACTTTGATTACAGGAATATTATGGCTTTAATGGCATGTTGCATTTAAGTGCTGACATCTGATGAACAATGCTTTTCATCTCCTTAGACAGGTAACTTTGCTTAGTGAATATATTGAGGATGAATACTCATGTTTACTAGATGATTTTCTCCACACCACCCCCATTGGTGTAAATGTGATGAAACAAGACTGATTTTTTTTTAAGGGCAGAATAGCAAGCAGGAAACAGCTGAATGTACCCCGAGAATGCCAAAACGGTGAAGAAATCACATTATGGCTTAGTATGATGTGTGAACCCAGCTGTTGAGCTGATGACAGAGTAATGCTGCTGGTGCTTCTAGAAGCAGTTTTTTGAGACTCAAAAAAGGAAGTATTTTTTTCCCCCAAAAAAGCCCTGCGTGAAAAATGGGACCTTCCGTTGGTAAAGCTAAATTAGAACCCCAGTTATAAATAGAAGTAATCTTTTAGAATAGATTCTTAGAGGGTGACATATTTGTTCTTATATTTATTTCTTCATTAGTTCAATTGATACGGCTGCCTAGCTCAAGCATATAAGTAGGGGAAGAGCAGGCAGAGAAGGAGGGGGGGAGGCGGACTTAAGCAAGTCACTAGCCTAGAATATTTTAAGTTACTGCAAACTTAGTCCAACACCCTGCTCAAGCAGGAGATCCTATGCTTGTTGTTGTTACTTGTAAAGTCACGTCCAACCCATCGCGACCCCATGGACCACGTTCCTCCAGGCATTCCCATCCTCTACCATCCTCTGATGTCCATTTAAGCTCACACTGACTGCTTCGGTCCATTGTTCCCAGCGTTAGGCTCTTCTCCAAGGAGTCCTTCCTTCTCATTTAGGTGGTGAAAGTATTTGAGTTACCTCTTCAAGATCTGGCCTACTAAAGAGCAGTCAGGGTTGATCTCCTCTGGGATTGACTGGTTGGATCGCCTTGCAGTCCAAGGGACTCACGGGAGTTTTCTCCAGCATCATAGTTCAAAGGCCTCCATTCTTTGGTGCTCAGCCTTTCTTATGGTCCAACTTTCACAGCTCCTATGCTATTCCAGACAAATGCCTGTCCAATCTCTGCTTGAAGACATCCAGTGATGGAGTACCCACAATGTCTGGAGGATAAACACATTTTGGAGGATTAAGAAAAGGAATTAAACATCCGTTTTTAACCAATGGATTTTCATCTGAGGCTTAACTGCAAAGACCCTCCACATTTAGCTCAGAATTTTTACTGAAGTGAAATTTTGGTAGCAGTTCTGATGTATCCACCACAGTGGGGAGAGGTAGGTTTGAGGTGCATATCTCTAAAGACTCCCATCATTGAGGTGGCAGTTTTCAGCAAGCAAAGAAGTGATTGCTTTCTACTACAGACAGCAGCATAAAAAAATGGATTAATCTTTTTTGCAAACAGCTCCAGAAATGCAGCGTGAGGTTATATTACCTCCTTGTGCTCTTGCTGCGTCTCCTCTCGTGACCCGCTGGGAAGTTCAGATCCTATTCTTGTGCACATGCTAAATTAATGAGGGAAGTTTGTCATAATGTTGCAGAAGATAACAGGAAGCTCACTAGGGCAGGTTTCTCTGCTCCTGGAAGACTCTCCTCCTACACGCTTGTCACTGTTCATAAGTTATAAAGGGGATTAATATTGCTTTATCAATCCAATTTTATGCAAAACAACAGGCAACCCTCTGCACGGTGGTAAATTTTCTTTCCTTGAGTCTATGAACTCTGCTGGCTCTTTACATGATACGGAGCCTAAGACAAATGCCGAGAGATGTTAATAAACAACTTGGAATGAAATATCCATTGCTGTCAGGGATAAGCCGTTGGTTTTAAAAATTCTCCATATGAAAAACATGGAGTTGGATGAAGACAGGAAATGGGACTCTTTCTCCTTGTGGGATACGGATAAGAGAAGCCATTGAACCAGCTGGCTCCACCCTTCATGGTGAAGCATTCTCATGCATACTGTAAGCTCAGAAGAGTGAAGCTAACCCAGAGGCACTCCAGATATTTGCTGAACTGAAGTTCTCAGGATCTCTGATGAAGTAGATAAGCTTTGAGAGGAGGCCTGGAGAACTTGTGACCCTGCCCCCCATCCCCGCCGATGTTGAGGAATTACAATACCAGCAGTCCTGACTCAGATTGAAGCAGAGAATCAGAAGGCTTTAGACAACATTAGAGGAGGTGGCAGGTTTAGAGGCCAGAAAGACCCATCTCAGCTGTTGTCTCCTTGCTGGTTGATTATCCTGGTCCAGTAGGAGTCTGGGCTGACAGCTGATTATTCACAAATTCTTCTTCATCATCATCATCATCAACATCATCATCATCGCAAGTAGTGCAAGATTGGACGATGAGGAGAGACCTGGCTCATAGAGTTGGACATGACTGAATGGACTACTTCTTCTTTTTCTTCTCCTTCTCCTCCTTCTCCCCCTCCCCCTGCCCCTCCCCTTCTTCTTCTCCTTCTCCTTCTTCTCCTCCCCCTCCCCCTCCTCCTGCCCCTCCCCTCCTCCTCCCCCTTCTTCTTCTCCTTCTCCCCCTCCCCCCTCCTCCTCTTCTTCTCCTCCTCCTCCCCTCCTCTCCCCCTCCTCTTCTTCCCTTCTTCCTCTTCCTCCTCCTCCTCCTCCTCTTCTTCTTCTTCTCCTCCTCCTCCTTCTCCTCCTCCTCCCCCTCCTCCTGCCCCTCCCCTCCTCCTCCTCCTCCTCCCCCTTCTTCTTCTCCTTCTCCCCCTCCTCCTCCCCCTCCTCCTCTTCTTCTTCTCCTTCTCCCCCTCCTCCTCCCCCTCCTCCTCTTCTTCTTCTCCTCCTCCTCCTCCCCTCCTCTCCCCCTCCTCTTCTTCCCTTCTTCCTCTTCCTCCTCCTCCTCCTCCTCCTCCTCCTCCTCCTCCTCCTCCTCCTCTTCTTCTTCTCCTCCTCCTCCTTCTCCTCCTCCTCCCCCTCCTCCTGCCCCTCCCCTCCTCCTCCTCCTCCTCCCCCTTCTTCTTCTCCTTCTCCCCCTCCTCCTCTTCTTCTTCTCCTTCTCCCCCTCCTCCTCCCCCTCCTCCTCTTCTTCTTCTCCTCCTCCTCCTCCCCTCCTCTCCCCCTCCCCTTCTTCCCTTCTTCCTCTTCCTCCTCCTCCTCCTCCTCCTCTTCTTCTTCTTCTCCTTCTCCTCCTCCTCCTTCTTCTTCTTCTCCTCCTCCTTCTCCTCCTCCTCCCCCTCCTCCTGGCCTTCCCCTCCCCCTCCTCCTCTTCCTCCTCCTCCTCCTCTCCTTCTCCTTCTCCTTCTTCTTTTTCTTCTTCGATTATTAACAAGCAGTATTATTATTGTCATCGTTGTTTCTTATTGTAAGTTGATTATTCACAAACAGTATTATGAGTTCTGCGTGCTCCATCACTGGAGGTGTTTAAGAACCATTTGTCCAGAATGGTCTAGGGTTTACTGCTGGAACAGGGGGTTGGTTTAGAAGACCTCCAAGGTCTCTTCCATTATTCTATATCATTTAGTGGAGATATAATTCCATGTAACCTGCTGCTGTATGAATCTTTCCTTTCAATAACTGATTTATAGATTCCTGGAGTAATGTGGATGACAAATATGTGAAAAAGGAATAGCTGATAACCCAGCTTGATTTGAACCTTCTGTGGTCTGAGTAGATGTGTATTTCTGTCAGCTGTAAGGTAAAAGTTCCCTTTGCACATATCTGCTAGTTGATCCCGACTCCAGGGGGCAGTGCTCATCTCTGTTTCAAAGCCGAAGAGCCAGCACTGTCCGAAGACGTCTCTGTGGTCATGTGGCCGGCATGACTAAATGCCACAGGCACACAGAACGCTGTTCCCTTCCCACCAAAGGGGGTCCCTATTTTTCTACTTGCATTTTTAACATGCTTTTGAACTGCTAGGTTGGCAAAAGCTGGGACAAGTAACAGGAGCTCCCTCCGTTATGCATCGCTAGGGATTCAAACTGCCGAACTGCCAACTTTTCTGATCGACAAGCTCAGTGACTTAGCTACTGATGCAAATAGTTGGGTACCCTTACTTTTGGTATTTTGTATCCCTTCCATTTAAAACATTGCCTCTTTCAATCCTTCCCTTCAGTCTGCTAAGACTATATTTATTCTGGCTGGTGGATATTTCCCACTCTTCCTTGCAGAAGTCTTCCTGCTTCTAAGAAATATTCTTAGAAATATCTCCTTGCGTGCATGTCATGTTTGAGGTCTCACCACAGTTTCTCCAATGACGTTGAAATCTGGAGATAGTGAAGGCTACTCCAAAGCTTTATTTTTCTTTTCTCTGGATACTTCATAGCTGTGACAGATTGTGGGAAGGGTGAGAACATGTCATTTTATTTTTATTTTTCACCTCAGAGAAGATAACTCAGTTGGGGGGAAAGTACTTGAAAGGGTTTGCCTTAATTAGCATGAGCTAACAGTGGGTTGGACCATAAGAAAGGCTGAGCGCCTATGAACTGAGGCCTTTGAACTCTGGTGCTGGAGAAGACTCCTGCGAGTCCCTTGGACTGCAAGGCGATCCAACCGGTCAGTCCTAGAGGAGATCAACCCTGACTGCTCTTTAGAAGGCCAGATCCTGAAGAGGAAACTCAAAGACTTTGGCCACCTAATGAGAAGGAAGGACTCCCTGGAGAAGAGCCTCATGCTGGAAATGATTGAGTGCAAAAAAAGAAGGGGACGGCAGAGAATGAAGTGGCTGGAGCAGTTTGGCAGATCGAATCTCTCCAGGCTCAAAGTTGACTCAGCCTTCCATCCTTTTGAGGTGGGTAAAATGAGGACACAGATTGTTGGGGACCATAAGCTGCCCATGTAAACTAGCTTGCTTGCTTGCTTGCTTGCTTGCTTGCTTGCTTGCTTGCTTGCTTGCTTGCTTGCTTGCTTGCTTGCTTCCTTTCTTCCTTCCTTCCTTCCTTCCTTCCTTCCTTCCTTCCTTCCTTCCTTCCTTCCTTCCTTCCTTCCTTGATGGCACAGTATTTAGAATGCAGTAACTCTTCCAACTGCAAGCAGTTCAATCCTGAGTGGCTCAACGATTGACTCTGCCTTCCATCCTTCAGAGGTGAGTCAAATGAGGACCCAGCTTGTTGGGGGCCATAAGCTGACTCTGTAAACCTACTTCTTTCCTTCCTCCCTCCCTTCCTTCCTTCCTTCCTTCCTTCCTTCCTTCCATCCATCCATCCATCCATCCATCCATCTGTTCTGCCCCCCCCCCTTCCTCCGTTGCCCACACAGAACACACTCCGGAACAGTACAAGGGAACAAGGTTTATTGCACAAACAGACAAGAGGTTCCGTGGCAGCAAGCCACCAAGACAAAACTCACAGGAACAGAACACAAAAGCAGCTATCCAGCTTGCTAGAATTCCAGACTAGAACTTCTGGTATAAGTCTTCTGTTGACTGCTGCAAAGGGCGTATGCACAGTCAACACTTTTTATAACCTGGAAAGGAGCCTCCCAAACAGCAGCTGAGAACTCTTACTGCCGATAATTACGCCCACGCTCCTTGCGTCTATGGGCGCGGCGGTAACGAGCGTCCAGAAACTCCCTGCTGAGTTCTGACTCACTGTCTCGTGACTCCTCCCCGCTGCTCCAAGGCATGGCATCGGGAGCCCCCCTCCTCTGGCTCTCACCGCTGCTCCATGCCTCAGGCGCCTCCTGATGGCCGACCAGACTCTCGGATCCCTGCTCAGCGTCCGAACCCTGTCCAGGGTCGCCCATCTCCTCTGGGGTTGACTTGTAGGGGCCCTCACTCTCGGAGTCTGGTGGCAGCGGCAACGGCACCTGCTGGGCCACAACACCATCCATCCATCCATCCATCCATGGTGGCACAGCATTTAGAATGCAGTATTGCAGGCTAACTCTGCCAACTGCCAGCAGTTCAATCCTGAGTGGCTCAAGGTTGATTCAGCCTTCCATCCTTCTGAGGTGGGTAAAATGAGGACCCAGATTGTTGGGGGCAAGAGGCTGACTCTAAACCGCTTAGAGAGGGCTGTAAACCACTGTGAAGCAGTATATAAGTCTAAGTGTTAATGCTATTGCTATTTCTTTCTAAGACGTTTCCTGTCTCATCCAAGAAACTTATAATGGGGATAATGGATAATGGCGGAAGGATTTAAATTCATAAATGGAGCAGGAATGGATTTCCAGAGGGAAAAAAATGCAGACTACAGGAACCATTTGCACCGCTCAGGTGGCCTTGAGGGCACAGATAAACCTTCAGTTGGCCTCAACCACCCTCTAAAAGGATGCAAATGACCAGCTGTCTGCAAGGAGTATAAATTCCTTCCATTCCCCTCTATCATATCAGAGCTGAAGAAGCTTCTTGGATGAGAAGCGAAACGTCTTCCAAAAAAAAAAAAAACCAACAAGAAAATCCAGTTGCCTCCCGAAAAAGCACCTTTGGGCCAATCATGACCTGGATGACTGAGAACCTCTACAGACTTTCAGCTTAGAGAAGCTTGTGACAGCCAAATAGGCAAGCAAGGAGCTTGAAGGTTCAGTGCTAAGACTATCTTCATCTATAGTTCTAGACTAAAGATTGCATCAAACTGGAAACTGTTACAGGACATAATGGCAAAACATAGACATCCCCAGTGGTCATCTGAGTCTCAGAACTTGGTGCACTTTGTAGCTTCTCGCTGTCAGCATTCTGACAAATGCCCTAATTAAATCATGAGCCTCAAGCCAAGCTTCAAAAGAAATCCAGTTATTTATTAGCAGCTTCATGTCGGCACATTTCCAAGTAAAGCCAGCTCTGACCATACATAATTTACAGCCCCAATCATGACCCTGTTTCCCCCCTCCCCCCAAGATGTGTCATCAATCACATTCACCAACAGGGAAATTTTGCAACTTGTACAGATCACTCCCCTGTAGTTACAGCAGTTACGCCCCTGTAAGTAATCCTGGGATACAACCTTGAGAGAGATAAGTCCGGAATGTGCATCTGTCTTTTGCTGCCATGCCATTTCATCAGTTTCCCACCCACCCCTTTCCTATGGCAACTCAGGAGCAGGCCAGGGATGCTTTGTGAGTTGACACTCTCTATTGTCTGGACTGAATGGCTGCAAGTTCTTCTTCTTAGTGATGCCTAAAAGGAGGAGACTGCACTGACTTAATGTTCAAATATTCATGACTGGGAAAGACATGGGAACAAGGTCAGCCAATGAATAGGCATAGCAACTAAGTCAGCCACTGGGATCTGTGCAGAGAACAGAAACAGAAACTAAAGCAGTCTGCTGTTCTTAGAAGTAAACTTAAGCACTCTATCTCTGCTGATATGAAGCTAACTGCTTGTGTTTGCCTGTAACTTTCCTGCCTTGTGTTTACTTGGAAGAACTACTGTTGGTATTGTACATTTATTCATCATTAATTCTTATGTATATAAAGAAGTTAATGAATCCTGCTGCATCAGTTATCTGTGTGTGCTTCTGGATTTGAATTTCTTCAACAAACTCTGACACTTAACATTTCTGGAACTCTTTAGTGCCTCACTGTTGAATGTATGAAGACCCAGGAAGCCTACATTTTAAAAGATAAAAGTGACAAAACCTTGGACTGCCTAGCTTGTCATCCCATAATACTCAAGAACGTCTCTCCTATTGCACCACTGCACAGGCAGATGGTGATTGATAAACCAAGTCCACCACAGATACCGTTGTAGTGCATTAGTCTTAGTTTCCTGTTCAACATGATTGATTGAGTCGCACTCAAGACTCTGTCCAAAGCAAATATATCCAGACACAATCAATCACTTTTATCAGCAAATTGCTACTTTTCACACCAAAAGGGAAGGAAAGCTTATTGCATAAAAGATCTTAATTTTCTTCTTTCATTTAGTGGCTAGGATTCTCAAAGGTCTCATTAAAAACAGCAACAACAACCCCGGATATTTTCATCAAACAAACATTTGCAATTTACCTCTTAAGACAGAGGTGTCAAACTCAAGGCCCGGGGGCCATATCTGGACTGCAGGGCTGCCCTGGGAACAGCAAAGGACCAGCCCACAGGGCCTCTGCATAGAGCTCTGGGGAGGGGCCTGGGCAGCCCTCTCAAGCTCCATTTTCGCTGGCAGAGGGTTGCAGGAGGTATGCTGTCTAAAGAGGGCTGTTCATTTTTAATGCAGATGGCCTCTATCACTCCTCTTTTGAAGTTCACACATCTGGAAGTTTTCGATACCGACCGTGCTAAATTTATTGCTATTTCTGTGACACTGGCAAGGAATTGAAGAGGAAATGACTTTGCTTTGGATCTAGAGTACTGCGCCAATGGTGGTAGGCACCCAAGCAAAGTCATTTTCCTAGGACATCAGGTATTCATCAAACAGTCATCCAATACCCTGGGAGCAGAGGTGGCATTCAGCGGGTTCTGACTGGTTCTAGCGAACCTGTAATGAAAATTTTGAGTAATTCAGAGAACTGGCAAATACCACCACTGACTGCCCCTGCCCCCATCTATTCACTGCCTCCCAGCCTCTGAGTCCCAGGTAATGGTCGGTCTATTGCTGCCTCCCAGCTGATTGCTGGGTCTTCTTCTGTTGCCCCGCACCGGAGAACGGAGCTGGAAAGCAGGTTAGTGGGGTGGGGAGGGAATGAGGATTTTGCAGTATCTTTCCCCTGCCACTCCCACCAAGCCACACCCGCCAAGCCACACCATGCCCACCAAGCCACACCCACAGAACCAGTAGTAAAAAAAAAATGAATCCCACCATTGCCTGGGAGAATTATTTGCCAATGTCTGTGACTTGAGGACATAGCGGTAATACCAGAGCAGGTGTCAGAAATAGAAAGATAGAAGAAAAAAAGGTCCATCCATTTTTTGAGATACAGAGCAGTCAGATAAGTGAAAGGCTGCCAGGCTACATAATGACAGAAGGGAGGCATTTGGGCCAAGATAACTATTTTAAATAAAAAGAAACTGAATGTATCACTCAGCCTTGACTCCCAAATTTAGAAGATTGATTGATTCCCTGTGTTTATAGGATAAAACAGGCAGTACAAAAAAGAAAATGTTACATAAACTAAAAGGACATAAACAAGGCACCTAAGAGCATGAAACATAGTCAAGTATAATAGCTTTAATTTGTTGGTGAAAAATAAGTAGGGCTGGAGACGGTCTGTATCCAGGGAGAGGGTAATCAAAAGGGAATGAAGAATGAATGTTGGCTTTCATTTTAATTCAAGAGGACCTCATCTACATTTCCCCATGCGATTGTACAAATTGAATTGCTTCTGTTTTACATTTCTTTGATTTTTTTAAAAAAGAGGCATCAAATGATGTAAGTACAATGAACCAACCTGTGCTTGAAACAATATGAAAAGGAGGAAAGGTAAAATGGGAGAGATGAGAGAAGTCGCTCTAATTTGCTTTTTAAAAGGTTAGAATGGAGAAATGGGTGAAATAAATGGAACCGTAGAACTATTAGCTGAGACATAACCGGGGGATACGGGGGAGGGAGATTATAATCATAATTAGGGTTATAATCATAACCCTAAATTATGATTATAATAAACAACCATGTAGATATAGAGTATCATCAGATGGAATGGAATAGAGACGAAAGACTAGAGATGAGACTAGAGACTAGATACTAGAGAATGGGAAAGGGGAGGGGGGAGGAGAGGAGGAGGAGAGAAGAGAAGAGAAGAGAAGAGAAGAGCTTTCTTGGCCAAGAGCTTTGCTCTTCCTTAACTCAGTCAAAACTTTCCATATTGGAAATGAATACTGCAGTATTCTGGGAAATGAAATCCATATGTCTGGAAGATGCCTGGGTGTGTGTGTGTATGTGTTTTTTTTTGTTTGTTTTTTTTTTGTCACCCAGGGAAGTCATCCTTTTCCTAACCATGGCTAGTGTTCTTGTACTGTGTTTCCGGAAATTCTAGCTGCATTTTTCTCCCTACCCTAGAACAGGCTTCCGGATTAGTTTAGGCATTTGGTATGTTCCAGCCTGCCTCTGCTGGTGACAGATCCTGAACAGAATATATTAAAATGCCTACAGAAGCACGGGATTTAAAATAGCGCATATTAGCAAGGGATTTTTTTTTTATGGGAGGGAGTCAGAAAGGCAGAGGTAGTATTCAACTGATTCTGACCAGTTCTGAAGAACCAGTAGCAGAAAGTTTCAGTAGTTTGGGGAACTGGTAAATACCACCTCTGACTGGCCCCGTCCCCATCTATTCTGTCTCCCAAGTCCCAGCTGATCAGGAGGGAATGGGCATTTTGCAGTGTCCTTCCCCTGGAGTGGGGAGGGAATGGGGATTTTGCAGTATTCTTCCCCTGAAGTGGGGAGGGAATGGGGATTTTGCAGTATCCTTCCCCTGGAGTGCTGAGGGAATGGGGATTTTGCAGTATCCTTCCCCTGGAGTGGGGAGGGAATGGGGATTTTGCAGTATCCTTCCCCTGGAGTGGGGAGGGAATGGGGATTTTGCAGTATCCTTCCCCTGGAGTGCTGAGGGAATGGGGATTTTGCAGTATCTTTCTCCTGGAGTGGGGAGGGAATGGGGATTTTGCAGTATCCTTCTCCTGGAGTGGGGAGGGAATGGAGATTTTACAGTATCCTTCCCCTGGAGTGGGGAGGGAATGGAGATTTTGCAGTATCCTTCCCCTGGAAGTGAATGGAGATTTTACAGTATCTGTTAGATATTAGCATATATCGTGATAAGTCTTCCCTCAGGTCCGCTCCTACAGCGGGAAACAGGTATTCATCTGATTGGTCAATGGGCGTGCCTCATCCCTATAAAAGGGGAACCCTCCGACCACAGGTTAAGCTGGATCACTACTACTACTAATAAAATGAGCTGTTGAGTTACTTCGTGTCCGCAGTCTGTCTCTCGTTGCCCAGATCTAACATTGGCGACGAGGATGGGATTGAGAGACAGATAGGACGAAGAACGCTACTTCAAGAATCTCCGGATTTGATCCAGCCCAGGAATTCGGCAGAAATTCCGGCAGCCATCTCAGATCACCGCAGCGCGGCAAATTCAAACTGAGAAAATGGCGATGCATGCTCCCCCCGCTCCTTTCGACCCAGCAACCGACGAATGGGAAGCCTTCATGATTCGCTTCGAGTGTTTCCTCGAAGCAAATGAGTACACGGGGATCACCGATGCAAGAAAGAAAAATATCTTCCTCGGCTACTGCGGAAAGGAAGTCTTCAATACGGCCAGAGACCTCACCGCGCCTACTCCAATACAAGCAGTACCATGGGCGACGCTGAAACAAGCCTTGGAAACACATTACGCGCCAAAACCGTCCCACCATGTCAGCCGCAAAGAGTTCAACATGAGGACTCAAAAGGCGGGAGAATCCATTAACCAATTTATTGCAGCTCTACGAAGAATAGCAGCCCACTGTGAATACAGGGATTTAGAAGAGCATATCTTAGAGCAATTCATCTGTGGGGTAAGAGACATTTCGTTGCAAAAGAAACTGTTAGCCAACCCGAATCTAACCCTACAGTCAGCATTGAACAAAGCAAGAGCGTCGGAATCAGCGGAGAAATCAGCAGTGACCATACAACGAAGGGTCAACGAAACCCAGCCAGCACCGAGACAAACCAGAGTCCACTACGAAGACGCAAGCCCCGACTACGTGGATCCCGAGTTCGAGGACAGTCACCTAATGCAGAGCAGTCACTGGAGGCCTGGGGGAAAACCCGGATCCCGTTTGCCGCCCTGCGCAAGCTGCGGAGGGAATCACCCCAGGTCTACTTGCAGGTTCAGGAACGTTGTTTGTTCGCACTGCAACAAACTTGGGCACATCGCACGAGTGTGCCGGAGCGGAGTCCCTGCCTCACGGCAGCCACCCATGTACCGCCAACAGAAGCCCAACCCAGGGGCTTGGCGAAATCAAAAAGGGCGCCCAGAGAGAAATCCACAAGTGTTTACCCAGAGAGAAACCCCCCAAAGAGCTGAACGAGCGTATTCCCAGAGAGATTACTCACAAGAAAGTGAGCGAGCGTATCCCCAGAGAGAATTCACACAGAGAGCCGAAAGAGCGTTCTACCAAGACGCTCAACGAGAGTATTCTCAGGATATAGACGATGAGATAGAGTTGACCCAGAGAGAGGAGTTGCGAACGTATCTCACCACAATACATCAGGTCCGCCCTAAGCGGCCCAAAAGGCTGAAAGTCACAGTCCTCTTGGAGGGCTCACCCTGCGAGCTGGAGGTTGACACAGGATCAACCCTGACGATCATTTCATCGGCATCCATGAAACAGGCCATTCCCAGCCTCAGAAAGAGCCAACTGCGCGCTCCTGACGTCCTGCTACGAGACTACCAGGGGAACCAAGTCCCCATCGTGGGCCAAGGCACATTCCACATCCAGTTTAAGGACATCGAAGCCCAGCTGCCCGTGACCATCTCCAGCGCGCCATTACAGAACCTCCTGGGGCTTGATTGGTTTGAAGCCCTGGGATTAGAAGTCACCGGAATCAACGCCGTGAGAAACAGCAGCGCTGAAAAGATCTTTAAGGAGTTCGAGGATGTGTTCAGCTCCGGTCTTGGTAAGTATGTGGGCAAACCAATATCATTTAATTTAGACCCCAATGTGGCGCCAATCCGACTTAAACCGAGACGAGTGCCTTTTGCACTCCGCCCAAAAATAGATAAGGAGATAGATAAGTTAGTGGAACAAGGAATCCTTGAGCCGGTAGATCACGCGCGTTGGGAAACACCTATCGTAACCCCAGTCAAACCAGACGGATCAGTCCGCATCTGCGCGGACTATAAATGCACAATTAATGTCGCGCTACAACAGAGCGCATATCCTGTGCCCGTAGTACAGCACTTATTGCACTCGTTGGGGCCGGGAAAGGTTTTTGCTAAGTTAGATATGGCACAAGCTTACCAGCAACTGCCAGTAGATAGCGCCACAGCGGAGGCCCAGACTATAGTGACGCACAGAGGAGCGTTTAAATGCAACCGGCTACAATTCGGCGTAAGTATTGCTCCAGGATTGTTCCAGAGCGTCATGGAACGACTGTTGCAAGGGATACCGGGAGTCGTCCCATATTTTGACGATATCTTGGTGTCCGCTGCAAACGAGGAGCAACTAAACAAAAGAGTCAGATCTGTTTTGGCCAGAATCAGAGAGAAGGGCCTCCGCCTTAAAAAAGAAAAATGCCAAATTAACGTGCCTAGCGTAGAATTCCTGGGTTATAGAATTGATGGTCAGGGAATTCACCCCACTGAAAAGAAAATTAAGGCGATCCAGGACGCCCCCACACCACGAAATCAAACCGAGTTGCAGGCCTTCCTCGGACTACTTAATTTCTACAGCGTTTTTCTGAGACAGAAGGCGACCGTTGCTGAGCCACTACACCGTCTACTCCAGAGGAACGCACCATGGAGATGGGGACGAGCCGAAGCTGCAGCATTCGCCGGGGTAAAGCGCCTGCTCACCACTGACTCACTACTTGTGCAATACAGTCAGACCCTCCCGCTGGTATTGACCTGCGACGCATCGCCGTTCGGGGTTGGAGCAGTCCTCAGCCACAGGATGCCCGACGGGAAAGAAGCACCCATTGCTTTCTACTCCAGAACTCTTTCATCGGCCGAAAGGAACTACAGCCAAATGGACAGAGAAGCATTGGCTGCCGTTGCAGGTGTGAAACGTTTCCATGAATACCTCTACGGCCGCGATTTTGAACTCATTACTGATCACAAACCGCTGTTAGGACTTTTGGCGGGAAATCGCCCCACTCCGGTCTCCCTTTCTCCACGTATGACCAGATGGACTGTTTTCCTGGCTGCGTACTCTTACAAGTTAATTCATCGACCGGGCTCCACTCTAGGGCACGCAGATGCGCTCAGCCGTTGCCCATTACCAAACATTTTGCCAGACCCCACTCCAGAAGTACCGGTATTGCTCATTGACTGCTGGGATTCGGGACCGGTTTCTTCTTACGATGTTGCAAGGTTCTCCTCGAAGGACAATTTAATAAAACAAGTGCAAACTTGGGTATGGAGGGGGTGGCCAAAGGGAAATGTGGGCCCGGAATTCAAAATGTTTTGGTCTAAACGGGACGAACTCTCCGTGTTACAGGGATGTTTGTTGTGGGGGGATCGAGTTGTTATTCCTTTTGCTCTACGAAAAAAGGTATTGAATGCTTTACATATGGGTCATCCGGGGATCGTAAGAATGAAAGCGTTAGCGAGAAGTTATGTGTGGTGGCCCAATATGGACAAAGAAATAGAGGAATGGGTGGCCACTTGCGATCCATGCCAGGAGTCGAGACCAGCACCCCCGGAAGCGCCCGCCACAGAATGGGAGAAACCCAAGGCACCCTGGTCACGCATTCATATTGATTTTGCAGGGCCATTCCAGGGTCAAACCTTCCTCATAGTTGTAGATGCTTATTCTAAATGGTTGGATGTAATCCTAATGACATCAACCACGGCAGAGGCAGTTATAAAGGTTCTTAGGCGGCTTTTCGCCACCCATGGTCTACCAGATCTATTAGTATCGGACAACGGGCCCCAATTCACGGCCATGCAGTTCGAAACATTTCTAGCAGGGTTGGGAATCAGACACGCCCTCATCGCGCCATTCCATCCAGCGTCCAATGGTCAGGCAGAAAGAATGGTGCGGTTCGCGAAAGAGGCCCTCGCCAGGATGGGCCCGGGGGATTGGCAAACACGCATTGACCATTACCTCCTCATTCAACACATTACCCCGAGCGCAACGACGGGTAGAAGCCCCGCTGAACTACTAATGGGTCGCCGCCTACGGTCTCACCTGGACAGGCTCCACCCGAATTATTCTACCTCGGCTCCCCCAGACTCTACAAGTAAGGTCAGATCTTTTAGAGAAGGAGACACTGTTTATGCTCAAAATTACACAGGGGGGACATTGTGGATACCGGCGAGGGTCATTGGCATCATGGGCCCTCGATCGTATTTGTTAGAGCTTGAAGATGGGCGAAATTGGAGAAGGCACATCGATCAGCTTCGAGGTCGCCTAGCACACTCCAACTTAAGGGATGAGGGCGAAAGTTTCCTGTCCACAGAAAGACAACCGCAGGGGAATTTCATCCCAGGAAACGACGACACCGGCGAGCTAAGCGGGGGACAGGACATCACGCACGCAGCTGAGCAACCCCCCGTCATCACGACCGCGGAGCAAACCCCCATCATCGCAGCCGAACAAGATACCAGGGAAAAGAGCATCGAAAACGCAAGACCTCCAGAAACAGAAAAAGCACCCGATCCTGCAACCACTTCAAACCAACAGGAAACCAGTCCTGCAAGTACTTCAACGCAACCTGAACTCCGACGTTCCTCCCGAGCAAGACAAACACCCACCTACCTAAAGGACTATGTCACCTACCGCAACGTCCCATCTAGGAGGGGAGGGGTGTTAGATATTAGCATATATCGTGATAAGTCTTCCCTCAGGTCCGCTCCTACAGCGGGAAACAGGTATTCATCTGATTGGTCAATGGGCGTGCCTCATCCCTATAAAAGGGGAACCCTCCGACCACAGGTTAAGCTGGATCACTACTACTACTAATAAAATGAGCTGTTGAGTTACTTCGTGTCCGCAGTCTGTCTCTCGTTGCCCAGATCTAACAGTATCCTTCCCCTGGAGTGTGGAGGCAATGGACATTTCGCAGTATCCTTCCCCTGGAGTGTGCAGGGAATGGGGATTTTGCAGTATCCTTCCCCTGGAGTAGGGAGGGAATGGGGATTTTACAGTATCCTTCCCCTGCCACACCCACCAAGCCACTCCCACCAAACCATTCCACAGCCACCAAGCCACGCCCACAGAACCAGTAGTTAAAAAATTTGAATCCCGCCACTGATTGAAGGGAAGGGCAGGCTGGAGTAGTAAATGGTTTTGTGACAACACTTGCATGATAAAGTCTTAGAGGAATGACACAGTGTATTGGGGGGGGGGGGTTGATTTAGTGAACACATTTTGTATTAAAATTAGCAAGATGCAAGCAGAAAGAATGCCGTCAGTCAGTGGAAGTCTCTTTCACCTGGCCCATCTTTGAATTTAAAAATTGCTGCCTTTCCTCTCTGGCTGGTACATGCAGATGAGAGTACGAAGACGGGAAGATTTATTTGAATGCCATGAAAGCATTATGATAATGCAGCCAGCCAGCCATCATTTTAAGGCAAAGAAAGCTCCTGTTTACTCTAAAAGCATCTGCAGCAACATTTAATTGCCTTAGAAGGCACAAAGGGAATCCCTTGAATTGAATTTTAAATGGAGAGAGACTGGTCAAGTCAAAATGTTGTTTTAATTGTCCCCTGACAATCGTTTGGTTAAAGTGCATTGTTCCCCTTGTTTGAACACATTAGTAATGCACAGAATTATCTTCACTGCAAAACAAAACACCGACATCTGCAACGCTAAAGATAGTTTTTTGTTTTTTTTTGTTTATTTTTTTAAAAGAAGCAACTCCAACCTCCACAGAGAAAGGAGGGGGGGAAAGCACTTAATGGGAAAGTTATGTTTTTGTTCCTCAAGATTCATCTCCGATCCATTTCTGGAACCCATCTAATCAAGAGTTTAAAATTTCACACTTAGTTAAAATTGGAAGCTGGAGGGCCAAATGGGAAATGTACTTCAGTATATGGGTCAAACGGTAGAGTGCCTCAAAATACACTTTCGTTCTTTATTTAGCACGGCATAAATTCTCATTTATGGTTCAGTTTATTCGGGGAATGAGCAAGTGGAGGAAACATTTTGAAGGGTAACTGGCAAGTGGGGGAAGATTTTAGAAAATTAGAAAAAGCCGGTTTGTGGCTTTTTCTTTAGGGAGAAGTTAATGAAGAGGATGGTAAGATTGAACTGTGGATCACTGTTTTTCAACTTTGGCAATTTTAAGACAGGTGGACTTCAACTACCAGAATTCCCCAGCCTGCCATGTTGTGAGTTGAAGCCAACACAGCTTAAAGTTACCAAGGTTCAGAAACAGTGCTATAGATGGTTTTAGAGAAGTGGGATAATCCAGGTTCTTGCCTGTTCTCAGCCTTTGAAGGTAAACTAGGTCAGGAAACTATAATAAGGGTAAAACATATTTAGTTTTATGTATCCTAACATCAGCTAGGATTGTATATGCACAATGTTAGAAAAACCCAGAAACTCCTGCAGATGATATTATGATAAAAAAAAAATCTGGAAGGTGCAGAGATGGATAGGTTAACCCTACAAGTTAAAGGAAAAGAAGACTGATTATTTTACAACATGGGAACTATTCTAAAGGTAAAGGTTCCCCTCACACATTTGTGCTAGTCGTTCTTGACTCTAACGGGTGGTGCTCATCTCCGTTTCAAAGCAGAAGAGCCAGCGCTGTCCAAAAACGTCTCCGGGGTCATGTGGTCGGCATGACTAAACGCCGAAGGCACATAGAACACTGTTATCTTCCCACCAAAGGTGGTTCCTATTTTTCTATTTGCATTTTTACATGCTTTCGAACTGCTAGGTTGGCAGAAGCTGGGACAAGTTATGGGAGCTCACTCTGTTACACAATGCTAGGGATTTGAACCGCCCGACTGCCAAACTGCTCTTAGCCTCTGAGCCACCCTTGGGAACTATTCTACAATTGGTTAAATGACAGATATTAAGGTTAGAAGAGTGGAATTAGGTGAAATATGGTCTACACGAGAAAGAAAAACAGATGAGCAAGTTTTTTGATGGTTCTATAATTGATACTATAATGGAAGATAGTATACATTGTAAAGATTGATTGATATTATTGCATATTTTATACATTATAGCATATTGGTGTGTGTATGTGTGTGTGTACACACACACACACACATACATGATTATAATGATGATAATGATGGTTGTATGTTAACACCCTGGACACCTAGAGAACACATTGCTCAACATAGAAATGGAATGTATGATGTATGATATAAAACAATGAAATGTGTGTGTGTGTGTGTGTGTGTATTTGTGTTGATAAATAAATAAAGGGAGACTAGTATAGATCTATTTCGAGCTAATTAGCTCTCATCAGCTAGCCATACCCTTACTGGGATTTGAACCTGGGCTGTATTATATCTTAGGCAGGAGTCTTAGCCACTAAGCCACAGGCTCGCCTCCTTATCAGTTGAGCCAGGGAAATAGGTATGTATTTGTGTTACAATTTGTGTATTTAGGCATACCAGGGGTTATAACACAAATACATATATATGGCTAAGACTCCTGCCTAAGATATATACAGCCCGGGTTCTAATCCTTAGGCAGGAGTCTTAGCCACTAAGCCACAGGCTCGCCTCCTTATCAGTTGAGCCAGGGAAATAGGTATGTATTTGTGTTACAATTTGTGTATTTAGGCATACCAGGGGTTATAACACAAATACATATATATGGCTAAGACTCCTGCCTAAGATATATACAGCCCGGGTTCTAATCCTTAGGCAGGAGTCTTAGCCACTAAGCCACAGGCTCGCCTCCTTATCAGTTGAGCCAGGGAAATAGGTATGTATTTGTGTTACAATTTGTGTATTTAGGCATACCAGGGGTTATAACACAAATACATATATATGGCTAAGACTCCTGCCTAAGATATATACAGCCCGGGTTCTAATCCCAGTAAGGGTATGGCTAGCTGATGAGAGCTAATTAGCTCGAAATAGATCTATACTAGTCTCCCTTTATTTATTTATCAGTACAAATACAACACAAATATAAAAAGGCAACAGTAAAAATAAAAATATGGTTTTCTGCCTGCATGGTCTTCTGTGATAAGCCGAAGGACAGAAAGAGGGAGTAGTGACCTTCCTCCCATATTTAGTCATACCAGGGGTTGTAACACAAATATATATCTATTTCCCTGGCTCAACTGATAAGGAAGAGAACCCGTGGCTTAGTGGCTAAGACTCCTGCCTAAGATATATACAGCCCGGGTTCTAATCCCAGTAAGGGTATGGCTAGCTGATGAGAGCTAATTAGCTCGAAATAGATCTATACTAGTCTCCCTTTATTTATCAGTACAAATACAACACACACACACACACACACACATATATACATACATACACACACACACACACACACACACACACACACACACACACACACACACACACACACACACACACACACACACACACACACACACACACACACATATATATATATATATATATATATATATATATATATATATATATATATATATATATATGGTAGACTAGATCAGGAAACAGATACAGTTTAATCCTCTGAAATTTTACTTTATTGTTACAGAGTGTAACAAAGAATCTTGAAATCCATAGATTCTCTTCCTCTTCTTCCACATAAAGAGATTCAAGATAGAGCAATCTGATTTAAAAGAGGCTGACGGCTCACCATTATTCAAACATTAGGATAATGAAAAAAAAAATCTGCTCCTATTGGCCACGGGAACAATGCAGAGCTCTTCAAGACTGATAAAGTCTTTTTATGTACACTGAGAGCATATGCACCAAAGACAAATTCTTTGTGTGTCCAATCACACTTGGGCAATATAGAATTCTATTCTGTTCTATAATGCATTACGTCTAACCCATATCGATGTTCATTCGCAGATTCCTGTTATTTCCATTTCAACCTGTCTCTGTTCTCTAAGCCCACAAGGAAGGGGGGTATTTTCAAAGTTTGTTCTCCAATAATGCACTGTGGCTGGGTTCACACGGTCCATCAGGCAACTTAGAAGCTTAGTGACTGCATTTCTACAACATTATCAGCTTGGGTTGCTTTTAAATCATGATTATTATTATTTTTTTTTGTAATTTTGCATGTTCTACCAACGATCTAGTGTGAAGCAAGAAAATAGGTTAGTCCAGGAGTTGGTAACCTGCGGCTCTGGAGCCACATGTGGCTCTTTCATCCCTCTGCTGCAGCTCCCTGTCGCCGATCGGCTCCACAATTGATAGGGCTTTTGGTTAGGACAGGCAGAGGAAAAAGGACGCTGCGCTAGGAGGAGACTCTTTGGTAGGGGGACTGTACTTCCGGCCGGCTCCAGAATTGAACGGGTCTGTCTGTCTGTGTGTGTGTGTGTCTGTCTGTCTGTCTTCTGGTTAGGACCTTTGTGGCTCTTGGAGTATTTAAGATTGCCGACCCCTGGATTACTCCAATAACCAGGTTAAGTGTATTGTGAGAACACAACACGAGTAGATGTTACAGGCAATGAGAGCTCTTGAGCTACCATACATTCTTGTGAATCTTTTTCTTCTAAAGCGTTCACTTTTTTCGTGGGCATTTTAACCTAAGGCTCACATTTCTGTGCATTATAACATGCTCTTCTGGGTATAAAATCCAGTGGATAATTGCAGTATGACATGCTTTCCGAGTATAAAACCCAGAGTGCAATTGCATTCTGAAGATGTTCAAGCATTATTCCACTACACTGAACATGAGTGATCGTTGTCAAAATAATGTGACAGAAAGAAAGGCATTTTTCCTCAAGCTCCAAATGATTGGACCTTAATTTTTAAAATGGGTGAGGGTGCCTTGTACTATCGCCCCTCCTCCTTAACCTATTAACCCATTTTTTCCCCCTGAGTTCTTACAGCACACGGAGACATCAAACTAAACCAGTCACGTTGAATTCACACGAAATGGGGTTGTCTCATTTGTAGTTCAGTGTGCAATGTGAACCCTCTCCTTCATCACTCACTGAGGCAGGAAAAAGATGTTTCTTTCTCAAAGCGCACTTCTGAACCGTATCCCTGGATGAGAGGATAAGAACGGAAGGAGTGGAGCTCTCTCTCTCTCTCTCTCTCTCTCTCTCTCTCTCTCTCTCTCGTTGCTTAATGCTACCCAAGCTTCAACATTTCTCTGCGAGATTGCAGACTTTTCATTCTAATTTGGAAAAGCTCGACCAAGGTACTCAGAGTGAGTTACTGGTTCCAGTAGTTGGTTTTCTGATATAATTTTTTACGCAGTCATCTGTTCCATTGGAGTATATAATTTTGTGCTTTGTTTTATTGCCTTTCACCCAGTTTAATGTTTCGTTCAATTTTAATAGGTTTCCCCCCCCCCCTGCACTCCAACCTCTACACGCTGCCCTCGTGCGAATGCCAAAGAGGAAAGGAAAGTCCATCTGTTTTGAGATATTCTTTGCTTCAGGCACTCTTTTCTTTCAATAAACTTGGGATCCGTGGAGAAAAAGAAAAAAAAAAGTACATATACAGTAAAATCTTTTCTTTAGAATTGGAGCCCAAGAGGTACATGCTATTCCTTCCCTAGCATCCTTTCAGCTGGAAGAGACATGTAGAGGGCACCCTTAAGTTTTTGAGTCGCTTGCTAGGAGCTATCCAATCCCAAAAATAAATGGAGAAGAGACAAAGATACAACTAAATTTATTTTAAGTTGGCCAATCCAGATACACTGATTCGTTGAGACCCCCTTCCTCCTCTGACAGAAGTACATTCAAAATTTCTTTCAGCAGCTGCTTAGCTAGGTGATACCCTGAAGCAAAATACAGGGACATGAATGAGATATTGTGGAATATTTTTTTTCTTGAAGAAAGGAGGGGAAAATATAGCATGCCTATTGTAATGAACGCTGGGGGTTTACTTCCCAAGAAAGAGGGACTCTCAATAATACAAAGGCACGGATGGTTATGTTGAATTTATATTTTATCAACAAAGAAATGAAGGGTGGCTCAGTGGCTAAGACGCTGAGGTTGTCGGTCAAAAAGGTCAGCAGTTCGGCAGGTCGAATCCCTAGCGCCACATAATGGAGTGAGCTCCTGTTACCTGTCCCAGCTTCTGCCAACCAAGCAGTTAGAAAGCATGTAAAAATGCAAGTAGAAAAATAGGAACCACTTTTGGTGTTCCGTGCACCTTCAGCATTGAGTCATGCCAGCCACATGACCACAGAGACGTCTTTGGACAGTGCTGGCTCTTCAGCTTTGAAACAGAGGTGAGCACCGCCCCCTAGAGTTGGGGATGACTAGCACATATGTGTGAGGGGAAGCTTTACCTTTAATATAGATCTATTTCAATTTGTTTAGCTCTTGTCAGCTAGCCATATCCTTTCTGGGATTCGAACCCAGGCTACTTGCATATTAGGTAGATGTATTAACCTCTAAGCCACGGGCTATCCTTGCTTTGTTGGCTATACCAAGGGAGAGATTACGGTAAGTCTATTTCCAGTGAGACCAGGCTATCAGGGCAACCTGGGCAACCCAAGGACATACTCCATCCCATATTTGTTTTTATTTCCTGTAAGTCGCCTTAAGTCACTGTGAGCAAGTAGGGAGCAATATAAATTCTCCAAATAAATAATGAAAGTATAAATAACACCCCATCCTGATTTCATTAACCCAAATAAGAAGAAACCAGGTTGGGGGTAGTAAGGTCATCATTAAAAGCAATAGATAATTGGTGAATTGTCAAGCACTAAATAGGACCAAGACCAAATCCACTAATAAATAAAGTCAATTAAAATCAAAATGAGTGGGCCTCTTAAGAACCTGAAAGCTCAATAAGCAGGTAGCTTGAGCACCATAACTAACAAATTTCACAAGCGCAGGGCCTTATCTCAAAATCTGACTTATGTCACTGAATAAGTGTGTGGATAAGATTTTGTTTGGGGTATTTTTTTTTTTGGGTGGTACAAAACTAACGTACCATATAATGACCTGGTTAAACAGCTGCCTGCAGTTTCGAGAGTTTTGACTTCGGCTCCCACTTCTGCCAGAAAATGGATGAAGCTGTCCACCAGCAGCAAAACAAAGAATAGAATACCATTTTTTTCCTTCGAGGGTTGCTGCAATGATCAAGAAGAAACAGATATATGTGTCATGTGCATTAGTTCAAGATTGTAGCTTAGATTCCATGACAGAAAAAAAGGAATCTAGACTTTCCAATGTCAGAAGGTCCAGGAAAACCCTCTAGTTGGCATTGCCTGATTTGGAAGAGAGTTCCAGGTGAGACTCTGAGAACTTTTTCCTGCTAATTAATGTCAGTCAGGCACTGCAACAGTGAGAGTTTACAAACTCATGGTGAAACTTCCTGAACTTATACCAGAAAAGGAAGGAAGGAAAGAAAGAAAGGAAGGAAGGAAGGAAGGAAGGAAGGAAGGAAGGAAGGAAGGAAGGAAGGAAGAAGGAAGGAAGAAGAGGAAGGAGAGGAAGGGAGGAAGGGAAGGAGGGAGGGAGGGAGAGGAAAGGAAAGTAGAGGGGAGGAAGGAAGTATTGTGGCCTGCCAGCAGTCAGCAAAGCTGGCAGCAGATTCGGACAGTGGGGACTGGGGAGGTTGGGGAGGAACATGGGCCAGTCCTGGAGTCTGGAGAAGGCTCTGATGAGGGCTCTGTGTCGGAGGCAGAGAGTGGGCCAGGGCCATCTGACAGTTATCAGCTGCCTTCTGAGTCGGAGATCAGTGGGACAGAAGAACAGCTGGAGCCTGTTTCAAATGTGCGCATGCGCAGAGCTGCCAGGAGAAGGGAACAGCTAAGGAATAAGGGCCAACTTGGGAGTAAAGGCACAGGTGGACAGTGAATGGCCCCTCCCATAGGCAATGAAAGAGGAGCGAAAGGAGAATGGAGTTTGCAGGAGACAATTAGTTCCGTTCATTAGGGTGAAGATCTGTTCCTGACTTCTTGCCAAGTAATTGCTGCTACAGCGTGGAGTTTGGAAGATATCAGCCTGGCAGGTCTCCAAGCCTGATAAAGGCCTGTAGTTGTGAAATCTCATGAAAGACTGTTTCCGGGAATTTGCTGGAAAGGAATTCCCTTCAATCTAAATAAAAGAGGTTTTATCAGGCCGAGGAGTCTTCTTCATGATCTTGGGAAGCCTAGGTCAGAAAAGGAAGGAAGGGACGGAGGGAGGAGGAAGGAAGCTGCTGAGTAATATCAAATCTCCTCTCCTCTAAAATGGGGCACCATTTTAGTTGTAAAACTGAAGACGAAAATCCTATACTCGCCTCTGAAAATTGCCGGACTAATCTCCAGTCTCTAAATCACTTTCCTACAACGTGCAAGCTATTGGCCCACATGAATGAGCTGGTACTGTTTTTACAGCAGACCTGGAAAAAAAACTCTGACCTGCCCGTCAATAAATTGCCCAGCCCTGTTCAAAATCTCATGGAAACGACACCATAGATTTCTTGACTCAGT